>NC_041393.1:494159182-494162875 GCF_002162155.2 Triticum dicoccoides | reverse complement strand
GACGGCGGGGGCAGCAGCGCGGCGGGGGCAGCCGTCGTCGTTCGCGGCGGGGGCAGCAGCGCGGCGCTGGCGGCCACGCGGCAGTGGCCGGCCCCAGGAGCTTGGTGGGCACGACAACGGCGAGGTGGGAGCGACGACGACGAGGCGGGAGCGGGCGCGCGCGTGCGGGTGCGGCTCCGGCGCGAAGGATGGCCAGGGTGGCACCTGGTTCGTGGGCCCAAGCGGTCAGATTTGTGCTTAGCGCGGGCCAAGCGAGCGATTTCGCGACTTGGTAGTTTTTTGCCACGGATTAGGAAAAAAAGTGGTAGTTTTTCGCACAGAATCGTAAAGTGGTAGTTTTTCGTCACGGTTCCGTGAATTGTGATAGTTTTTGTTTAAATACTCCATATACCCCTTTGAAAGTTCAGAAAGAAGCAGCTCCATACTCCATACACACTAACACACACAGTACATGTTTGCCCTGAAGAATAAGAGTCTCGGAGGAGGAAAAAATGTGCTTTCCGTGGCTACTAGTAGCTTGTTTGCGAGATAATTGCCCTAAATGAGCCTCTTATGCCCGCATATGCGCTTTCCGTGCTTGTATGCATGTGAGGTGTTTTGGTTTTACGACCATGGAAATGGGTCGCTTTCATACTGTCGGTTGACGCTTGCCCGCTCTGATTATTCGGAGCATGTAATGATTGTTAACTCGCTGTGTGCATCGGCTTCCACAGATAACCCGCCATGTTATCTGAACTCGGAATTGCGACTCCCCTGCCGTGTACACACGCACCGACGTCGACCGCCGCCGATGGAGCATGTTCGGGCCTCTACGTGGAGCGGACCGTATCTTTTCAACGGTACAATTATTAATGCAGAATTGGGGATATTGTTTTGTGTAGTAGCACTCGACCGACTACAATGGACGTAATCAGGAGCCTGTCGCAAATGCACTAGTAAATGATGATTGGTCGATTGAGCTCTTTGTGGGCTCTGCGCTGATCTTTCATCGCCATTCGATGAATTTCCAGACGCTGAGCCTGAGTGAGGAACCTCCCCGGTTCCATTTTGCATTAGATTCCTTGCATTTGTTCCAACAGCACAGTTCGACAGAAAGAAAGAGACACAAGCGCACCGGCAGGCCTGAAACACGATCGAGATACTACTGTCCCACTTCAGCGTCGCCGATGTATTCGCCTCTTTGAGCTGTCCCACTAGCGGAAGGCCGCATGCATGTCTAGCCCACTTCTATCCTACTCCTTTCGTATATAGACACATTTTAGAGTGTAGATTCTCTCATTTTGCTTTGTATGTAGTCTTTATTGAAGTCTTCAAAAAAACTTATATTTATGAACAACGAGAGTATATCTTTTTTCGAGGAAAAGCCGACTTCTATCCTATAGCTAGATAACTTGTTGCGTTCATAGCACAAAGACCAAATGCAACGGGAAAGCTAGGCAAACTATTAGAAATAAATTTTAATGAATTGTCGAAAAGTATGATGTTAATTTTAATGAACGACGGGAATGTTGGTCACTTCCATGAGAGCAAACATACACATAACCACATTAGTAAGCATATGAATAACCACATTACACATAACCACACTAGAAACCACATGCAGTCATAGACACGGTGGCATAATAGCGTTACATAAAACAGACATATGACCACACAATTATTTAGGCATAGTAATCCAGGGTTCACGGCCCAACGAACAACGATTACAACGATTTGATCATTGTAAGCGTTGGGTCGTACTATGCCATATAGGTCGAAGACGTTTACCGTGAGACTAACCTCATCCAAGACCTTGAAGGTGAGGAAGTGGCGGATCTACAACCCATGAGCTATGGCGAAGCCATCCCACCCTTAATCAATGGAAAGTCTCCCCTTGACATGCTGGAGCTTGACCCTACAGTAGCAGCCAGTGTCCGTCCTCAAAACTATCTCCCTTGAGATGACACTCATGTGCTCACGGAAAACATCAGGAATCAGACTTGAGATGACACTCATGTGCTCACGGAAAACATCAGGAATTAGAATAGATTCCAATCTAGTTGTTAGAACAACCTTCCGGAAGTGGGTTGGACTAGCGCTCTCATGGAAGTGACCAACATTCATTGGCCATCCCTGACGCTTCTCTGAGGCGCTGACTTCTACCATAGCCTTTGGAGTAGATGTCTGGAACATCATTGTTAATGACCAACTTACCCATGGACCAGTGCAACGAAGAAAATTAGGCTCAACACACTATTGAGAAAATGGTTGTGCAACTTTAAAAAAAATGATAGCATTTGGAAAAATGGAGCAATGCGTATTTGAAAAATGTTGAACACATACTTGAAAAAAGTTCAAAATCACGTGTTTGAAAAAAAGTTTTAAATGTACACATATATAAATATATTTTTTATATGTATATAAAAAATGTACAATGTGTATGAAAATATGTATTTGAAAAAATGTTAAACATGTATGAAAAATGTTCCTTATGTATAAGAAACACGGTCAATGTATATGAAAAAAGTAGGCATAAAAATGATTAACATAAGGAACATTTGTGAATCACGGTCAATAGAAACAAGATAAACTTTTCGGAATCAATGAACATTTTTGAAATTTATGTATTTCAAAAATTTCTCAATTTTGAAAATAAAATAAATAGGAAAAAAAGATAAAACAAGAAAACAAAACAATTTCGTCCTCTAAAAATCCAGAGAAAACCCAGAATAGAAAAAACTGATGAAACCTTCTAGAAGGTTCTCAAACTGATAATGAGAAAACCACATACGATACAAGCGCGCGCGCGTGTGCGTGTGCATGTGCGTGTGGGCCGCCCCTTCCACGGGGTTTGCGCCTTTTACTAATGCACCGAATAGCGGGACCTCCTAACCGGCACCTTCAGCGCCGGTTCGGTCTCCTGGCGCCCACTGAGGTGCCCGTACTGGGCTTTTGATTTGAAGCCCATTTCACTCGCTACCCCTGTTTCTTTCCCCTGTTACTGTGCTTCGCTGCCCTGTTTCTGCTCCACTGTTTCTCTGCTTTGGTTCCCTTTGAAACTGTTTGTCTGTTGCACTGTTTCTGCTCCACTCGCTACCCCTGTCTCTGTTTCACTGTTTCTATTGGTTGCCGATTGCTTATTAAAAATTCCTTGCATATGGTTGCTCCACTATTTCACTATATTTTTTGTTAAAAAATATGTAGTTTGTGTCTTGTCTTTTAGATAATAAAAGAAACAGAAGGTGAATAAAATTAAAAAATTGAATTTTTTTATTTCATATTTTGAAAGAAAAGTTACCAGATTTTGCTCGTGCCATGTTTTGGGAAAAATAATTGCAAAACGAAAAAATGACTATCTTTAGTATAGTTAAGATAAGCGAACAGAGAAGGAAACATGGAATGTTTAGTACAGCAAAAAAAAATCAGACTTGTTATGAACAATGACCCCCTCAACATTTTCTTCGTTCGAGTAGCACGAGAAGGAAATTTGTTCTCATTTGGTAGAGCAAAAGTAAAAAAGAAAAATTTGTTTCTGCGAGGAAAATGTGGTTGTCTTGTGTCTTGAACCTCTTTTAAGCTGAATATTGATTCACCTAAATAGCCTGAAACCCTGTTAGTAAAAAAACAAAAGAAGATTGGTCAGTTTATTTAAGTAGAAGAGAAAATTCGTTAGTTTGTTGTTGTTGTTGAATATTAT
This sequence comes from Triticum dicoccoides, assembly GCF_002162155.2. NCBI lineage: Eukaryota > Viridiplantae > Streptophyta > Magnoliopsida > Poales > Poaceae > Triticum > Triticum dicoccoides. The sequence goes on along the minus strand of NC_041393.1, from coordinate 494,159,199 downwards.
TATCTAATGTATTAAAT
>NC_041393.1:494155844-494158964 GCF_002162155.2 Triticum dicoccoides | reverse complement strand
CAATTGTTCAATATGCACTTTAAAAAAATATGTTATTTGTTCACTGTTTGTAAAACCTTGAACAAAAGTCTTATCTTATTTTTTTGATGGCTTGAACAAAAGTATTTCTAACATTTGGTCTAACAAAAAAATAGGAAAAACAAATTGGTATAGGGATTGTTCAATTTTAACAAATGTTTGTACCTCCCAAAAATCTAAGAAAGTTGTTCAATTTTTACTTTTGTTCATCAAACAATTTATTTTTTTGTTTTATCATGTGTTGATTTTTTAAGCATTTCATAGCTCCGAGGATCTTTTTAGCATGAACATTTTTCCTTATTTTTCCTTATTCACGGTTGAACAAATGTTGAAACTATCAAAAGTATTCACAGTTGAACAAATATTGGAACTATCAAAAGTATGCAAGAACATTTTCTCCTTTTTCATGGTTGAACAAACGTTGAAACCAAAAGAATTCATGGTTGAACAAATGTGGCGCGCTTTCCAAAAAAATGCATCAACAATTGTTCAACAAGCACTTAAAAAAATGGTGCAACATTTGTTCATTTTTTCCCATAGCTTCAACAAATGTCTTTTTTTTATAGTTTCGACCAATGTTCATTGAAACAAATGTTTAGGCAATTTCAAAAAATAGTTTGTTCAATTTTTCCAACAACTTTCATAGCTTTCAACCAATGTGATATGCAAAGTTGAACAATTGTTATTTACAAAATATTTCTTAGTTGAACAATTGTTCAATTAGCACTTCAAAAAAATTGAACAACATTTGTTCACTTTTTAAAAAATTAGCCTTGAAATATCAATTGTTCAACTAAATCAAAAAAAAATGATCAAACACTTGTTCGTACCTCCCAAAAAATGTATGGTACTTTTGTTCATCAAGCAATTTTTACTTTTATTCATCAAGCATTTTTTGTAGTTCAACAATTGTTCAATATGCACTTTTGAAAAAATATGTTATTTGTTCACTGTTTGTAGTACCTTTAACTTTTCTTATTTTTTGACAGCTTGAACGGAAGTCTTTCTAACAATTGGTCTAATGTTTAAAAAAGTATGAAAAACAATTTGGTATAGGAATTTTTCAATTTTAACAAATGTTCGTACCAGAAAACAAATAGATTGAATATTTCTTCAAATTTTGGAATAATTTTATAGCTTCCAGCAAATGTTCAAGCTATGCACACTATTTTTAGAAAATGGTTGAAAAATTGTTTAATAAACAGTTGAAAAAAAATTGTTTAGCTAGTTCATCTATTTTCGTAGTTTCAACAGTTGGGCATTTTTTTTTCAAAAACTATGAACTGTTTGAAAAATATATTCATTGTATATTCTAAAAATATATGGTATTTTTTAAAATGGATAAACATTTTTATATACAAGAGAATTTGTTTTCTATGTTTTCTTCTGTTCTTATATTTTTGTTCATCACATTTTTAAAAAGTGTTTATTGTGCATTTAAATATTGTATGTCGTGTATATTGTAATATTCATCATGTATTTTGCTCAAAATATGTTCATTCTTTTGAAAACAAGTTCATCGGTCTTCAAGAAAGTAAAAAATTAATAAAACCGTGCGCAAGAACAAAAACTATCTCATTACCATTACTAGACTAAAATAACATTACTGTTTCAAGCGTGGCCAACCTTTATCATGCCATCATCGCTATATTTCTTCCGCAGTAACATTACTTGCTCAACAACATTAATATCACTGCTCTCAAGACAGAAAGGAACAGGACCAGAACGCCACCCAAAAACCATATCAACCATATCTCAGGTGATATGAATGACTTTATCTCTGCTCAAAAATACCTACTTGACCATAGCGGATATGTTTTGCTAGCCATTGAAGCAAATCCATGGGCAGAATAACATGTTCGCGCACATTCAGAAGATGTTTAAATTGCTCTGGTATAAAGCTTCTCTGCAATACAGACATCTTACTAACAGACATCTTACTAACAGCTTTGGCCCATCGAATAGTAGAGAAACATGACTGGAAAATTGCTTTAGACTGTACAGGAACATTTTCACCTACAAAATCAATTAGAGGCAGGTATAAAACTTAAGAGTCATAAACAACATCAAAAAATAAAAGATAGTGCAAGAAAAAACTATTTAGTAAATGTAGGTATAAAATGCTAAATGTATTTCATTAAAAAAGGGAAGTGATTACTAAAAGAATCATACAAGTCATGGTTCAGATTGGACACACTTTTTCCTTAATAAACCAACTAATGTGATGACCAGTCCTTCAAATAAAAACCCCAACAAGCACCAACTAGGATGAGCAATCCCCACGGAAAACAACTAAGATGAGCAATCCCTACTGAAAACAAGTACTGTGATGATCAATCCCTACCAAAAATCGTCCTAAACAAGTACTGTGATGAGCAAATCCCTGCCAGATCAAACGCATCATGTACTGTGATGAGTAAATCCCTACCAGATTTGAACGCATCAGCTACAATGACGACCAAAATCCCTACCAGATTCGAACGCATCAGCAACTGTTTGGAGCAAACCGTACCAAAAAAGAGCACGAGAATAATCTAAGGGTTAAGAAACAGGGACGAATCCCTAGCAGATTGAACGAACCGAGCCGCATCAACCAGCTCCCCACCTCAAGTGAACCCACAACACAGGTCACTACCTTCTTTCAACTAGTTTTCTGTAGTTGTTATCCACATCGATGACTCTTGATTAATGAAACTTTTTGTCAAGGAATAGAAAAAAATTGGACATACACAAAGAACTTGGACTTGACTTGTAAAAAATGCACATCAAGGAGCATGCACTAAACTCCTGAACCTCTATCGTACCACACAGTCAACAAGATGCCAGCGAGCATCAATAACTTTGCTTTGACCTCCCAGATCGAAAAGGGATTAACATATTGCATTTAATAACTGAAAAACCTTTCAATTTGTTGTAGGAATCACTTCCCTAAAAATTAGTACAAGTAGAAACCACTCCCTAAAAAAGATGAACCCTAGGCTGTGACGATCTGTTGGTAAAATTACTAAACATAAAATAAAAAATCTAAAGGGACCAGTGTCCAATGCAGCATGACAAACCCTAGAAAAACCATACTGAACGAATCCCCACGAACCCTCACCC
>NC_041393.1:494120358-494155582 GCF_002162155.2 Triticum dicoccoides | reverse complement strand
CACCCCAGGGCGGATCCACGACAGAAAAAAGGTAGGACGAACCCTAACAAACACAAAAACATGCGCGTCCTGCCAGGAAACATACCCAAAACGAGCACTAATTTTACAAAAGCCTAGTGAGCGGATCCACTATCACTTTTAAGGGAGGGGAGGAAGGGAGAAAAAAGCACGAACCAGTGGAAGCCATCTCGATCTCGCGTGTGAACTAGCGAGCGCAACAACGGATCCACAGCGCGAGACAGGGGACGGATCGACTGCTAGATGAACCCTAGAAATCATAGCCGCGGGGGAGAAAAGATGTTGAAGGGGATAACAGGAGACTCGGAAGGAAAGAATAAGAAGTCAAGACGTGGAAGGGGATAAGAGGAGACCCAGAAGGAAAGAAGAAGAGTCAAGACGTAGAAGGATTGATTGCCAGAAGAAAACGGGCCGAGCCCAGTAGACCGAGGGGGGTATGCGCCAGTTTGGGAAAATCGAAGAAACGGGCGCTTAAGGCGCCCGTTAGGAAATGCCAAATAGGAAACACCCTCACCTGAAGCGTGTTGGAAGGCAGCCTCGGGCGGTGGGCAAGCCCAGCAAGACCATGCGCCGTCATGCTGATGTCATGCGGATGTCACGTTAACCATATTTACTTTACTTTTTTTAAAGCATGCTTTTTTAATTTTTTGCCACAGTTTAATTTTTGATTGTTTTTCAATATAAAAATGCAAAAGTTAAATGATGTGTCTGCGATTCCAAAAAATGCATGTGAATTTTTTTATAATGTGAATACAGTGTAAATAAATATTTTGTAGTATAAAGAAATGGCTCGTACAATTAAAAATATTTGTACATGAAATTTTGAATAAATGCACCGAAGTTGAAAAAAATGGCCATTGGAAAAGTATTTATATAATGTAAGAAAATGTAGCATTTAGTTCTGAAAATATATTATTTCCATTGAAAGAAAATTTCATTGTGTATTTAAACAAATATTGGCTGTGTATCCAATAAAATGTTCAAAACCTGTATTAAAAATGTGCATCATGTATTTAAAAAATGTTCAACATGGACTAAAAAACAGTTTTACGTGTACACTACAAGATGTATACTATGTAATAAAAAAGGATCCATGTGTCAAAAACAAATATAAAAGAAAAGGCAAAGAACCAAAGAACAAGACACAAAAACAAACGTATAACAAGGGACAAAAAGGAAACAGGGATGGCGTTTAGTGCAAAATCCAGACTCACTTAGTGCAAGGATTCTTAAAGCATTGTATTATCTTGAGGGTGATTTCCTTCATGCACAGTTGGGATCCCGCCCATCACAGATTTGGAGGTCGATCTTGGAAGGTCGTGAGGTGCTTAAGCAGGGACTAATTAAAAGAGTCGGGAATGGCAATGATACACATATTTGGAATGATATTGGCTTCCAAGGGAGACAATGATGAGACCCATTGTACCACGGGGAGTAACTAAACCCAAGATGGTCTCGGAACTGATTAACCAAATTGAGATGACATGGAATGAGCAGGTGCTAGTAGAGCATTTCCTACCGATGGATGCTGAAGTTATACGCAGAATACCTTTGGCCACCAAGAATTTTGATGATGAGTGGGCCTGGTTTTGGGAGAAGTCTGGAGAGTTCACTTTGCGTTCGGCGTACCATATGTTGATCAGTACACGTAAGCGACAAGAGGCATGGCTAGATGGGCGTTCGGGGCACTCCAACCCGAGTCTTGAAGAAAAAGCGTGGACTCAAATGTGGAAGTATAGTATACCGTCGAAGGAAAAGATCTTTGCATGGCGGCTAGCACGACAAAGCTTGCCCACGGCATACGTGGCACATCACAGAAATATGGCAACTGAGAGTACTTGTGCTATCTGTGAAGTTAGAGAAGATTCTTGGAGACATTCGTTGCTTGAATGTTGGATGGCACTGGGTGTTTGGATACTTGTGGATGAAGAGCTCCATGATCAGATCAAGCTGTGTGGTGAGTCTAATGCCAAAAATTGGTTATTTGCACAGGAAGAGTGGCTTGATGAAAGAAACTATGTGAAGGTGATTGTCACAATGTGGGCAATATGGAAGGCTAAAAGGGATGTTCTGTATGAGAACAAATATCAAAGTCTGTTTGCTACTACCATGTTTATTGAAAATTTTCTAAGGGAGATAGGGGACATGGAGTGTCCGCGAGCTGCTGGAGTTGGTCATCCTGTGATGCCGTCGAGGTGTATTCCACCAACTGAAGGAGCAGCCAAAGAAAATGTTGATGGTGCAATTTCGTTTCAGAATAACAGGTGTGCTGCAGCAAGGATATTCAGAATTGAAAGTGGAGTATTTTTGGGTGCTTCAGTCCAGGTGATCAATGGTGTGATAAACCCATCATGTGCAGAAGCTATATCTTGTAGGGAGGCATTGTTCTTAGCTAGGGATATTAATGTTCAACGTGCAGATGTGGCATCAGATTGCAAGGATGTTGTACGTGCTATGGATAAAGGGAGCAGGGGTGGGAATTCCATGATCGTTAAGGAGGTTGCGATTTTGAGTGCTGAACTAGGAGATTTTAAGTTTAAATTTTAGAGGAGAGAAGACAATGTTGATGCTCATAACATTGCTAAGAACTCTTTACATCTTGTGCAAGGCCGTCATGTCTGGTGTTTTGAGCCCCCGGGCTATGTAATTTTTTTCATTTGATGAATAAATAGGCTCGGGTGTTTCGCTCAAAAAAAAACTTGCAGCTTTTTATTTGTTTGTTTTTTCTTGGAACGTTTTCGTTTTTTTTTTCTTTTTCCTTTTTCCTCTTTTTTTTTCTTTTTTCTTGGGATGGTTCTGTTCCGTTTTTTTTTCTCTTTGATAACAAGTGAATTTTATTTGCATATTCATGTTATTTATAAAATTGATGAACTTTTCTTCAAAATCAATGAACTTTTTTCAAAAAAGTTTTTTTCAATTTTGATGTACTTTTTCATATTTGATGAAAAAAATTCAAAAAAGTTTGTGAACTCCTTTTCATATTTAAGTATTTTTTTTAACTTTTGTGAACTTTCCAAAAGTCAGCGGACAACTATTAGATGGGCAGCCAGCCAACCAATTTAAGACACCAGGTAAGTGACCGTGCGTTGCCACGGGAAAAGCCTCGTGTATGGATGGGTGATACATTTACATATTTCTAAAAATGTTATGTACATGTATATACCAATATCAAGTCACATCAATTTCCAGAGTTAGAAACAATCCTTAAGCAGAGACACTCTACTATACCAAACCATGTTTGCATTATCCAAAAAAAATTGTTCATTCAAGAAAGCAGTACAATATATACTAATGCCACATCTCTTGAAGCTACAAGCAATTGTATTTGTATCCCATTAACAATCAAAAACTATTTTAATCGAAAATATCTGTATCACTATAGCAAACACAATTGAACATTGACGTTGGAACTAAGAATTCAGAGAAGAAAGCAAGCAAAAACAAATGATACAGTCCAAAACTCAAATTCTGCGTAGCACAAGAAAAACATCAGAAGAAATAGCCACACACACGCTTAAATCGTCCAGCAAAAATCAAGAGAGCAATCCGATTATGACCTTCGTCATCATCGTCCATAAGATTCCCGAGCCTCCTTGTCGACTGCGGATACTCCTCCACCACTTTGACAAGGCCATCTTCTACAACCTTGACAAAGCCGCTTGCTAGGGTTCGAGAAAAAGCACAGAGTTATCTGTTAGAGAACCCATGCGTGTCTCCGGCTGGAGAACCAAACTAATTAACCACCAAAACAAAAGAAATCAACAACAAAATCGCGTACGTACCTACAATCCTCATTGAAGACGGGCGTGCGTTCTTCTTCGTCCACCCATAATCTCCGCCTCCCAAATCAAAGCTTGCCACTCTTGCCAATGGCACATCTGCCTGACAATCCGCCAACCCTCTCAGAAAATCACAAAGACAAGGTACTTCTCTACCAATGCACCAAGAATGAAAAGCCCAAAATCAACATGTTGATTACTGAACTAAAATATGCATCAGATCAACATGTTGATTGGACCTTTGGATGTCCTCGTAGAACTCTAAATTTGTGCATGTGATGTCCTCGTAGATAGTCTTTATGTCTATAAAAACCAACATAATGCAAGATCCAAAACGAAACATTTTTGTTGTTGTTCCCTACAAAGAAATGAACATGCGTGCAGGCAACATGACCACCCGCTAATGGCCATTTATTCTATCGTGTTAACAAGATGGCCCTGACCAGAAGCTTCCATGCCTACATGTTGTAGAACCATGCCTTGAGCTCCCCATGGCGTAAGGTGTGTAGGGAGCGTATTGTTGGGGAACGTAGCATGCAATTTCAAAAAAAATCCTACGATCACGCAAGAGCTATCTAGGAGATGCATAGCAAGGAGATGGGGGAAGTGTGTCCACGTACCCTCGTAGACTGAAAGCGGAAGCCGTTAGTTAACGCAGTTGATGTAGTTGAACGTCTTCACGATCCAACCGATCCAAGTACCGAACGTACGGCACCTCCGTGTTCAGCACACGTTTTGCTCGATGACGTCCCTCGAACTCTTGATCCAGTAGAGGGTCGAGGGAGAGTTCCGTCAGCACGACGGCGTGGTGATGGTGTTGATGATGTGACCCGCGCAGGGCTTCGCCTAAGCACTACGACGCTATGACCGGAGGAGTAAACTGTGGAGGGGGGCACCGCACACGGCAAAGAGAACAATTGATGTATCTTTGGGGTGGCCCCCGCCCCCGCATATAAAGAAGGAGGGGAGGAGGCGGCCGGCCTAGGGGCCGCGCCAAGTGTGGGGAGTCCTACTAGGACTCCCAGTCCTAGTAGGATTCCCCCTTCCTTTCCGGAGTAGGAGAAGGGGGGAGGGAGAGAGAGAGGGAGAAGGAAAGGGGGGCCGCGCCCCCTCCTCTAGTCCAATTCGGCTTGGCTAGGGGGGGGGAGCGCCACCTCCTGGCCACCGGCCTCCTCTTTCCACTAAGGCCCATGAAGGCCCAATACTCTCCCGGGGGGTTTCGGTAACCTCCCGGTACTCCAAAAAATGTCTGAACCTCTCCGAAACTATTCCGGTGTCCGAACATAACCTTCCAATATATAAATCTTTACCTCTCGACCATTTCGAGACTCCTCGTCATGTCCGTGATCTCATCCGGGACTACGAACAAACTTCGGTGATAAAAAACACATAATCATAATACAAATCGTCATTGAACGTTAAGCGTGCGGATCCTACGGGTTCAAGAACTATGTAGACATGATCGAGACACGTATCCGATCAATAACCAATAACGGAACCTGGATGCTCATATTGGATCCTACATATTCTACGAAGATCTTTATCGGTCAAACCGCACAACAACATACATTGTTCCCTTTGTCATCGATATGTTACTTGCTAGAGATTCGATCGTCGGTATCTTCATACCTAGTTCAATCTCGTTACCAGCAAGTCTCTTTACTCGTTCTGTAATGCTTCATCCCGTAACTAACTCATTAGTCACGTTGCTTGCAAGGCTTACAGTGATGAGCATTACCGAGAGGGCCCAGAGATACCTCTCCGATACACGGAGTGACAAATCCTAATCTCGATCTATGCCAACCCAACAAACACCTTCGGAGACACCTATAGAGCATCTTTATAATCACCCAGTTATGTTGTGATGTTTGATAGCACACAAAGTGTTCCTCCGGTATTCGGGACTTGCATAATCTCATAGTCAGAGGAACATGTATAAGTCATGAAGAAAGCAATAGCAATAAATCTGTAACGATCATAATGCTAAGCTAACGGATGGGTCTTGTCCATCACATCATTCTCAAATGATGTGATCCCGTTCATCAAATAACAACACATGTCTATGGTTAGGAAACATAACCATCTTTGATCAATGAGCTAGTCAAGTAGATGCATACTAGGGACACTATGTTTTGTCTATGTATTCACACATGTACTAAGTTTCCTATTAATACAATTCTAGCATGAATAATAAATATTTATCATGATATAAGGAAATATAAATAACAACTTTATTATTGCCTCTAAGGCATATTTCCTTCAGTCTCCCACTTGCACTAGAGTCAATAATCCAGATCACATAGTAATGATTCTAACACCCATGGAGTCTTGGTGATGATCATGTTTTGCTCGTGGAAGAGGCTTACTCAACGGGTCTGCAACATTCAGATCTGTATGTATCTTGCAAATCTCTATGTCTCCCTCCTTGACTTAATCGCGGATGGAATTGAAGCGTCTCTTGATGTGTTTGGTTCTCTTGTGAAATCTGGATTCCTTTGCCAAGGCAATTGCACGAGTATTGTCACAAAAGATTTTTATTGGACCCGATGCACTAGGTATTACACCTAGATCGGATATGAACTCCTTCATCCAGACTCCTTCATTTGCTGCTTCCAAAGCAGCTATGTACTCCGCTTCGCACGTAGATCCCGCCACGGTGCTCAGCTTGGAACTGTACCAACTGACAGCTGATACGTCTCCAATGTATCTATAATTTATGAAGTATGCATGCTGTTATTTTATCATTCTTGGGTGTTTTAAAATCATTTTATAGCAACTTTATATCATTTTTTGGGACTAACCTATTGACCCAGTGCCCAGTGCCAGTTGCTGTTTTTTGCTTGTTTTTTACATCGCAGGAAATAAATATCAAACGGAGTCCAAACACCGCGTAACTTTTTGGAGATTTTTTCTGGACCAGAAGGAACCCAATGGGCTTGAGCTACACAGGGGGGGTGCCCCGAGAGGGGCACAACCCGCCAAGGCGTGCCAGGGCCCCCTGGCGCGCCCAGGTGGGTTGTGCCCACCTCGGTGGCCTCCCGTACCCCTTCTTTGCACTACAAATTCCCAAATATTATGAAACCCATCGGGGTTAACCTAGCTTAGATGCTCCACCGCTGCAAGGTCTCTGTATCCACGAAAACCAATCTAGAGCCCGTTCCGGCACCCTGTCGGAGGGGGGAATCATCTCCGGTGACTATCTTTATCATCCCGGCGGCCACCACGATGAGGAGGGAGTAGTCCACCCTCGGGGATGAGGGTTTGTACCAGTAGCTATGTGTTTGATATCTCTCTCTCGTGATCTATATCATGGGCTTTGTTAATATAGTCGGATCATATGATGTTTCTCCTGTCTATACTCTTGTTATGATGAATTGAATCTTTACCCTTCAAAGTTTTTTCTTGTAGGATTGAATATTCAGAGATGAGAACACATGATATATGTCTTGCAATATGAATACTTGAGGTGACAATGAGGTATCTTATTGATTCACTTGATATGTGTTATGGCATTCACTCGCGGATTCCCATGATGATATTGGGGTAATCTATGCATAGGGGTTGATGCACATTTTTCTCTGACGGAAACTTCGGGGTCTCTTTATAGTTCTTTGTGTGGACTGAGTATTATGAATAAGAATTTGCTTTGGTGTTATTCTAGTACGAACTCTAGGATAGATCGAACGGAAAAATAGCTTTGTGTTCTTTTAGTACAAACTCTTGAATAGATCGAACGGAAAGAATAGCTTTGAGGTGGTTTTGTGACCTACAAACAATTCCTATCTTTTGTTCTCCGCTAATAGGAACTCGGGAGTGATTCTTTATTGCACTTTAAGGGATAATCATATGATCCAACTATGTTAGCATTGTTGAGAGGTTGCACTAGTGAAAGTACAGACCCTAGGCCTCATTTTTAAGCATTGCAACACCTTTTTTGGGCCTGTTTACTATTTTCTACCTTGCTGTTTTTATTTATTCAGATTATAAAAATATATTTCTACCATCCATATTACACTTTTACCACCATCTCTTCGCCGAACTAGTGCACCTATACAATTTGCCATTATATTGGGTGTGTTGGGGACACAAGAGATTTCTTGTATTTGGTTGCATGGTCGTTTGAGAGAGACCATCTTCATCCTACACCTTTCACAGATTGATAAACCTTAGGTCATCCACTTGAGGGAAAATTGCTACTGTCCTACAAAACTCTGCGCTTGGAGGCCCAATATGTGTCTACAGGAATAAAGTTGTGTAGTAGACATCAAGCTCTTTTCTGGTGTCGTTGCCGGGGAGGTGAGGAAACCGACACTCACACTCCAGCAACGAAGCTCTTTTCTGGCGCTGTTGCCGGGGAGGTGAGTGCTTGAAGGTATATCTTTAGATCTTGCAATTGAATCTTTTAGTTTCTTGTTTTATCACTAGTTTGGTTTATAAAAACAAAACTACAAAAAATGGAATTAAGGTTGCATCATATTATTGATCATCTTTATAATATCTTTCTTGAAAATGATGGATCGGAAAGTTGTGCTCAATTGTTAGAAGAGAATTAATAAAATGATTGGCATGAATGATGAGCATGATTGCAATGTTGTTAGTATGAATTCTTTGAATATCCATGAGGTAATGATGATTGCACTAGCCATGATAGTGATGTCTCCTACAAGGATGTCAATTTTTGCGAAGTATATTGGGAGTGCACACACACACCAAAAAGGGAAGATAGATTTGGTAAGAAGAATAAATATTTAGAAACAAAATGGTTGCAAGAGAGGCTAGATGTTTGTGCTGAAAGATTTAATTTTTTTTGCCTTCCTTGTGAACTTTGCAATGAACATAGTCATTTAAAACTCCAATGCCATTTGTTTCATGATCAAATTGTGTCCAAAAATTGTGATAACTTGATTACCCTTGAGCATCATAAAGAGCTTAGCCTTGTTTTAGGGTATGAAGAAATGAAACGTATAACTAAGGATATTCCAGAATTTTCCCTTGAAAGGGTTCTTGATTTTGATCTAGAGGAAATTTATATGTTTTATGCGGTAAATTGCATTGACAATCCTTATATTGCCAACTATCTAAAGAAAAGAAAACAAATAGAATATGAAGAGAGTACTAATGAAAGGGAAAATATTTCCAATACCCTCCTAGTGTTTCTTATGATGAATCAGGTAACGAGGAGGAGCTTCCTATCCAATCAATCTCTTCAATAAGGAGCTCGAAAAAATTGATTAAACCCACACGTGAGGTGGTGAAGAAGAAAAAGCAGAGGTAAAAAGGTAACTCTCCCAAGTAATATTGCTCCTTTCACCATTGTGCCTCATGAAAGTGAATCAAATATGTTGATGGAGGATGATGGTATTGAGTATGATTTTGTGATGCCTACTACTTGTTGTGATGATTATGATTGGGAAGACAACGATCTCTCTTATGATATTAAAAATCTTTTTGGCACTTGCTTGGAAGAATATAATAATAATGTTTGCTATACTATTGGTGCCATTCATGCTATTGATAAGAATGATTACGATGATATGCAAAACCACAAGCTTGGGGATGCTATGTTTGATGAGTATGAAATGTTTGAAGATTTATTTGCTGAAAATAATGCTTGTCCTAAGCTTGGGTATGCTTTGCATAATGAATATGATCCTTTGATTCCTTATACTTTCGATAAGAAAATTTATTATGATGATAGCATGCCTCCTATTTATGATGATTACAGTGATGAAAGTGGGTTTGGAAGAGTGTCAACTCTAGGTAGTAGTGATCCCACTATTTTGGAGGGTGTTGAATCTTATTACAATATTGATGAAAGTGGATTTGGAGAGGTCATGACTGTATTTAGTGATACATCCACTATTTTGGAAGAGGTTTCAATTGACTATGATGAGAACAAAGTTGCTATTTATGATGATTATTATGATGACATGTATGCCATAAAGAGTAATAAATTATCTATGCTTTTGGATCATGAAAAGAATGCTTTATGTGATGGTTACATGGATGAATCTATTCATGATTCTACTGAAAATTATTATGAGAGAAGAAATTATGATTCATGATGCTCTTGTTATGTTTCAATCTTTATCTTTTATGCGAGCATCATTGATCTCATCATGCCTAGCTAAAAGGCATTAAAGAAAAGTGCTTGTTGGGAGACAACCCAACACTTTTACCTACTGTTTTTGTGTGTTCACATGATTATTCTACTGTAGTAATCATGTTTTATTGTCTTTGTTTCAATAAAGTGCCAAGTAAAGCCTTTGGGCTCATGTTGGATGATAGTTGATTTGATCTTGCTGAAAAACAGAAACTCTTGCGCTCACGAAAATAGCTCTCATTTTTAACAGAAGGGTGCTTTTGAGTTTATTCTTTTTGCATAAGATCAATATACAAATTGCTCACGTGGTCCAAGTTTGATTATAATTTCTGGAGTAGCATAAGTATGGTTTGAGTACAGATTACTACAGACTGTTCTATTTTTGTCAGATTCTGTTTTCAATGCATAGTTTGCTTGTTTCCTTGTTTCTATGGCTTATATTGCTCAATATAAATTGTGGAAATGATATGACACAGTAGTAATTGTGTGGAAAAAGTTATGAATCTTGTCTTTGACAGTACTAAAAGTGAAATGGTTTGCTCTTTATCATACTAACCTATCTCACAAGATTTCATTAAGTTTTGTGTGATTGAAGTTTTCAAGTTTTGGGTGAGATGTCGATATGAGGAGAATAAGGAGTGACAATACCATAAGATTGGGGATGACCAAGGCACCCCCAAGGTAACATTCAAGGAATATCCAAGCAACTAAGCTTGGGGATGCCCCGGATGGCACCCCTCTTTCGTCTCCAACATTATCGGTAACCTCACTGGGAGCTATGTTTTCATTCGTCACATGATATGTGTTTTGCTTGGAGCATCAATTTATTTTGCTAGGATTTGCTTGATTTTATTTAGAATAATGTTTTGCATCTTTTATTTCAATAAAAGTGGCAATGATATCCTTTGCCATGCTTATTTTGCAAGTATACTTGTTGCTGTTTGAAAACAGAAAGTTTATTGATGTTGCAAAAATTCCCTAGAGAAGTCAGAATATGATAAATTGTTGAAAACTTTTGCAAAATAAGATCTGATAAATTTTATACGGTGTAGTATTTTTCTCATAATTTTTGGAGTAAGGTAAGTATGATGAATCTTGCATTCTTTACAGTCTGTACTGTCTTGGCAGATTGCTGTTATGTTTGCATTGTTTGCATATGTTTGCTTGTTTAATGATTCCGTTTGAGGATAGGAGTATTAAATATGCAGAGACATTTAGTATGCAATGTTGAATAATAATTTTTGTGATTTGCTACAGTAGATAATGATAAAGGTTTTGCATTGATTTATACTAACTTATCTCACGAGTTCTTGTTGAGTTTTGTGTGGATGAAGTTTTTGAGATTTAGGAAAACCGTGATATGAGAGGAATTAAGGAGACACAAAAGCTCAAGCTTGGGGATTCACAAGGCATCACAAGCTAATATTCCAAGAAGTCTCAAGCATATAAGCTTGGGGATGCCCCGGTAGGCATCCCACCTTTCTTCTTCAACAATTATCGGTTGGTATTGGTTGAGCCTAAGTTTTTGCTTCTTCACATGAGTTGTGCTACTCTTGAAATGTCATTTTTTTTCATTTTGCTTGCTGTTTTAATAAAATACTTAGATCTTAAAGTTTTTGAATAAGAGATAGTCCTTAAATAGCTACCTATTTACTTAACTACTCACATGATCTTCACTTATATCTTTTTGGAGTAGTTTGTCATTTACTCTTGTGCTTCACTTATATCCTATGAGTAAATTGTTGAATAAAGTGAATGTTATGAAGTTGAAATCATATCGTGCCTAGTGGTAGCTTCACATTGGGTTTAGGAAGTGAAAGCTTTTGAAGCTTGACAATCACAATATTGGTCATACAAGCAATTCACGAATAATTAGTATAAGGAAGAGAACTTTGACATGCAAATATACTATCTTGGAAATCTTTTGTGATTGTGAGCCCCCAAAATATTGTATGCCAAAATTGTTGACGTTGGACAAGGAAGACAACGTAATGATTTATGTTTTTTCATATTCACATAGAAGTTATATTGTCATAGATCCTTCAACATGTGGTGCTTGCCCCCTATCTTTGCTAGCCAAAAATTATGCACCAAGTAGAGATACTACTTGTGCATCCAGAAACCCTTAAACCAAAATCTTGTTTTGAGAGTCCACCATACCTACCTAAGAATTGAGCAAGATCCTTCAAGTAAGTTGTCATCAGTGCAAAAAAGGCAATAAAAATTGCTTCTAAAAAGTGTTAGATCATTTAGTGTAAGAGAAAACTGAGTGTTGTATGTACTTGTGATGGCAAAGAATAAAAGCGACAGACTGCATAATAAAGGTTGCTATCATAAGGGGCAATATAACATGATGTTCTTTTGCACTAAGGGGTTGATCATACAAACAAATAAGCGCATGGCAATCTCTGCTTCCCACCGCGAAGGGCCTATCCTTTACTTTTATGTATTTACTTTTATGCAAAGAGTCAAAGTTTTTCTCTCTATTCCATTTTATTTTTCTCTTTTGGCAAGCATCATGTGGTGAGGAAAGATCTAGGCACATATGTCTAGTTGAATATGGGTAGCATGAGTTATTATTTTTGACATCACCCAAAGGTGAATACGTTGGGAGGCGAAATTATAAGCCCCATCTTTCTATGTGTCCGATTGAAACGTTTTGCTCATATGTATGCGGTGAGTGTTAGCAATCATAGAAGACTATATGATGGTTGAGTATGTGGAGATCTTACTTAAACTCTGTTGAATAAGTTGAATTGCAATTGCTTGGTGACTGAGAACATATGTTGTTGAGTTTCAAGAGAATTCATTGTTTGGACCTTAACATGTGAATTGGTTGCTACTATAACATGAGAAGTTTTATAAGAAAGAATTGTTGTTATGATGCTAGGAAAAGTGATTGAAATTATCATTGATCAAACTTATGCACTTTGCTAGCATTCACACTTCATAAATTATTTCTTTTATCATTTACCTACTCGAGGACGAGTAGGAATTAAGCTTGGGGACGCTGATACGTCTCCAACGTATCTATAATTTATGAAGTATTCATGCTTATCATTCTTGGGTGTTTTACAATCATTTTATTGCAACTTTATATCATTTTTTTGGGACTAACCTATTGACCCAGTGCCCAGTGCCAGTTGTTGTTTTTTGCTTGTTTTTTACATCGCAGGAAATAAATATCAAACGGAGTCCAAACACCATGTAACTTTTTGGAGATTTTTTCTGGACCAGAAGGAACCCAATGGGCCCGAGCTGCACCTGGAGGTTCCCCAAGGGGGGCACAACCCACCATGGTGCACCAGGCCCCCCTGGCGCGCCCAGGTGGGTTGTGCCCACCTCGGTGGCCTCCCGTACCCCTTCTTTGCACTATAAATTCCAAAATATTTCGAAATCCGTCGAGGTTAACCTAGATCAGAAGTTCCACCGCCGCAAGGTCTCTGTATCCGTGAAAACCAATCTAGACCCTGTTCCGGCACCCTACTGGAGGGGGGAATCATCTCCGGTGACCATCTTCATCATCTCGGCGGCCACCACGATGAGGAGGGAGTAGTCCACCCTTGGGGTTGAGGGTTTGTACCAGTAGCTATGTGTTTGATCTCTCTCTCTCTCTCATGATCTATATCATGGGATTTGTTAATATAGTCGGATCATATGATGTTTCTCCCCTCTATACTCTTGTTATGATGAATTGAATCTTTACCCTTCAAAGTTTTGTCTTGTCGGATTGAATATTCAGAGATGAGAACACATGATATATGTCTTGCAATATGAATACTTGAGGTGACAATGAGGTATCTTATTGATTCACTTGATATGTGTTATGGAATTCAACTCGCGGATTCCCGCAGTGATATTGGGGTAATCTATGCATAGGGGTTGATACACGTTTTTCTCCGACGGAAACTTTGGGGTCTTTTTAGAGTTCTTTGTGTGGACTGAGTATTATGAATATGAATTTGCTTTGGTGTTATTCTAGCACGAACTCTAGGATAGATCGAACGGAAAAAATAGCTTTGTGTTCTTTTAGTACAAACTCTTGAATAGATCAAATGGAAAGAATAGCTTTGAGGTGGTTTCGTGACCTACAAACAATTCCTATCTTTTGTTATCCACTATAGGAACTCGGGAGTGATTCTTTATTGCACTTTGAGGGATAATCATATGATTCTACTATGTTAGCATTGTTGAGAGGTTGCACTAGCGAAAGTACGGACCCTGGGCCTCATTTTTAAGCATTGCAACACCGTTTTTGTGCCCGTTTACTATTTGCTACCTTGCTGTTTTTATTTATTAAGATTATAAAAATATATTTCTACCATCCATATTACACTTTTATCACCATTTCTTCGCCGAACTAGTGCACCTATACAATTTGCCATTGTATTGGGTGTGTTGGGGACTCAAGAGATTTCTTGTATTTGGTTGCAGGGTCGTTTGAGAGAGACCATCTTCATCCTACACCTCTCATGGATTGATAAGCCTTAGGTCATCCACTTGAGGGAAAATTGCTACTGTCCTACAAAACTCTGCGCTTGGAGGCCCAACACGTGTCTACAAGAATAAAGTTGCATAGCACCATTCAATATAAATATGTATCCGGTTTGCGACTTAGAGTCATCCGAATCAGTGTCAAAGCTTGCATCGATGTAACCATTTACGACAAGCTCTTTATCACCTCCATAAACGAGAAACATATCCTTAGTCCTTTTCAGGTATTTCAGGATGTTCTTGACCGTTGTCCTGTGATCCACTCCTGGATTACTTTGGTACCTCCCTGCTAAACTTATAGCAAGGCACACATCAGGTCTGGTACACAACATTGCATACATGATAGAACCTATGGCTGAAGCATAGGGAATGACTTTCATTTTCTCTCTATCTTCTGCAGTGGTCGGGCATTGAGTTTGACTCAACTTCACACCTTGTAACACAGGCAAGAACCCTTTCTTTGACTGATCCATTTTGAACTTCTTCAAAACTTTATCAAGGTATGTGCTTTCTGAAAGTCCAATTAAGTGTCTTGATCTATCTCTATAGATCTTGATGCCCAATATATAAGCAGCTTCACCGAGGTCTTTCATTGAAAACTTCTTATTCAAGTATCCTTTTATGCTATCCAGAAATTCTGTATTACTTCAAATCAACAATATGTCATCCACATATAATATTAGAAATGCTACTGAGCTCCCACTCACTTTCTTGTAAATACAGGCTTCTCCAAAAGTTTGTATAAATCCATATGCTTTGATCACATTATCAAAGCGTATATTGCAACTCTAAGAGGCTTGCACCAGTCCATAATAGGATCGTTGGAGCTTGCCTACTTTATTAGCACCTTTTGGATCGACAAAACCTTATGGTTGCATCATATACAACTCTTCTTTAAGAAATCCATTAAGGAATGCAGTTTTGACATCCATTTGCCAAATTTCATAATCATAAAATGTGGCAATTGCTAACATGATTCAGAAAGACTTAAGCATCGCTACGGGTGAGAAGGTCTCGTCGTAGTCAACTCCTTGAACTTGTCGAAAACCTTTCGTAACAAGTCGAGCTTTGTAGATAGTAACATTACCGCCAGCGTCAGTCTTCTTCTTGAAGATCCATTTATTTTCTATGGCTTGCCGATCATCGGGCAAGTCCACCAAAGTCCACACTTTGTTCTCATACATGGAACCCATCTCAAATTTCATGGCCTCAAGCCATTTCGCGAATCTGGGCTCATCATCGCTTCCTCATACTTCGTAGGTTCATCATGGTCTAGTAACATGACTTCCAGAATAGGATTACCATACCACTCTGGTGCGCACCATACTCTGGTTGACCTATGAGGTTTAGTAGTAACTTGATCTAAAGTTTCATGATCATCATCATTAGCTTCCTCACTAATTGGTGTGGGAATCACTGGAACTGATTTCTGTGATAAACTACTTTCCAATTCGGGAGAAGGTACAATTACCCCATCAAGTTCTACTTTCCTCCCACTCACTTCTTTCGAGAGAAACTCCTTCTCTAGAAAGGATCCATTCTTAGCAACAAATATCTTGCCTTCGGATCTGTGATAGAAGGTGTACCCAACAGTTTCGTTTGGGTATCCTATGAAGATGCATTTCTCCGATTTGGGTTCGAGCTTATCAGGTTGAAGCTTTTTCACATAAGCATCGCAGCCCCAAACTTTAAGAAATGACAACTTGGGTTTCTTGCCAAACCACAGTTCATATGTTGTCGTCTCAATGGATTTAGATGGTGCCCTATTTAACGTGAATGCAGCTGTCTCTAAAGCATAACTCCAAAATGATAGCGGTAAATCAGTAAGAGACATCATAGATTGCAACATATCTAATAAAGTATGGTTATGACGTTCAGACACACCATTACGCTGTGGTGTTCCAGGTAGCATGAGTTGCGAAACTATTCCACATTGTTTCAAATGAGGATCAAACTCGTAGCTCAAATATTCGCCTCCACGATCAGATCGTAGAAACTTTATTTTCTTGTTACGATGATTTTCCACTTCACTATGAAATTCTTGAACTTTTCAAATGTTTCAGACTTATGTTTCATTAAGAAGATATACCCATATATGCTCAAATCATCCGTGAAGGTCAGAAAATAACGATACCGGCCACGAGCCTCAACACTCATCGGACCACATACATCGGTATATGTAGCGACCCGACCCGAATGGATCAAGTCTCTATGCATCAGTGTCATCCCTGGATCGGTAATGCTGACACACACAGTACTCGAGGATTTATAACAGAGTTGCAATCACACACTTATTACAACGAATGTCTCAAAAGAGAACTTATTACAATAATATGGCTTAAGGCCATCTAAATACGATAACAGCGGAAGGCTTGGAAGATAAAGTGAGTCCATCAACTCCAATGGCATAGCTGAGTGAACGACAATGACCTATGGCACCTTACTCGTCGTCTGAAAAGTCTGCAACATGATAGGTTGCAGCCCAAAACGGGTCAGCACATGGAATATGCTAGCAATGTAACACATAGAGTAATGAATAAAATAAATGCTATCAATACATGCAATATATGGCTGGTGGAAAGCTCTAAGGTTACAATTTTGCATAAAGCCAATTTTCCCTACAACAAAGGAATAAATTATTTAACTATCATGGTGGTTGTTAAACATTGAGAAGGTTCCTCCAACTCAATCCCAATTAAGCATCATCAATTACCGAATCAAATTAATTTACTTTAGAGTGATGAGATCAACATGATAATCCAAGAACCAGATACTCAAGACGTCCATAACCAGGGACACGGCTAACCATGATTAGTTTGTACACTCTGCAGAGGTTTGCGCACTTTTCCCCACAAGACTCTATCTTCTCCGTTGGATTTCTTGCACTACAAGGTGTTTGAGAAACGGATGACCGAGACATAGTCTTTCAGAAACATTAACTCTTTACTCTGGATGGGCAGTTACACCTACTTTCCCCTACATCTGCTAGCCCACCACTGAAAGAGGTCATGCAACATACTCAACTATGCTTGAGCCCATAATAGCTTGTGGCTGCACACAGAAGTTTCTAGCATGAATAATCTTATGATCCCTTTGAGCCTGGCTGGCGGACCTTAGGATGATCACACGGAACCACGGGATATCCTAGGACAACACTGGATTCTCCAGGTGCCCACAAGAAATCCACCCAAATGTGATTTTAAGTAGCCACCTTAAGTTAACCATTAATTAACAATACTCATATCTATCATGGATACACTCACCTAATCCACGTCTACGAGCATAGCATAGCAATCCTGAGCATAACGTAGAAGTAACTCCCAAAGGTTTGATAATAAAAGGGCAATAGGTTCTACCTCATCATCTACTTCCCAAAACCCACATGTTGTTAAGATCCTAACCATGCATTGTTTGAGGATGTAGACTAATGCATAAAAACTGGGTAATAAAGGGGTATGATCAAAGTGTTACTTGCCTTGCTAATGATCCGCAAAACCTAGAGACTCGTAGTAACACGCTTCGCACTCCGAGAATTCTATCGCAATCAAACAATAGCATACATAAGTACTCAACTAAATGCATAGGTAAAACTCAAATAAGAAGATCTAACAGAAAGTTCAACTGAAGAACTCCGGTTTGCAAAAAGAATCAAATCAAACGGAGAAACGAAACTCAAACTACGAAAGAAATCAGATCCGATTACTAATCTGGACTAAAGTCAAATTTTACAGTACCAAAATCTTGTTCAAGTTGGTCAAACAGAAAGAGGGCTTTGAGACAAAGATCTAGGCACTTGAATTGCCTGATTCCGACAAACGAGCGAAAAGATAAACTAAAACTAAGATCTGGGCTGAAATCGCGATCGAAAATAATCACGGAAAAACCCTGGAAAAAGAAAACTGACGAACAGGCTAACGAACAAACGTTCGCTGTCTGCGGCTAACTGACGAACAACATTTGTTAAAAACGAACGTACGGACGAAAAACCGGCGGCTATTTAGCTAAACCGAAAAAAACCGAACCAGATCTAATAAAAAAACGAACTAGGGTTTTCAAGAATAAAATTGATCGGTTTTTAGAGAAAAACCGGCGGCTACCTCATGGAACGGGATGACGGCGGCGGCGGCTCCGGCGAGGCGGGGCGCGGCAGCGGCGATGGCTCCGGGCAGCATGGGGCGACTTGGCTGGGGGGGGGGGGGGCTCAGCCTCGGCCCCTAAGGCTGGCCGGGCCAGGAGTCCTAGGAGGGCACGGCCCGATAGGTCGGCTTGACCTTTTTTTAAATAATTCTAACTCACAGAAAAACAATTAAAAGAAATACTAAACGGACTCCAAAAATCCTGAAATAAATCTTCACCGTCCTCTAAAAATAAAACGGACAAGGGGAACTTTTATTTGGGACTCTAATGCAATTTTGAAAAATGCAATTTTTCCTAATTCAAATAAAATAGCAATAAAGCTCCAAATAAAATTCTTATTTGATTTTAATATTTTTCCTCCAATATTTCTTTATTTTGGAGAAGTCATTTTATCTCCTCTCTTTTATTTTTATATTTGAAATATACGAAGAGTAAAATAATTAAAACCAAATGATCCTCTTTTCAAAATTTGAGAAAACTCAAATATGAAAATAACGAAATCCCCAACTCTCTCTGCGGGTCCTTGAGTTGCTTAGAATTTCTAGGATCAACCAAAAAATGCATGAAAATATGATATGCAGTGATGATCTAATAGATAACATTCCAAATTGAAAATTTGGGATGTTACAAACCTACCCCCCTTAAGATGAATCTCGCCCTCGAGATTCGGGTTGGCTAGAAAATAGGTGTGGGTGGTCCTTCTGTAGGTCTTCCTCTCATTTCCAGGTTGCTTCCTCCTCGGTATGGTGGCTCCACTGAACTTTGTAAAACTTGATAACCTTTCTGCGTGTGACTCGGCTAGCAAACTCGAGAATCTTCACTGGTTTCTCCTCATAAGTCAAATCGCTATCCAGCTGAATCGCTTCCAGTGGCACGATGTCTCTTAGAGGAATATCAGCCATCTCTGCGTGGCACTTCTTCAACTGGGAAACATGAAATACATCATGAACTCCTGACAATCCTTCAGGCAATTCTAGCTTGTAAGCAACTTCTCCCATACGTTCCAAAACTTTGTAGGGTCCCACAAAACATGGTGCTGACTTTCCCTTAACTCCAAAACTCTTAACTCCTCGAAGTGGGGACACATGAAGATATACTCTGTCTCCAACTTTGTAAATTGTCTCCTTATGTTTAGAATCCGCATAGCTCTTTTTCCTGGACTGGGCTAATTTGAGTCTGTCGCGGATAAGTTTAACTTTCTCTTCCGACTTCATCCCACAATAACGGTCCAAACAACTGACGGTCTCCAACTTCATCCCACAATAACGGTGTCCTGCACCTCCTTCTGTACAAGGCTTTGAAAGGGGCCATCTTCAGACTGGCTTGATAGCTGCTGTTGTAAGAGAACTTTGCATAGACAAATTGTCGTCCCAACTAGATCCATAATCTAGTGCACAAGGTCTCAACATGTCCTCCAGAATCTGATTGACTCTCTTGGTCTGTACATCTGTCTGTGGATGAAAGGTTGTACTGAACTCTAGCCTGGTACCCAAAGTTTCATGCAACTGATTCCAGAACTTTGAGGTAAACTGGGTTCCTCTATCTGATACAATGGTCCTCGGAACTCCATGCAGACATACGATCCTGGTAATATATATCTTTGCCAACTTCGCACTTGTATAGGTGGTCTTCACTGGGATGAATTGAGCTACTTTCGTCAAGCGATCGACTACAACCCATATCGAGTCATAGCCTGAACGAGTCCTGGGCAATCCCATGATAAAATCCATGCCTAGCTTGTCCCACTCCCATTTGGGTATCAACAATGGCTGCAACAATCCTGCTGGCTTCTGATGCTCTGCCTTCACTCTCTGAGATACATCACATACTGCTACATACTCCGCAATATCCTTTTTCATTCCGGTCCACCAGAAACTTTCCTTCAAATCAAGATACATCTTGGTGTTTCCTGGGTGAATCAAATACGGTGAATCATGGGCCTCCTATAGAATTAACTTCCTGATCTCGGGGTCATTAGGTACGTATACGCGATCCTCAAACCATAAAGTATCATGCTCATCCTCACAAAATCCCTTGGCCTTTCCTTTGCTTATTCTTTCCTTTATCTCGGTAATCTCCTTGTCCGTCTTCTGAGCTTCTCTGATCTTATCCATCAATGTGGGATGAATTTCCAATGCTGCTACATAACCTGTCGGAACTATTTCCAAACATAGCTCACGAAGATCCTCTGCTAACTCCTTGGGTAAATCTCTGGTTATGAGCGTATTAACATAGATCTTGCAACTCAACGCATCGGCTACTATGTTAGCCTTTCCGGGATGATAATGCAACTTCATATCATAATCCTTAATGAGCTCCAACCATCACCTCTGCCTGAGATTCAACTCCTTCTACATGAAGATGTACTTCAAACTCTTGTGATCCGTGTACACCTCATAGTGGTTTCCGATGAGAAAATATCTCCACATCTTTAACACATGCACTACGGCTTCTAACTCCAGATCATGGGTGGCATAATTTAGCTCGTGAGGTTTAAGCCGTCGTGAGGCATAAGAAACAACTCTCCCCTCCTGCATAAGCACTGCTCCAAGTCCTCGACGTGAAGCGTCACAATACACTTGATAATCCTTATGTTGATCTGGAAGAATCAACACTGGGGCTGTAACCAAATGCTTCTTTAACTCCTGAAAACTGGCTTCACACTCTTCAGTCCAATTGAACTTGGTGTCCTTCTTCAACAACTCTATCATGGGCTTTGCAATCTTGGAAAAATTCTCAATGAACCTCCGATAATATCCTGCGAGTCCAAGAAAACTCTGGATCTCTCCAATTGATGTTAGTGCTACCCATTTGGTCATAGATTCAACTTTGGTAGGGTCTACTGCTATTCCTTCTCCGGATATAACATGTTCGAGGAATCCAACTTCCTTCAGCCAAAACTCACACTTGCTGAACTTGGCATACAACTGGTGTTCCCTGAGCTTCTCAAAAACCAAACGCAAATGCTCCTTATGCTCCTCTTCATTTTTCGAGTAGACCAATATATCGTCAATGAACACCACGACGAACTTATCAAAAAACTCCATAAACACTTTGTTCATCATGTTCATGAAATAGGCAGGCGCGTTAGTCAGACCAAATGACATAACAGTATACTCATATACCCCATACCTTGTGGTAAAAGCTGTCTTAGGTATATCCTGGTCTCGAATCTTCAGTTGATGGTATCCTGATCACAGATTGATCTTGGGAAAATACTTTAGCTCCTTGCAACTGGTCAAATTAATCATTGATCATCGGCAGCGGGTACTTGTTCTTGATCGTCACTTCATTCAACGCACGATAATCAACAACCATCCTTAACGATCCATCCTTCTTCTCCACTAGAAGTACTGGACATCCCCAAGGTGATGAACTTGGTCGAATAAAACCTTTATCCAATAACTCCTTAATCCGCTTCTTAATCTCCTTCAAATCCTGTGCGGGCATCCGATACGGTCTCTTAGATATTGGCCCAGTGCCTGGCAACAGTTCAATCAAAAACTCAATATCTCTATCCAGTGGCATTCCTGACAACTCCTCTGGAAATACGTCGGGGTAATCCTTCACCACTGGTACTTCCTCCTGTACAACTCCTGATAAGGAATTTACTTGAGTCCTCTTCAACATATGCCGGAATACATACTTAATCCTTCTTCCTTCTGGGGTGGTGAGCATAATCGACTTACTGGCGCAATCAATTTTTCCTCCATACATCGATAGCCAATCCATACCCAAAATCACATCCAATCCTTGCGACTCCAGAATCATCAGATCCGAGGGGAAAACATGTCTACCTATGGTTAATGGCATCTGAAAACATCCTTGGCTTGGCATATGCTCTGCTCCTGGCGAACTTACTAACATAGGTGTTCTAAGAACTTTGGTGGGCAACTCATACTTATCCACGAATCCCCTTGATATGTATAAATATGATGCACCAGTATCAAAAAGAACGATTGTAGTAAATGACTTCACCAAAAACTTACCTATTACTGCATCCGACTGTGCTTCAACCTCCTCCATGCTAACGTGGTTCACTTGTCCCCTGTTGAAAGGGTTGGGCTTCTTCCCAGCGCTTCCATTGCCATTTCCGTTGTTTGCTTCAGAACACTCCATGGTGTAATGTCCATTCTTCCCACACTTGAAACAAGTAATGTGACTTAGATCCTTCTTGGCGGGCGTTGCTGGGTTGGAACGGTTTTGGCCGTTGCTTCCTCGATTCACATTCCCAATCTTGGGGCCACTATGGTTATGCAGAATCCCTCCATTAGAATTATGCCCTCCATGGTTATGGTGAATGTGTCCTCCCAAGTTTGGGGTAAAACGGGGTTTCTACTGAGCTCCAGAATTGTACTTCCCTTGTCCATACTTCCTCTTGCGGCTGTCTATCTGTTGCTGCTTCCCCTCAATCATGAGAGCTCTATCTACCAACTCCTGGTAGTTGTTGAAGTTTGCCACCATCAACTGCATGCTCAGTTCATCATTCAGTCCTTCTAGAAACTTCTCCTGCTTAGCAGCATCTGTAGCAACTTCGTCAGGGGCATAACGTGCTTGTCGGTGTTTTGGGAACGGGGGTACCCATACTTGCCTGCCTGCAGCCTGCGGCATGGCTCAAGGAGTGGCCCAGTGCAGCCCATCTTCGTCAACACAGGCTCAAGACCCTCGCGAGGGGCCAAGCCTTGCGGGGCGGACGACAGGAAGCTTCCTCAGGCGCTGCCTCGTCAGGTTGGCTCGCGAGGAGGCAGAGAGATCAAGGCGGGGCACCTCACGAGGTGTCCGTGACGAAAGCCATGACGACCGAAGCCAGGCGGGCATCGGCCTGCACAGAGTCCTTGTTTCCTCTTTGGTGCAAAGGGGGCAAACACGGGCAAGGGTATCAAGCAAAGGCAACCATTTCGGTGCAACAAGACCAAGACCAGCAAAACGGCAGGATGGGGGTCATCGTGGAGCCTAGGAAGGCGTCATTGTCAGAGTCTTTGGCAGGCGAGGACCAACTTTAGTCAGGATAAGTGTACTAGATGTTCCCCTTCAAAATGGCCAATTGTTGGCACCCTTCCCGCTCAATATTTGGGAAGAGGACCAGGGCCTCGCTCTATAAATAGGGCTAGCCACCATAGCATAGGGGCATCGGATCCTAACCTGGATGAGACCGACCGAGCCTTAGCCAGAACCACCAACACAAGAACTCCTCCCCTCGCGAGGCAGTTCTTCCTTTGTATTGTTCATCATCAGTCCCTGAGGCAATCCACCACACCACAAACTAGAGTAGGGTATTACACCACAATGGTGGCCCGAACTAGTATAAACCTCGTGTCCCTTGTGTTGTTCTTCGTGTAGTTTAGATCCTTTGCGAGGCGACGAGACGTAAGTAGGTAGAGGGAGAGGGAGTGATCTCCGCGCACAACCCAGAGTTCAAACCTTAAGGGTTTGCCGGAACCCGAAATCCGACTTTTGGCGCGCGAGGTAGGGGTGCACCGGAATCCGCCTTCCGCCGCCTTCTGTTTTGCCGTCCGTTGCATCCATGTCTGACGCTCGTCGAGCCCATGCCGAGCGCCGGGCTGCCCTCGTGGCCCATGTCGCCCAGACGGCCCCCGTCGGAGGGCCTCCCAGTCCTTCCCCATTGCCTGCTGTCCACGCCGCCATCGGCCCGGCGGGGAACGAGCAGCAGGCGTCGTCCCTGCATCCTTCGGTGCGACGAGAAGGCCACACCGCCACCCCGTCGCTGACTCCAGCCGGTTCGTCGTCCCAGGCATGCTGTGCTCCCGCGGACGCGCACGCCGTGTTGCTCCTGGCGCGAGAGCTCCTGCACTACCGTCCCGTCGACAACCTCTATGACGAGTGGCTCGCCCGCATCACCGAGCTCGTCAGCGCTGCTGGGGGCTCCCCTGCACCATCCCTCTCGCTGCACCGCCACCCGCCATGCGCGGGCAATGCAGCTCTGGAGGCGCCTCAGCCGCCTCCCCCTCAAGAAGGCGCCCTGGCTCCGAGGCGCGCAGCCCCAGGACGGGACCCGCTCTGTCCGGTGCCCACGCAGAAGGAGAAGAGCTGCCAAGAGATCCCTCGTCCTCAAGAAGTTGCTCGTGTGCTCCCCGCACCGGCCCGTCACCATCGCGCTCCTGCTCCAGCACACCAAGACCTCACGCTGCTCCTGGCGGCAGCATGCAGAGCCCTCCAAGATCAGGCTCTTCGTCACCAAAGGCCTCCTGTAGCCACTACAGGCTGCCATGCCTTCACCGCCGAGCTGTGCAGCGTGGCCTGGCCGGGCAAGTTCAAGCCAGATCTACCCCCGCGCTACGATGGCACGGCCGACCCTGCAGAGTTCCTCCAGCTCTACGAGCTGGGCATCGAAGCCGCCAACGGGGATGAGAAGGTCATGGCGAACTGGTTCCCCATGGCACTCAAGGACGGTGCCCGCACCTGACTCCTGAACCTGGCTCCTGGCATGATTTCCTCCTGGGACAAGATGCGCACCCGCTTCATCACCAACTTCCAAGGCACTCGCGACCGGCCCCCGGCCATGAGCGACCTGCACCGCATCAAGCAGCAGCCAGGAGAGACCCTGCAAAAGTACATCCAGCGCTTCAACAAGGCTCGCCTCAAGATCCCTAGGGTGACTGAGGAGGCCATCATCTCAGCCTTCTCCGACGGCGTGCGCGACATCAAGATGAAAGAGGAGCTAGCAATCCATGAACACCTGTGCACATCCCTGGAGTTGTTCAACTTGGCGACCAAGTGCGCCAGGGCTGAGGAAGGGCGCCTTTCCCTCCTCGAGCTTCCGGCCACCGATCCAGAAGAGAAGAAGCCCAAGGTCAAGGACGTGAAGCGCAAGGGGGCTGCTGTGCTTGCAGCAGAGCCAGACACCAAGCGAGGCAGGGATCAGCCTGAGTCATCCAAGGGCAGCCGGTACTGCATGTACCACGACCTCCACACCCACAACACCAACGAGTGCCAAGAGCTCAGGGCCGTGCTAGATGTGTGTGTTGGCCGACGCCCCGAGCGCAATGACCGGGGCTATGGCCGAGGAGGAGGAAGAGGTTTTGGACGATGGGAAGACCGTGGCCCTCGCCAATGGTGGCATGACCGACCTCGCGAGGACCGCTAGCCGGACCAGCCTCGCGAGGGAGGTTGGAGGGATCAGCCTCGTGAGGATCACTCTCAAGGCAACGCGGGCCTCCCTCCTCTGCCACCACAGCTGAGGAGGAATGAAGACCATCATCAGGACGAAGGGGCTGGGGGCTTTCAGGAGCCGCGCGCAATTGCTTGCATCTTGGGCGGCGCCCAGGCCCCAGCCTCTCAGCGCATCTTCAAGTAGTTCGCTCGCGAGGTGAATGCAGTCCTCCCCAAGCTTGAGGCCACACGCCCTCTCAGGTGATCAGCGTGCGCCATCACGTTCAGCTCAGCGGATCATCTCAAGTGCGCAACCACGACCGGAGTCCTCCCAATGCTTTACTCCCCAATCATCATCAATGTGCAAGTCACCCGGACCCTCATCGATGGCGGAGCAGGACTCAACATCCTGTCCGTCGAGACGTTCAACAGTCTCCAAGTGCCATACAATCAGCTCCAGCCAACCAAGCCTTTCTCAGGAGTCACTGATGGTTCCACTCTTCCCATAGGGCAAGTCCGCCTTCCTGTCACCTTTGGGCAGCGCGACAACTACCGCACCGAGCTCATTGACTTTGATGTCGCCCACATTCGCCTACCGTACAATGCCATCCTCGGGTACCCAGCCCTGGCCATGTTCATGGCAGTGATTCATCACGGCTACAATGTCCTCAAGATGCCAGGAAGCGGTGGAGTCATCATAGTGCCTTGTGAGGAGAGGGATGCAGTGTGTTCTCTGGAGCGTGCTTTTCAGGCTGCGTCAACCGAAGACCCAGATCACAGCAGTGGAAGACTTCCCGAGGCAGTCCCTAAGAAGAAGAAGACATCGCGTGGTCCGAACCCTCGGGAGGCAGGCCCCTCAGGATCCACGCCCGTTCAAGGGGCGCCTCCTTCTGTCGCATAGGAAGGCGCGCCCGACGCCCTCCTCGAGCAAGGCTCGGGGCTCTGTCCTGGAGGGCCATCGACTTTGCCAAGATCATGAGGGAGGCACTCGGGCACCACTTGGAGGCGTGCTTCAAAGCACGTTTCCCTCAAGAAGGAGCAAGGCAAGGAGGGCCAAACCCTCGGGAGTTCATCAGTGAGATCATTCAGGAGCTGCAGGAGTCAAGAGTCATGAGTGGCAGCCGCCGCTTACCCACCGTAGCTCCCCATCAAGGCGAGGATGGTGAGCTGCGCGTCTGCATCGACGTACCAGGGCTCAACCGAGCCGCCTCTCAGGAGCGCTTCTGGCCCTCACACGTGGGATGCTGCGAAGGTCCACCCCACAGCTATGTTCGCATGCCTTTCGGCCTGCCGAACGCGGCTGCTGCGCGTCAGCGCCTCATGAGGAGCATTGTGGAGGCTCAAGAGGTTAGGCATTCCGCAGTCCTGGCAGAGATGGAGATGGCCCTTGAAGAGACGCCAGCGCCCCCGGAGCCTCCTGAGGCTCCTGGGCCTGGGGGCTTGTGAGGATCGGCTTCCGCAGCGCACATTTCCGCTACTTCAGCATCCCTTCATCTCCAACATCATCAGGTGACATCCTTTGAGTTTTATTTCCAGCTGGGAGCGCCCTCAGGGCTGCATCATTCCTAGGCCGCGTGGGTCCGTCCCTGCGGCATGTATCCCTTTTGTTCATGTCTTTAGCTTACTTTGTTGGGGGCGCCCCTCGGGCTGCATTATCCCCAAGCCGCTCGGGCCTGACCCAGCAGCATGTATCTCTCTCGCGTTTATTCAGGTCGTGCATTTGACCCGCCATGATTATTACTTGATGCCTGTGGCGGCACCCTTCTTCCCTCATGCCAGCCGATTGCACGTTCAAAGGGGGTACCTGAGCATCGCGACTCATGGAATCTTACTGGCTCTCTAGCCCTCACCTCCTGGCCTTGTCCACGGCATCGCAACCTGGCATACCAACGACGGCTGAGCTCGCTCGAGGGCCGGGACCTGAGGATGTAGAGCGTCAGCATCTAACCAAATTTGCAGGAGCACATTACAAACAAAGGCCCAGAGCCAGGCGCAACCCGCCTTGAGGTAGGGCCCCGTGAGTCCCGCGCTGGCTCACGAGTGCCCAGATACACCTCATCAAGCCCTACCGTGCCAGCCACGTGTCAGGGCGGGGTTGTACACGCCCCGGGGGCTCCTCCCGGAGGGGATCCCCCTCCCACGCACCAGTGGAAGCACCATGCTCCACGCTGGCTGACGACACTGCCGAGGAGCGGCTATGCCCGTACACATATGGAAGCGCTATGCTCCGCGCTGGTGATAAACAATTGAGGGTGGCCCCCGGTCGCATCAACCTCAGGGAGCCCAGAGCTCAGTGTCCGTCCCTATCGTAACGCCTTCCCTCGGGAGTGCCGCGTGAGGGGGCTGGGCACAGGGGCTACGCCTGGATCATGCCCAGGTGCACGCCACCCAGCCAGGCCCCTTGGGCCTGGTTCGTCGCGCGCCCCTCCCCGAGCGGAGCCAAGGTACGAAGGCCGTTTGAACGTCAAGGGGGACTCCTGAGCATCGCGACTCAGGAGCCTAACTGGTCACGTAGCCCCTCACCCTTAGTTCCGAAAGGCTAATGGCGGTTGAGGTATGCGCGGGGACGGGCGTGCCGACGTAGAACGGTAGATCCACTCCTACACCTCCCCTCCCTACTTGCTGTTCACGCGTCAAGGGGGACTCCTGAGCATCGCGACGCAGGAGCCTAACTGGTCACGTAGCCCCTCACTCCTTGGTCCCGTCCTGGTTTCCGGTCGGGGCTAACGGCGGCTGAGGTATGCGCGGGGCCGGGCTCTGCCGACATAGAACACAAGCAAGTAGGAAGGAAAAGCGCAAATCTCAAGGAATTCAAGAGCAAATATTATAGTCCATAGGTTGTTTTCACAATGCCAAACACAAGTTTAAACGCCTCCGCGAGGCATGATGCGTGTTGCAGGAGCTAAAACAGGACATGAGCTGTGAAGGGGTCACTTTCCGTCGGTGCCATCGCTGGTGGTGGAGTTGCGCTGGGCGGCTTCACCTCGCGGAGCCCCAGGGTTGGCGAAATCTCGCCCTGGCTTGGTGCTGAAGGCGCGGAACTTCGCCAGCAGGGCTTCCGCTCGACCCTTCACTGCCTCAGCAGCGCAGCGGCAAGCTCGTCGCTCGCAGGGCTCCAGCAGGCTGTCAAGATCGATGTTGGGGTCACGAAGATAGACGTGAGTGAAGACACGCGCAAGTGCTGCAAAAGAAAGGACACGCGCCTCGGCCTCAGCCGTGGGGCCAAGGCCGATGGCGACATCTTCAAGTGCGCGGACCAGGAAGGGAAGCAACTTGGCGGGTGTCGTGGTTCTAAGTATGACAGTAGTGTAGGGGGGTACTAAAGTAGAGGCAAGATCCTAGCTATGGAGTAGTTGTACACACAAGAGTTTTACGAGTTCAGGCCCTTCTCGGAGGAAGTAACAGCCCTACGTCTCGGTGCCCGGAGGCGGTCGACTGGATTATATGCATGTGAGTTACAGGGATGCGAACCCTTTACACTGAGGAGGGGGTGGCTTATATAGAGTTCGCCAGACCCCTCCGGCCCTTAGTTATGCAGGGTTTAAAGTACATTAAGTCAGGGGGTTACTGGTAACACCCTCATAAAGTGGTATGAAGACCATAAAGGCTACTTAATGACAGACAGTTGCGTGCAGAGTGACTTTAGATCTCCTGGCCGTCGAGTGGTTAGCTTCATGGTCGAGTGGTTATCTTCATGGTCGAGTGTCCTCGAGTCCGTCGAGTGGATCACCTCTAGGTCGACTGACAGGTAGTTTCTTCTAGAGATGTCCTTGGGTAGGGTAGCTTAGACAGGTCCATGACCCTACCCTAGGTACATAGCTTCATCATTAGCCCACGAATGGATTGAGGTTTGAGTGGGGAAGGAGTTGAGAATTTTTCCGACCCGCTTCTTGTGCTGTGAGCATGTCTTGTCTTGGATCAATGAACTTTTAGATGACGGCACCAACTTCTTTTTCAGTCGCCTTGATCCATTCTTTGTATCTGTCGAGTGAAGTTTTCGCTTGGTGAGCTCCGAGTGTCAGAGCAGAGGAGATCTTCTATCTGACGAGTCGTTCTGCAACTCACGGATTCTGCGGGATTCGAATTTTGGGAAGCGCGCGGGACGGGGCGAGGCCGCAGCAATCGGACGGGATAAGGTAGGGACGCCTCGATCTCCGTGCCACCTTTTTCGCCACGTATCGCACGCGCGACTGTTGCGGGATTTGACAGGATTGTCCGGGCCCACATGTCAGCCACTCGGAAGCAGCCTTATATAAAGCGCCGGACGGGGGTTTTTCAACAGTGTGCCCTCATTTCTCCCTCTTCTCCAGATTTCTCCGCCGCGTTAGCTTCTGCCTCAGCGCCGCTGCCCCACGCGTGCTTCGCCGGCGACGATGGTGAAGGAGAAGATGGCGGCTCTGGAGCGGGCGAAGAAAGCAACGGCGAAGGCGAAGGGGAGGGGAACCAGTCGGAGTGGCTCTTCATCGAGGACAGGCCTGCCGCCGGGCTGGATCCAGGGCGACTGGATCCGCTCGACAATTACTCAGGCGGATCTCGACGACCTGGCCGACGGAGGGCTGATCCCCCATGGATTGGGACGGCTCCCGGGGAGGGAGTCAGAGCCGCAGCCTCAGGAGGGTGAGTGCGTTCTTCTGGCGACCCACGTCGACCGTGGGTTTTCTTTGCCGCCCCACCCTTTCTTCCAGGGGTTTCTGAATTTCTTTGGGGCACAACTCCATCACTTCACACCCAACTCCATAGTGTACCTCGCCGCCTACGTGTCTTTGTGCGAATGCTTCTTAGGTTACCGGCCTCACTGGGGCCTCTTTAAGCACATCTTCACCTGTCGCTCCTAGACGGTGAAGAAGGCAAATCCGAGTGACGAGAGGACACATGTGATTCAGATGTGTGGGGGCCTTGGGATCCAGTTGAGAGGGAAAAGTTCTTTTCTGACCATGGTTTTGCCCGACTCCGTCCGTGGGTGGCAGTCAACTTGGTTTTATTGCAAGGACCAGCCGATGCCAGGGCAGTCGACCGGGCTCCCTCCCTTTCCATGGAACGAGTGAGGAAGCCCTCCTCTTTGAAGGTGGTCCTGGAGGAGAAGGCGCAGGTGAAGGTGCTGGTCGAGCGTGTCGTGCAGCTCATCCGCGACGGGGTGACTGGTATGGACCTCCTGGAGGTCTTCCTCTGGCGGCGCATCCAGCCGCTCCAATTTCAAGACCATCCTATGTGGATGTATTCTGGAACTGAGGACACCACTCGGATCCACCCGGAGGAGATCGATGGCGTCACGCTGGAGCGGTGGATGGAAGCATTACGGGGAACAAGGACAACCCCCGAGGAGCTAGGAGGGTCATTCCACTCGACCAATCATATGAAGTTGACAAGGTCCAACTCTGCATTTCTGATTGCGATTCTGTTTTTTCCATTCTGTCTTGTTTGAAATCAACCGACTAAGTTTTGTCTTGTTTGATGTCTTCTAGGTCACGACTGAAATGTACTCGATGCCTAACGGGGTGCAGGAAGAAGCCGAGGAGGGAGAGGTGAGTGGAGGTGAAAGTGAGGAGGAGGAGTGGAAATCTGACGACGAGGGGGAAGAGGATGAAGACGGTTCCAGCGAGGAGGAGGAGGAAATGGAAGTCGATCCTCCTCACACGGAAAGGCGATCGAAGCTCGCCCACGATCCCTCGAGGGAGCGCGGCAAATGGTTCGCCCGTTGTGCCATCGACAAAGCGTCCTCGGACGGCCTCTCTGGCGCCGACTGAAAAAGCGTCGAAGCATCTGCGGGCAGAGTCATAAAAGCCGCCGAAGGCCTTGCCTAAGATGAAAATGGCCATTCCCACTATCTCCGGGTAACAGCAGGATTTGTGTTTCCTTGTTCAGCTCGAGCTAACTTCCGGTCGACTCATCGACTAACCGACTGGTTTCTGAAATCTGCAGTGCTGCTACTTCCGAGACCTCTGCTAAGGACGGCGACCAAGAAATGGAAGACACTGTCACCTCCAACCCTGGTATGTTCTCTTGTAGTTTTTGCTTTTGGTCGATCGGATATTCATTTCCAACTCTGGATTTATCTTGCAGCTCCTCGTCACGTCATTGATCTCCCCGATGACGATGACGAGGTGCCCCTGAAGGCGAGGAAGAATAGATAGGCCGCGGCTGGCAAGGCCACTCGGACCGTGTCAGCACATGAGGCACTTGTTCAAGAAGGTGGCGACATCACTCGGCATTCTGTGACCTTCGCTGTGCCGCTGACGAGTGCCCGACCTCCGTCGTCGACTGCTGAACCGCCCTCCCTTTTCGCCACACACCACGTCCCAGATGACCAGGCGGGCGCAGCTAAGGAGGCTATACGCCAGGCGGGAATTATGATGGAGCAGGTGAAGGCAATCCGGGAAGCCAGCCAAGCGGCTTATGATGCAAGCTCAGCTCTTCAGAGCAATGTCCAGGTTAGTTGGCAACCGCCTGTTCTGTTAGGATATGTTATTTGAAGATTTTCTTTCCAAAAAATCTTTGTGTCTGTACACCCACTAGGTGTGTCGATTGGATTTGTAGACTGGTGGGGGCACGCTGAGTGCACCCACTGGGTGTAGTCCCCGAGACTATGGTGGACTGTTGGAAGTCGACTGTAGTCTTTGTAGTTGAAATTTCTTCACTCGGTCTGGTCGGACCATGTCGAGTGGAACATTAGAACCAGTGGGGGCACGCTGAGTGCACCCACTGGGTGTAGTCCCCGAGACTATGGTGGACTACTGGCAGTCGACTGTAGTCTGAAGAACTCTCTCTTTCCTCTTTTTTTGTAGACTATGATGAGACCATAATCTCTTTGTTCCTTTCGGTCGACTGATCGGATCGAGTCGGTAGAACCAGTGGGGGCACGCTGAGTGCACCCACTGGGTGTAGTCCCCGAGACTATTGTTGAATATTTTGATTCGACTATAGTCTTTAGAAACGTTACTGTTTTTCTCTTGGTCACTCGGAAGTAACCTCTCTTTAATGTCTGTCGACTGACTCTTTGCAGAAATCTTGCGAGCTTGTGGCTCGTTATACTGAGTTGGAGAAGAAACATATCCAGCTCGACCTTGACTTAAAACTTGTTCAGGATAACTTTCAGAAGGCAAAGGATGAGGCAACATGTACGATTGGTGAGAACTTGACGATTGTTTTTATCTTTCTGCCCATTATTGATCCTGACCTCCTTGCCATTTTGCAGAGAAAACGAAGGCGGCTCTGATCAAGAAGGACCAGGAACTTGCTGAGGCGCAGAAGGCTGCATCAGATAAAACAAAACTTGCGGAAGAAAAGCTGGCTTTAGTCGGCAAACTCGAAGAAGAGAACGCCAACCTGAAAGCTGCTCTTGATGCGTCCAACAAGGAAGCCAGCCGTCTGAAGAATGACAAGATTGCTCTGAGTGATAAGGCGAGTGAACTGGTGGGGAAGAAGAATGATCTGGAAGCTTATCTGGGAGGGCTCGCCAAGAAGTTGTTCCTCATGCTTGAAGGTAACCTCTTTCACTCGACTGACTTGTCACCGTTGATTCATCGTGGAACTGCCGGTTCATGTTTGACTTGCGTTTACAGAATTCTGCCAAAACTTTGAGGAAGAAACCAGTCGAGTGGAGACAAGCTTGGATCCCATCAACTCTCCAATGAAGGATGAAGCTGCCATGAATGTGCTTTGACTGGAGTCTCGCGTCGCTGGTGTGGTGGACTATCTGGCCCGACTGAAGGCAGCAGCGTCGTGAATCGACATGACATTCTGGCCAGGGAGACGCTTCAGAACGACCTCGAGTCTTTGATGACTCGACTGAATGAAGTCCCAGGCCGAGTGCAAGATTGGAAGAAGTCTTCTGCCAGGTGCGGTGCTGATGTAGCTCTGTCTTTAGTCCGTGTTCACTGCAAAGATGCACGAGAGGAAAAGCTGGCGTCCCTCAAGGTGGCCAATACTAAGAAGCATGATTTACGATCCTTCATGGAGACATTCATTGCTGCCGCCACTCGCATTGTTGATGGAATCGACCTGGCCGAGTTCGTCGCGCCTTCCAGTCCTCCACCAGAGGAGTAAAAAACTTTTATGCTTGATGCCTTAAATTCGCCTCAGAATGCCGAGTGGTTTTTGTAACCGATAAACTTTAACAGGCTTGATGCCTGAGCACTTCTGGATCCGTAGGATGCTATCTGAACTTGATGCCTGAGCTTTGCGGTTGAATATGTTTGCATTTGTCTTTGAACGACATTGTTCTTCGCTCGGAATATATTTTTGTGCTTGGGACTTGTTCTTGCAGGCTGGAGCACAGATTTCAGTCGACTTGCGTCCTTGTGACCCAGGATGAAACGCTCATTGTATTTGTGCCGAAGCTCGAAGGAGAAGGTAGCAGTCGACCTGCACACCGCCGTCCTGACAGAGTGCATGTTGTATTTGTGCCAAAGCCCGGAGAAGAAGGTAACAGTCGACCTACACCTTGTGGTCCTTGCGGGTCAGAATGATTTTCGTACTTAGTTGAGTGCTGGACCGCCGCTAAGCCTCCGAGTGGGAGGTAGATTCACCACTCGGTAGGATTTCAAATACTTAGGCGAGTACTGGACTGCAGCTAAGCCCCCGAGTGGGAGGCGGATTCACCACTCGATAGGATTTTAAACACTTAGGCGAGTAATGGACTACATCTAAGCCCCCCGAGTGGGAGGAGGATTCACCACTCGGTAGGATTTTAAACACTTAGGCGAGCACTGGGCTGCAGCTAAGCCCCCGAGTGGGAGGCGTATTCACCACTCGGTAGGATTTTAAACACTTAGGCGAGCACTGGGCTGCAGGTAAGCCCCCGAGTGGGAGGCAGATTCACCACTCGGTAGGATTTTAAACACTTAGGCGAGCACTGGGCTGCAGCTATGCCCCCGAGTGGGAGGCGGATTCACCACTCGGTAGGATTTTAAACACTTAGGCGAGCACTGGGCTGCAGCTAAGCCCCCGAGTGGGAGGCGGATTCACCACTCAGTAGGATTTTAAACACTTAGGTGAGCACTGGGCTGCAGCTAAGCCCCTGAGTGGGAGGCGGATTCACCACTCGGTAGGATTTTAAATACTTAGGCGAGCACTGGATCGCAGCTAAGCCCCCGAGTGGGAGACAGGCTCACCACTCGGTAGGATTTTCATTGTTTCTCATTGTATTTGTGTTGTAGCTCGAAGGAGAAGGTAGCAGTTGACCTGCACCTTGTCGTCCTTGCGGATCGAAATAAATTTCATACTTAGGCGAGTGCTGGACTGCAGCTAAGCCCCCCGAGTGGGAGGTCTGCTCTCCACTCGGTAGGAATTTTAAACACTTAGGCGAGTACTGGACTGCAGCTAAGCCCCTGAGTGGGAGGTTTGCTCTCCACTCGGTAGGATTTCAAACACTTAGGCGAAACGGATTCGTAGCTAAGCCCCCGAGTGGGAGGTTTGCTCTCCACTCGGTAGGATTTCAAGCACTTAGGCGAAACGGATTCGCAGCTAAGCCCCCGAGTGGGAGGTTTGCTCTCCACTCGGTAGGATTTCAAGTACTTAGGCGAAACGGATTCGCAGCTAAGTCTCCGAGTGGGAGGATTGCTCTCCACTCAGTAGGATTTCAAGA
>NC_041393.1:494065431-494120165 GCF_002162155.2 Triticum dicoccoides | reverse complement strand
GAGTGGGAGGTTTGCTCTCCACTTAGTAGGATTTCAAGCACTTAGGCGAAACGGATTCACAGCTAAGCCCCCGAGTGGGAGGTTTGCTCTCCACTCGGTAGGATTTCAAGTACTTAGGCGAAACGGATTCGCAGCTAAGTCTCCGAGTGGGAGGATTGCTCTCCACTCAGTAGGATTTCAAGAACTTAGGCGAAACGGATTCGCAGCTAAGCCCCCGAGTGGGAGGTTTGCTCTCCACTCGGTAGGATTTCAAGTACTTAGGCGAAACGGATTCGCAGCTAAGTCTCCGAGTGGGAGGTTTGCTCTCACTCGGTAGGATTTTTTTTTACAAACTTAGGCAAAATGGATTCGCAGCTAAGCCGCCCACTGGGGGATTTCTTACATAAGCAAAAGTAGCAACAATTAATGGGAAAATTATAACACTTTTGTCTTTGATAGACAAACTACAGGAGTACTTTTATTACATCTCATCTGAGTGAGTACTTAAGTGTAAAAGGGGCGGAGCAGATCCGCATTCCAAGCTCGTGGCTCGTCAATCTGGCGATCAATGTTGTAAAGACGGTATGCTCCGTTGTGGAGAACTTTGGTGACGATGAAGGGGCCTTCCCAAGTAGGGGCGAGTTTGTGTGGCTTCTGTTGGTCCACTCGGAGGACCAAGTCTCCTTCTTGGAAGGCTCGGCTCTTCACATTTCTGGCGTAGAATCAGCGCAAGTCTTGCTGATAGATGGTCGATCGGATCATGGCCATCTCTCTTTCTTCTTCCAGAAGGCCGGCTGCATCCTGCCGGGCTTGTTCTGTTTCGACTTCAGAGTAGAGCTCGATTCGCGGTGCATTATGAAGCAGGTCACTCGGCAGCATTGCTTCAGCTTCGTAGACCAGAAAGAACGGGGTTCTCCCAGTCGATCGATTTGGAGTAGTCCTCAATCCCCAAAGAACTGATGGAAGTTCGTCGACCCACACGCCTGCTGCGTTCTTGAGGTCATGCATCAGCCGGGGTTTCAGTCCTTTGAGAATTAGGCCGTTTGCTCTTTCTTCTTGTCCATTCACTGGGGGTGGGCGACTGAAGCGTAGTCGACTCGTGTGACTTGAGAAGCGCAGAAGGCTTTGAATTGATCGGAATTGAAGTTTGACCCATTATCAGTGATGATGCTATGCGGAACTCCATATCTGAATATCAATTCTCTGATGAAGCTGATGGCGGTGCCAGCATCAAGATTTTTAATGGGCTTGGCTTCGATCCACTTGGTGAACTTGTCGACTGCCACCAGTACATGGGTGAAGCCGCTCCTTCCAGTTCTCAGTGTCCCAACCATATCTAACCCCCAAACAACGAAAGGCCAGACGATTGGAATGGTCTTCAAGGCTGAGGCGGGCTTGTGTGACATATTGGAGTAGAACTGACATCCTTCACACTTGTCGACTATCTCTTTCGCCATTTCATTTGCTCTGGGCCAGTAAAAACCCGCTCGGTATGCTTTAGCCACGATGGTCCGAGAGGACGCATGATGGCCACAGGTCCCCGAGTGGATGTCATTGAGAACCATTCGACCCTCTTCCGGTGTTATGCATTTCTGGCTGACTCCAGTCGCACTTTCTCTGTCAACTGTCCCTTCATGAAAGTAAAGGCCTTGGATCGACGGACGATCTGCCGAGCCTCTTCTTCATTCTCTGGGAGCTCTTTCCTTAGGATATACGCGATGTAAGGCACTGTCCAGTCGGGAGTGATAACCAGAACTTCCATGATTAGGTCGACCACGGCTGGGACCTCAACTTCAGTCGGATCCGTGGCACTTTTTGGCTGCGGGGCTTCTTCGGTGAAAGGATCCTCTTGAAATGATGGCACATGGACATGCTCCAAAAACACGCCACTGGGAATGGCTTCTCTCTTAGAACCTATCTTCGCCAAGTCATCAGCTGCTTGATTTTTCAGTCGGGGTACGTGATGAAGCTCTAACCCCTCGAATATCTTCTCCAGCTTTCTTATTGCATTGTAGTAACCAGTCATAGCTGGGCTTCTGACGTCCCACTCCTTCATCACTTGGTTAACCACCAAATCCGAGTCGCCGTAGACCATGAGGCGGCGGACACCGAGTGAAATGGCCATGTGCAACCCATACAAAAGTGCTTCGTATTCTGCTTCATTGTTGGAGGAATCAAAGTGAATCTGGAGTACATATCTGAGCTTATCTCCTCGGGGGGAAACCAACACTACCCCCGCACCGGAACCATTCAGCATTTTAGAGCCATCAAAGAACATGGTCCAGTGCTCCGAGTGAACTTGAGTTGGCAATTGTTGTTCAGTCCACTCAGCGAGGAAATCTGCTATTGCTTGGGACTTGATAGCTTTCTTTGCCTCAAATCTGATATCCAAGGGAAGGAGTTCAATCGCCCATTTTGCCACTCGACCAGTTGCACCCCTGTTGTGCAGAATCTCTGATAATGGGGCATCGCTGACGACTGTGATGGTATGGTCAGAGAAATAGTGAGCAACTTTCTTCGTGGTCATATAAATCCCATATACAAGCTTCTGATAATGAGGGTATCTTTGCTTTGATGGGGTCAGAACTTTAGAAATATAATATACTGGGCGCTGAACTTTGAAGGCTTTCCCTTCTTCTTCTCGCTCGACCGTAAGTACTGTACTGACGACTTGTCCTGTGGCTGCAATGTAAAGCAGCAAAGGCTCTTTGCTGATCGGGGCACCAAGCACCGGCTGGGTGGAAAGCAGGGTTTTTAACTCTGCAAATGCTGCATCAGCTTCAGGAGTCCACTCGAACTTGTCTGACTTCTTCATCAGTCGGTAAAGAGGCAATGCTTTCTCACCGAGACGAGAGATGAATCAACTTAAAGCGGCCAAGCAACTAGTAAGCTTCTGAACATCGTGCACATGCATAGGTCGTTTCATTCGGAGTATAGTGCCCACTTTCTCTGGGTTTGCGTCGATTCCTTGTTCGGAAACGAGAAAACCGAGTAACTTTCCGCCAGGAACTCCGAATGTGCACTTGGATGGATTAAGCTTGATATCATACCTCCTGAGGTTGGCAAATGTTTCAGCGAGGTCAGTCAGCAGGTCGGAACCTTTCCGTGACTTGACCACA
Source organism: Triticum dicoccoides (assembly GCF_002162155.2). NCBI lineage: Eukaryota > Viridiplantae > Streptophyta > Magnoliopsida > Poales > Poaceae > Triticum > Triticum dicoccoides. The sequence continues at coordinate 494,117,067 of NC_041393.1, read as the reverse complement.
ATGTCATCCATGTATGCTTCCACATTCCGACTGATTTGAGTGAGCACACACTTCTGAGTCATCCTCATGAACATGGCTCCAACATTCTTGAGGCCGAATGGCATGGTGACATAACAGAAGCACCCGAATGGGGTGATGAAAGCTGTTTTGATTTCATCGGGTCCATATAGACGGATCTGATGGTACCCAGAATAAGCGTCCAAGAAAGACAGTCGTTCACATCCCGCAGTCGAATCGACTATTTGGTCGATGTGGGGAAGAGGAAAATGATCTTTTGGGCAGGCCCAATTGATATGTTTAAAGTCAATGCACATGCAAAGTGACTTGTCCTTCTTGGGGACCATGACAACTTTGGCAAGCCACTCGGAGTGGTAAATCTCTCGAATAAACTCTGCTGCTAAGAGCCGAGCCACCTCTTCGCCAATAGCCTTCCTTTTCTGGACGGCGGACCGTCGCAGATGTTCCTTGACAGGTTTTGCTTTTGAGTCGACTCGCAGACGGTGCTCAGCCAGCCCCCTAGATACACCCGGCATGTCAGAAGGTTTCCATGCAAAGATGTCCCAGTTCTCACGGAGGAACTGGATGAGCGCTTCTTCCTATTTGGGGTCGAGTGTTGTGGAGATATTGGTCGGAGCAGCGTTGGGGTCGGTCGGGTGGATGTGAACTGGTTTTGTCTCACTGGACGACTGAAACGCTGATTCCATAGCGGGCTTCTTGGCTCGTAACAAATCACTCGGGTCTGCATTTCTCTGGTGTTCCTGCCACTCTTCTGCCACCATCTGAGCATCGGCGATCTTTGAGCCTTTCTGAAAGCACTCTTCCGCCTTATTGCGATTACCAGTAACAGTGATCACGCCTTTAGGGCCAGGCATCTTCAATTTGAGGTACATGTAACATGGTCGAGCCATAAAACGTGCAAGCTGGCCTGCCCAAAATGGCGTGATAGGCACTTTGGAAATCCACAACCTCAAATGTCAACTTTTCTTTGCGAAAGTTTTTGGAATCACCAAAAACCACATCGAGAGCAATCTGGCCGAGTGACGCAGCCTTCTTGCCAGGAATGACTCCATAGAAACTCATGTTGCTTGCGCTGAGTCTGGACATCAGAATGCCCATCCTTTTCAGCGTCTCAACATACAATATATTCAAACTACTGCCGCCATCCATCAATACTTTAGTCAGTCGAGTGCCTTCGATGACTGGGTCGACCACCAGAGCTTGCCTCCCAGGGGTGGCTATGTGCGTCGGGTGATCAGACTGGTTGAATGTGATGGCCGTCTGAGACCACTTCAGATAATTGGGTGTCGCCGGAGCAACCATATTCACCTCTCGGTTTATAACTTTCAGTCGACTTTTGCTCTCAACGTCAGCAAAAATCACCAAAGTGGAATTGACCCGAGGATATTCTTCGTCACTATCCCCCTTGTCCTCAACTTTGTCCGACTCTTTTTCCTTATCCTTGGACTGTTTCCCCTGGAACTTCTGTATTAGGAGTCGACATTGTCGAGTGGTATGCTTCGGGTAAATGAAATTACCCTCTTCATCTTTCTTCGTGTGGATGTGACACGGTAAATCCATCACGTCATTTCCCTCTTTGTCCTTCACTTTCTTGGGGTTCCAGGGCCCTTTGGGCTTTCCTTTGAACTTTCCTTGAGTCATGGCCAAGGCTTCTCTAGGAGCAGCTGGCTCGGCTTTCCGTTTTTGCTTCCGACTGGAGCTCCCTCCTCCGGTTTCCTGGGCGACTGACTTGTGCTTGCCACTCCGGAGCCGATCCTCTTCCTCACCATTGGCATGTTTGGTGGCTATCTCCATCATTCGACTCAGAGACATGTCTCCGGTTCGATCGAATTTCAGGCTTAGCTCTCTGTACTTAATGCCTTCCTTGAAGGCGCAGACTGCCTGGTGATCAGATACATTCTCTACTGTGTGATGCAGTGTGATCCATCTCTGGATGTAATCTCTCAAAGTCTCACTCGACTTCTGCACACAAGATTGCAGCTCTGTCAGTCATGCTGGTCGCTTGCATGTTCCCTCGAACATTTTGACAAACACTCGGGAAAGGTCTTCCCACGTGTAAATGCCGCTGGGTGTCAACTGATTCAACCATGCTCTGGCCGATCCCTCCAACATAAGAGGCAGATGCTTCATGGCCACCTCATCATTTCCGCCGCCGATCTAGACAGCCACTTGGTAGTCTTCAAACCAAGTATCAGGCTTAGACTCACCATTGAATTTACTGACTCCAGTCGCCAACCTGAAGTTGGGGGGAATCACCGCGGCCCTGATGGCTCTGCTGAAACAATCTGGTCCAGAGACATGCACTCAGCTGCTGGTGGGTACATCTCTGTCGTGACCCTCTTTGTGAGCTCTGTTCTGGTCGACCAGACCTTGAACGATGATGGATCTCGCATCAAAGCCTGGTTCCCTGGGGTCGACTGGAATTCTTCGCCCGCCACTGTGCTGGCGTCTATCATCCTGCTGTCGAGGTGCGTAGGATCTGCCCCTTGGGGGAGGGGTGGGCACTCGACGTCGATCATCGTGATCGAATCGGTGATCATACTGCTCACGGTTCCTGTACTGATCGTGCCGGTCTCCACGCCCTTCACGCCTCGGGGGCGATCTGGGGCTATGAGCCGACTGGACCGTATTCGCAGCCACGGATTTTCTGTGAATCCTGTTCCGCGACTGGGATACAACTGAATTTTGATCTCCTGCTGCCCGGAGCAAATCTCTGATCTGCATCAAGCCTCTGCCAGCCTCTGACTGGGAAGGCTGAATTGATTCTGCTATACGGGCTGCAGCTGCTAAATTCTAAATCGGAGTTCGATATACCTGAGTCAGAGGTGGAAAGAGCTGGCGTCGACTGGAGTCCGGGACCCGTTGCCGCGCATGCTCGTCGAGTGCTCGCTGAAGGTTCTCCAGTCGAGTGCGCTCAGCCAGGTTGGCCAAGCGCGCGTCCTCTAAGGCGCGAGCCTCAGTGGTTTCTCCAACGATAGGAGTGTGAAGTGCATCCATGTTCCGGCGACGAAGTTCTTCCCTCTACAGCGAATCGAGGGGCTCGGGGAGGTATTCCTCATGGGCGTGCGACGGATCGCCTCTGTCGTCGCCTCCCTCGGCACCGGGAAAGCCGGGGGGGACCGTGTGGTCCATTGACCATCAGGACCTCCGCCGCTGGATCACAGCTGTCGCTCGGATGCAGTCTCTGCGGAGCCAGTCGACAGATCAAACAGGCCGCAGAGAGATTCGTCGGGCTCGATTGCCGCGACTTGGGCGGTGGTCGACTGGTGAGCCACCGCGTGCCTCACCCACCGCTGAAGCCTCGACCATCCGGAGCGCTTGCGCCAGCGGGAAGCTGGGAGGGAGGATGACGCAAAAGCCGGTCGATACTGGGTCGACGGTTGCCGCAGGAGGATGCCGCGGACGCATGCGCGAAAGTGCGTCGCTCTGCGGACTGGGAGCGCGTCGACGTCGAGCGGAGCCTCCTGAAGCCAGGCAGAGTCGTCGGCGACGAACGTAAGCGCGCCGAGACGGATCTCGTGGCCCTCAACCAATACTCCGCCTGAAACCATGATGAAGGAGATCGGAAAAAATTGCAACTTCTCCAATAAGTCGCTAAGACACCAGCCCCACGGTGGGCGCCAACTGTCGTGGTTCTAAGTCTGACAGTAGTGTAGGGGGTACTAAAGGAGAGGCAAGATCCTAGCTATGGAGTAGTTGTACACGCAAGAGTTTTATGAGTTCAGGCCCTTCTCGGAGGAAGTAACAGCCCTACGTCTTGGTGCCCGGAGGCGATCGACTAGATTATATGCATGTAAGTTACAGGGATGCGAACCCTTTACACTGAGGAGGGGGGTGGCTTATATAGAGTTCGCCAGACCCCTCCGGCCCTCAGTTATGCAGGGTTTAAAGTACATTAAGTCAGGGGGTTACTGGTAACGCCCTCATAAAGTGGTATGAAGACCATAAAGGCTACTTAATGACAGACCGTTGCGTGCAGAGTGACTTTAGATCTCCTGGTCGTCGAGTGGTTAGCTTCATGGTCGAGTGGTTATCTTCATGGTCGAGTGTCCTCGAGTTCGTCGAGTGGATCACCTCTAGGTCGACTGATAGGTAGTTTCTTCTAGAGATGTCCTTGGGTAGGGTAGCTTAGACAGGTCCATGACCCTACCCTAGGTACATAGCTTCACCAGCGGGGCCATCCTCGGTGCCAGCTAGCGGCTTTTCCAGGCCGCCATCATAAAGCGTCTTCAGCGAGGCGCGAGCCCTCTCCTCCAGCTTCGCGAAGGCCACACGGTCCTCGGCCAGGACCCTCGCCTTGCCGTCCAGCTCGATCCTCTTCGCCTCCAGCGCCTGCTCCAGCGTATCCAATCGACCATGACGTTCATCAAGCTCGGCGTCCCGGTCCTTGGCGGCAGCCTCGCGAATCTTCATCACCTCCTCCCTCTCCTGGCGGTCACGGACCTCCTTGGCGAGCTGGTCGCGCAGGCCTTGCAGCTCGCTCTCCAGCGCCTTGCAGCGGCCCCGGACATCCGCAACCTCACCCAAGGCGGCGTCGCGGGCGGCCTTGGCTTGAAGGATGGCCTGCTTCTCCTTGTCGCGGGCTGTCGCAGCCTGGACCAATGCCGCTCGAACTGAAGCATCAGAACAGACCCTGCCAGAGGCCAGCTCCACGCGCCCGGACACCAGGCGAGTGTCGGCGCCCTGAAGATCTTCTTGTAGCCGGTCCAACTGAGCAGCGGCACGATCCAAGATAGTAGAAGGAGTCGGAGAGATGGTGGTTGGCGGGGTAGGAGGAGAAGACGGCAGCGTGATCACATCGCCATGCGTCGGGACCTTCTGAGCCCCGGCGGCCGCAGCAGTGGCATCAGGCAAGGACGCCTCTGGAGTCGCCTGGGCCATGGGGGCAGAGCTCACACCAGCACGCCCCACCTAGCCTCGCGAGGATGAGCGGGCAGGGGAGGCTCGAGCCTTGCCACCTTTTTCTCCCACAAGTGGAAGTGTTGCCCCAGTCGAAGCCTCAGGGGCCCCCTTCAGCCTTTTCTCCGCAGGCACCGGCCTAGCCAAGGAATATGGACGTCAAGCCTCAGCAACAAAAGCAGGAAGCAAAATGAAAATCAAGCACTTACTGGTCGTCGCTCACAGACTCAAGCAGCCTCCGACTGAACTTGAAGCCCGAGAGCCGGCTGCTGGGGTCAGCCTTAGGAAACTCGGAAGCAGGAGGCACATCAGAGGAGTTGAAGCTAGCTTCAGGCCGCCTTGGAGCCGGAGCAGACCCGCGGGGGATCAGCCCCGTCCTGTCCTTCCTCGGGACCGGGGACGAGCTCTCACCGCCTCACTCGTCACCGTCCTCGTCGTCGTCCGGCATAAGACGGAGGGCCCGGGACCTGCGCTTGGGGAGGGACTTCCCCGACTCTCCGTCGGTCGCTTCACAGTCGGACTCCTCTTCCTCCCCCCTTCTTCCTCCTCCCTGCCGGAGTCACCGGAAGATACGTTCACCATCGCCAGATCTTCGGGAACCTCCACAGGCATAGGCCCCTCCCTGTTGAAGGCGGGCATGGAATTCACCACCTGCTCCCAGTCATCCCGAAGGAACAAGGGTACAGGAGCACCCTCCAGTCTCGCCACGTCTCCCCCAACCAAGGCATGGAGGACCGTGGCCAGATCTTCGTCGGCCAGGGCTGCGGAGCTCGGGCGGAGGGCGACATCGGCTTCCCTGAGCCTCCACAGTGGTAGCGAATATTCCCGAAGCGGAGCCACCCGGTGCTCCAGGAACTCCCTCAGGAGCGACGCCCCGGTCAGCTTCGCTGTTGCCATGTTGCCTGGCCACAGATCCGCGTCCATCCTCTCCAGCACCGGCTTCGCGCGAGGATCGACGAGCTCCGTGCGGGACCAAGTGTCAACAGCCTTAGGCTGCCCCTTAGGTAGCACCAGCCGAGGGTGGATGCGCCCCGCATCCACCATGACCCACTTGCTCCGGAAGCCTTCGGTCCTCTTTCCGGGCTTCGAGATGGCATTGGAGCTGGATTACGCGACAAAGCTCGTGCATGCGGTGATGGAGCCGCGAGAAACCTGGAGGTAAAAGTAGTGGCGCAACAAGGCCACAGAGGGCTTTACCCCGACATGAGCCTCGCAATAATAGGCGAAAATCGCCAGAAGAAGAACAGAGTTGGGGTGGAGGTGCAGAGCTTGCAGATTGTACTGGCAAAGAACAGAAAGGAAAAAATCGGAAAAGGGAGGCACCAGACCGGTGGCGATGGCGCTCACAAAGAGCGGGTAGAAGGTGGTCCCCTTGTCCTCGGGCAGGGCGGAGCCAACCTTGAACACAACCGCCCCCACGTTGCCATACGCCTGCCATCATCAGGCGCGTGAGGGCGAGGTTCTTCTCCGACACATTCGGAGGATCCAGAGCAGGCGAGTACCAGGCCCCGACCGGAGTCTGACGAGGCGCCATGGCTTTCTAAGGTGTGGGGTTGAAGCAGATCTGGAGGATTTCGGAAGCAAGAACGAGGGGAGCAAGAAAGGGGATCTGGGCAATGACTAGAGAAGGCAAAGAGGGTAAGCCTGGCCCGGTGCCACTCTCTTGTCAAGTCGTGCAGTTGCCGAGGCGTCATGGGGAAGCAGGGGCGCATCCAATCAACCGTCACGCGGCGCCCGAGGCCGCAGGCTATTGGGGCCCGTGGCGCTTTGCACTTGCCCCTTCGCTTCTCAGCTAAGCCAAGTCCGGGCGCGCCTTGGGCCCGGGGGCTACTGTCGGCGTTCTGGGAACGGGGGTACCCAGACTTGCCTGCCTGCAGCCTGCGGTGTGGCTCAAGGAGTGGCCCAGTGCGTCCCATCTTCGTCAACACAAGCTCAAGACCCTCACGAGGGGCCAAGCCTCGCGGGGCGGACGACAGGAAGCTTCCTCAGGCGCAGCCTCGTCAGGTTGGCTCGCGAGGAGGTGGAGAGATCAAGGCGGGGCACCTCACGAGGTGTCCGTGACGAAAGCCATGACGACCGAAGCCAGGCGGGCACCGGCCTGCACAGAGTCCTTGTTTCCTCTTTGGTGCAAAGGGGGCAAACACAGGTAAGGGTATCAAGCAAAGGCAACCATTTTGGTGTAACAAGACCAAGACCAGCAGAACGAAAGGATGGAGGTAATCGTGGAGCCCAGGAAGGCGTCATCGTCAGAGTCTTTGGCAGGCAAGGACCAACTTTAGTCAGGATAAGTGTACTAGATGTTCCCCTTCAAAATGGCCAATTGTTGGCGCCCTTCCCGCTCAAAATTTGGGAAGAGGACCAGGGCCTCGCTCTATAAATAGGGCTAGCCACCATAGCATAGGGGCATCGGATCCTAACCTGGATGAGACCGACCGAGCCTTAGCCAGAACCACCAACACAAGAACTCCTCCCCTCGCGAGGCAGCTCTTCCTTTGTATTGTTCATCATCAGCCCTTGAGGCAATCCACCACACCACAAACTAGAGTAGGTTATTACACCACAATGGTGGCCCGAACTAGTATAAACCTCGTGTCCCTTGTGTTGTTCTTCGTGTAGTTTAGATCCTTTGTGAGGCAACAAGACGTAAGTAGGTAGAGGGAGTGATCTCCGCGCGCACCCCAGAGTTCGGACCTTAAGGGTCTGCCAGAACCCGAAATCCGACAATGCTAACTTACTAAAGTCATCCACATACTGGCCCACTGTGTGTCCTCCTTGGCGCAAGTTGTGAAACGCACGCTTCTTCATGGCCATAGCTCCTACTGAAACATGGGCTGTGCGGAAAGCCTGCTGAAACTGATCCCATGTAACAATGTCAATGGGGTAAGTGGTTGTGAAATTCTCCCACCATGATGTTGCGGGTCCATCAAGCTGGTATGCAGCAAAGCGCACTCTCTCCGCATCTATGCATCCTGCAGTGGTCAGCTCCCTCCCAATCTTACGGAGCCAATCATCTGCAACAATCGGCTCGGTGCTACTGAAAAACACCGGCAGATTCAGCCTTAGGAAACGGGCTAAGTGATCAATAGGTGGTGGTGTTGGTGGGTTATTGTTGTTATTGCCTTGGTTCTGGTTCTGGACTAGTAGCTGCATCAGGGTATTCTGCTGCTGGATCAACTGGGTGAGCTCCGGTGGGAAAGCAAATCCATTGTCACGTCTCGGAGGCATCTGATAGGGTTAGAAAAGATGAGAAAACAGAATAGAATGAGGTCTAGAGGAAAAAACACGACCCATATGCACATGAGACAAACACAAACAATATTACTTCGATCAATTCAAAAAAGGGCATACAATCGGTCTAACTATCGTTACAAAAGTGCTCGGACTATACTATATACATAGGGGAATACTACTGCTGATATGGTGGTCGACTAGAAAGTTTGATCAGTGGAAGACTCCATGATATCTGCTCCAGCTTCATCAACATAGCCATCATCGCTATTGTTGGGGTCTGAGTCGGTGTCGTCGATGATGATATAGTCCTTGGATTCATCGTCATCTCCTCCTGGCGCGGGGTCTCCCATGAACACTCCTAGCTTCCTCATCAGGTCGTCATTCTTCTCCACTAGTATCATCATTTCCTCCTCATATCCATCGCGTGTATACTTGAGTTCTTCCTCTAGTTCCGAAATCTTGGTCATCGCCTTCTTCAGATCTATCATGCCTGCACACATCTGGTTCTCCTGGCGACGAATGTGCTGGTTTAACTCCTGGATGAGAGCTGCAATGGATCTATCCCTCCTGGTGCTAATCATCTCCCATTGCTCATCTCGGTGCCCACATATCTGGTAGATAGTATCCTTGAGATCCTTGTGGTAAACTTCACCAATGCGTCCCATGGCGATGTGGGCTGCCATGCTCTTTCCTAGACTCTAGGTTGGTGCATCGAAGGAAAACTCTATGGGCTCAGTGACTGGCATGAACGTCCTTCCTGGAACTTGAATTTGAATCATCCAACGCTCCCCTTCTGGTAAAGTGGCGAAGTAGGTCCTGGTGAAGCTTGGTATTCCTATGTTCAGGTACCTAGTGACTTCCTTCAAGTGTCGTCCAAAAGGTGTATCTTCATCCAGTTGTGTAAACTTGTTCCTTGCATCCGCCATCCTATAGAGTAGAAAAGGGAAGAGAAGTCAGAAATGAGTAGAGAAGAGTGTACTATGGTCATAGCTTAGTGGTCGTGTCCTACAGTCAGCATGTGCTCTGATACCATCTTATAGTGACCCAACCCGAATGGATCAAGTCTCTATGCATTAGTGTCATCCCTGGATCGGTAATGCTGACATGCACAGTACTCGAGGATTTATAATAGAGTTGCAATCACACACTTATTACAATGAATGTCTCAAAAGAGAACTTATTACAATAATATGGCTTAAGGCCATCTAAATACGATAACAACGGAAGGCTTGGAAGATAAAGTGAGTCCATCAACTCCAACGGCATAGCTGAGTGAACTACAACGACCTATGGCACCTTAATCGTCATTTGAAAAGTCTGCAACATGATAGGTTGCAGCCCGAAACAGGTCAGCACATGGAATATGCTGGCAATGTAACACATAGAGTAATGAATAGAATAAATGCTATCACTACATGCAATATATGGCTGGTGGAAAGCTCTAAGGTTACAATTTTGCATAAAGCCAATTTTTCCCTACAACAAAGGAATAAATTATTTAACTATCATGGTGGTTGTTAAACATTGAGAAGGTTCCTCCAACTCAATCCCAATTAAGCATCATCAATTACCCAATCAAATTAATTTACTTTAGAGTGATGAGATCAACATGATAATCCAAGAAATAGATACTCAAGACGTCCATAACCGGGGACATGGCTAACCATGATTAGTTTGTACACTCTGCAGAGGTTTGCACACTTTTCCCCACAAGACTCTATCTCCTCCGTTGGATTTCTTGCACTACAAGGTGTTTGAGAAATGGATGACCAAGACACAGTCTTTCAGAAACATTAACTCTTTACTCTGGATGGACATTTACACCTACTTTCCCCTACATCTGCTAGCCCACCACTGAAAGAGGTCATGCAACATACTCAACTATGCTAGAGCCCATAATAACTTCTGGCTGCACACGGAAGTTTCTAGCATGAATGATCTTATGATCCCTTTGAGCCTGGGTGGCGGACCTTAGGATGATCACACGGAACCCCGGGATATCCTAGGACAACACTGAATTCTCCAGGTGCCCACAAGCAATCCACCCAAATGTGATTTTAAGTAGCCACCTTAAGTTAACCATTAATTAACAGTACCAGCATCTGTCATGGATACACTCACCCATCCACGTCTACGAGCATAGCATAGCAATCCTGAGCATAACGTAGAAGTAACTCCCAAAGGTTTGATAATAAAAGGGCAATACGTTCTACCTCATCATCTACTTCCCAAAACCCACATGTTATTTAGATCCTAACCATGAAATGTTTGAGGATGTAGACTAATGCATAAAAACTGGGTAATAAAGGGGTATGATCAAAGTGTTACTTGCCTTGCTAATGATCCGCAAAACCTAGAGACTCGTAGTAACACGCTTCACACTCCAGGAATTCTATCGTAATCAAACAATAGCATACATAAGTACTCAACTAAATGCACAGGTAAAACTCAAGTAAGAAGATCTAACCAGAAAGTTCAACTGAAGAACTCCGATTTGCAAAAAGAATCAAATCAAACAGAGAAACGAAACTCAAACTACGAAAGAAACAAGATACGATTACTAATATGGACTAAAGTAAAATTTTACAGTGCCAAAATCTTGTTAAACAAGTTGGTTAAACATAAAGAGGGTTTCGAGACGAAGATCTAGGCGCTTGAATTGCCTGATTCCGACAAACGAGCGAAAAGATAAACTAAAACTAAGATCTGGGCTGAAATCGCGATAAAAAATAATCGCGAAAAAACCCTGGAAAAAGAAAATTGACGAACAGGATAACGAACGAACGTTTCCTGTCTGCGGCTAACTGATGAACAACGTCGTTAAAAACGAACGTACGGACGAACGTCCGCTATTGAGCTAAACCGAAAAAACCGAACCGGATCTAATAAAAAATGAACTAGGGTTTTCGAGAATAAAACCGAGAAAAATCGGTGACTACCTCGTGGAACGGGACGGTGGCGGTGGTGGCTCCGGTGAGGGCGGCGGCTCCGGCGAGGCAGTGGGCGGCGGCTAGCGCGGCGGCTGGCGGCGGTGGGCGACTTGGCTGGGGGGGCCTCGGCCTCGGCTTATAAGGCCGGCCGGGCCAGGAGTCCGAGGCGGACACGGCCCGATAGGTCGGTTTGACTTTTTTTAAAATAATTCTGATGTGCAGAAAAACAATTAAAAGAAATACTAAATGGACTCCAAAAATCCTGAAATAAATCTTCACCGTCCTCTAAAAATAAAACGGACAAGCTGAACTTTTATTTGGGACTCTAATGCAATTTTGAAAAACATAATTTTTTTCCTAATTCAAATAAAATAGCAACAAAGCTCCAAATAAAATTCTTATTTGATTTTAATATTTTTTCTCCAATATTTATTTAATTTGGAGAAGTCATTTTATCTCCTCTCTTTTATTTTTATATTTGAAATATACGAAGAGAAAAGTAATTAAAACCAAATGATCCTCTTTTCAAAATTTGAGAAAACTCAAATATGAAAATAACGACATCCCCAACTCTCTCCGCGGGTCCTTGAGTTGCTTAGAATTTCTAGGATCAACCAAAATATGCATGAAAATATGATATGCAGTGATGATCTAATATATAACATTCCAAATTGGAAATTTGGGATGTTACAGTATGTATTATTTCCAATAAGCTAGTAGCTTGTTTCATTGTTCCGGAGAACAGAGTTTTAGTCACTTGCCCATGAGGCATGGTTCGCAAGCACCAAGTAATTCATAATCAAGTGATTACAAAAGCCCATCAGCATGGAGTTTCTTCATGCGCTTTACACCAATATGACCTAAACGGCAATGCCACAAAAAAGTTGCACTATCATTACTAACTTTACGTCTTTTGGCTTCAATTTTATGAACATATGTATCACCACGATCGAGATTCAACAAAAATAGACCACTTAACAAGGGTGCATGACCATAAAATGTATTACTCATATAAAGAACAACCATTATTCTCCGATTTAAATGATTAACCATCTCGCATCAAACAATATCCAGATATAATGTGCATGCTCAACGCAGGCACCAAATAACAATTATTCAGGTCTAAAACTAATCCCGAAGGTAGATGTAGAGGTAGTGTGCCGACGGCGATCACATCGACCTTGGAACCATTTCCGACGCACATCGTCACCTCATCCTTAGCCAATCTTCATTTAATCCATAGCCCCTATTTCGAGTTGCAAATATAAGTAACAGAACCAGTATCAAATACTCAGGCGCTACTACGAGCATTAGTAAGGTACACATCAATAACATGTATATCAAATATACCTTTCACTTTGCCATCCTTCTTATCCGCCAAATACTTGGGGAAGTTCCGCTTCCAGTGACCAGTCCCTTTGCAGTAGAAGCATTCAATTTCAGGCTTAGGTCTAGACTTGGGCTTCTTCCCGGGAGTAGCAACTTGCTTGCTATTCTTCTTGAAGTTCCCCTTCTCCCCTTTTCCCTTTTTCTTGAAACTAGTGGTCTTGTTAACCATCAACACTTGATGCTCCTTCTTGATTTCTACCTCCGCAACCTTTAGCATTGCGAAGAGCTCAGGAATAGTCTTTTCCATCCCTTGCATATTATAGTTCATCACGGAGCCTTTATAGCTTGGTGGCAGTGATTGAAGAACTCTGTCAATGACACTATCATCAGGAAGATTAACTCCCAGGTGAGTTAAGTGGTTATGGTACCCAGACATTCTGAGTATGTGTTCACTGACAGAACTATCTCTTCCATTTTGTAGCTATAGAACTTGTTGGAGACTGCATATCTCTCAACTTGGGCATTTGCTTGAAATATTAACTTCAACTCTTGGAACATCTTGTATGCTCCATGACGTTCAAAACGTCCTTGAAGTCCCGATTCTAAGACGTAAAGCATGGCACACTGAACTATCGAGTAGTCATCTGATCGAGTCTGCCAGACATTCATAAGATCAGCATTTGCTCCTGCAGCAGGCCTTGCACCTGGTGGTGCTTCCAGGACGTAATTCTTCTGTGTGGCAATGAGGATAATCCTCAAGTTACGGACCCAGTCCATGTAATTGCTACCATCATCTTTCAACTTAGCTTTCTCTAGGAACGCATTAAAATTCAAGGGAACGGTAGCACGGGCCATTGATCTACAACAACATAGACATGCAAAAAAACTATCAGGACTAAGTTCATGATAAATTAAAGTTCAATTAATCATATTACTAAAGAACTCCCACTTAGATAGGCATCCCTCTAGTCATCTAAATGATCACGTGATCCATATCAACTAAACCATGTCCAATCATCACATGAGATGGAGTAGTTTTCAAAGGTGAACATCTCTATGTTGATCATATCTACTATATGATTCACGTTCAACCTTTCAGTCTTAGTGTTCTGAGGCCATATCTGCATATGCTAGGCTCGCCAAGTTTAACTCGAGTATTCTGCACATGCAAAACTGGCTTGCACCCGTTGTATGTTTATGCAGAGCATCCCTCGACTACCCGCACCGACACTCCATCACCACCGCAATCACCAGAGGGCCAATGACAAGAGAACATGCACGCAACATCGAGAACAAGGTCACTTCTTTCCTCTCTGAGTTCCGTTCAGTTTCACATGAGAATGAGATTCTACCTCAAAAAGATACGCTATGCACTCTTAGGTACATTGGAGATCATCATGAGGAAGCAAGAACGGAGACCAGCAGTTGTAGAGAAGACGGAGGGAGAAGAACGAGCGAAGCTTGAAACTACAAAGAAGAGAAGCGAAGAAGGACGCGTGGGGGCAAAACCCCTGAGCACTCCAGGTGCCCGACCTCCCCAACCCTGGGTGCCTGGCCTCACCACCTGGGCGCTGCCCCGGCCTACCCCGGGTGCCCGGCCCCTTGGGTCTCGGGTGCCCGGGCCCTCCTCTCCCAACCGCTGGCTGCCCCACCGGGTGCCTGGACCCTCCCAGCCGCCCGCCTGGCTCCACCCCGGGTGCCCGGGCCACCTCCAGCCATGCCCCTGTATAGGCTGTGTGCCCGATCCCCTCGCCTCCGGGTGCCCGGTCGAACCCATGGAGGGCCCCTGGACGGTCCGGGTGCCCGGCCCCCATGACCCCGGGTGCCCGGACAACTCCGAGAGCCTGCGTGCCTCTTTGGGGCTTTGCCCTTGTATCCCTCCTCCTCTCTTATTTTGTCTCCAAACTATAAGTACCCCCTACCTAGCTCATTGGAAAGGTTAGCAAAGTATTTTAGAACACCAAAGAGAGCTTTGCTCCTTGTATCCCCTCCTCTTGGAGTCAAGCCCCCACCTAGGGAAGAATCCTTTGGATTGTCAAGGCCTCCTCTTGGAGAAGATCATCATCAAGACCTCACCTAGTGGGAAGAACTTACCTAGTGCTATTTTCCTTGAATTGTTCATGTAATCTTGTGGATCTCAAGTTTGCTACTCTAGTGGATGTGATATTTGGGTTTGTTTGAGTGTTTTGTGCCTTGTGTTCTTGAGTGTTCTTCGTCCTTTTCCCCCTCCAAGTGTGAAAAGATCCCCTCTAGGGTTTCACCCTACAACATGTTGGTATGATGAGAAAGGTTGATTCACATCTTGGAGTCCCATCCCCCCATTTGGTAGCTTCATTTTTTTGTTTTTCGTCCAAACTCAAAAATCCTCACAAAAATAGCCCCAAATTTTTTTCTTGCAATTTGTTGGATCTTGTGAGATTTGGTTGTTTTGGTCCATGGATTTGATGTTTGACAAGTGGGTCTAACCCCTCCCCAACAATCCCCACCCATCCCACCACGAAATCCTCGAAAATTTGCATTTCCCCCAAATTTTCCGCCCAAATCGGAGACCACCAGGTGCCCGCACCTCGAACCACCGTGCACCCGCACCGCCGGGCCATTTGCCTCAGCCGACCCCGGGCACCCGCACCTCCCACCCCCAGGTGCCCTCACACCCCCAAAACAGCCCAACTCCACCACCAATTTGACCATAACTTCCAACTCCCAAGTCTGGTTTTTGTGTTCTTTAGCTCGTTTGGAAGCCCTTGACATCCCCCATCCACTCATCTCATTACCACCACCATGAGCCTCCATCCAAAAAATCATCACAAAAACACTCACCTTCCGCATTTGACCAATTTTGAGTTGCAATTTCCGTTTCCTAAGGTGTTTCAGCTACTTAGGAGCGTGTGACATCGACATCACCATCATCACTTCAGAGTCATCTTCACCGCTAACCGTAAGAAAGGACGGTAACCTCGATGACACTTACTTCTTACCTTGAATTTTGCATTGATAGCCCGAGCCACTTTGCGTTGCTTACCCATCAAGACTAGCAAGTTGAGAATTGTCGGGCCACACTATTGTGCACCGCAGTGATCGTGTTATAATCTTTGTGCCATAAGTCTCTCCCGTGCATATCTTACATACTTGTCTCATATCATACTCGGCTCGAGCATCAAGCATAGAAAAAGAAGAAGAAGAAGAAGAAAAAGCTTTTAAGCAAAAGAGGAGAAACAAAGAGCTTGTAAGCAATAGCATTGAGCCATTTTGCATAGTTATATCATCTTGGTCATCGCATACATAGCATAGTTGGGATTGAAGATGACACGTTTCTCTCATAGGTTGGTGCACAATTGTATCTTGCCCATTTGAGCAATCGAGCTAGCGTCTCTCTAGCGTTCGCACAACAAGAGCATTTCTGTGGTTGCACATTTTGAGCTCATTCCTTGGTTGTGCAGATCCCATCTATCTTCCGTGCGTGTGTTCCTAGTGATATCCTTGGGTTTGATCTATTCGCTTTACTTGCATTTTTGTGAACCTTCTCAACCTTATCGATATCTTGACTAACATTTCCTTGAAATTTTTGCCACCATCCTAACTGAGCTCCTCCATAAGCCTCTTATTTGTAGGTGTGAGAGACAAACCCGGTTCCAATTCTCCTATTGTGGCATTACATTGAGTGACACTTGTTACATCCTCAATCCTCGGAAAAGGTAACTTTGGTATTGTTCTCTCATTTTCCTACTCACCCATCTTGGTTATGATGGATAGGCCAAACTCGTTGGTGAACCCACCTTTCGAGGAGCAAGGTGATGATTCCGGCTTCGTCTCCAAGAACCACTTCTTCATTGCACAATGAGCGCTTCATCAAGAAAGCGAAGCATTGGGTGAACGCTTGGACCAACTCGCCTCCGATCTTTGTCAATCGGAAAGAAGGAACCGAGACTACATCGATGCCAAGTTCACCACACAAATGGAATAGCTCCGCAACATGATCGTGCAATGCCCGTCTTCCTCAACCGCTTCTTCAAGACGGCGTGACTCAAGCCACCATAATAGTTGGCAATCTTCGGACTACTCCTCTTATGATGCAAGTCCTCCACGAGCTCTTTTTCCTTGATGTGATGATCCTCAAGATTGCCAAGCTCAAGAAAATTCATTTCATGGCAATGGCTTACAAGAGCGAGTTCGAGCACGTGAAAGGGTGCGACAACAAGCGCAAGGAGCAATGAAGCAAGAGCAAAAATCTCCACAAGTGCAACGTCAAGAACCTCAAGCCGGTGATGCGATCCGACATGGTCAAGAACGTTGTGAAGCTCAAGCACTCGAAACACAACGCGCACTATGCGAGGCCACTAGAGTTGTTGAAGAGTGCAACCGCCAAGTGCGAGAACAAGAGGAAGCTCTTCGTCGTGAGATACAAGAAGAAGCCGCACATCATGAAGAACAACAAGAAAGGCGCAACCAAACGCATATTCCTCGTCCTCCCCCAAGATAAGAACAACACCAAGTGGAACAAGTGCTTCAAGCCCCCCGCTTCCACGGCAAGAGCAACACCAAAACCGCTACCATGATAAAGAACTCAGCTACGGCAAGCTCAAGTTCACCATGCCCAAGTTCTCCGGAAGCAATGATCCTGAAGAATATCTCTCATGGGCCTTGAAGGTGGACAAGATTTTCCGCCTTCACAACTACGACGAGGAAAAGACGATCACCATGGCCTCACCCGAGTTTCAAGACTACGTTCTTATTTGGTGGGAACAAGTGATCGAGCGACGACAAACACGAGGCGAACCACCCATCACAACTTGGACGGAGATGAAGGATGTTACGAGAGCTCGCTTCGTGCCTACACACTACACCCGTGATCTCTTCAAGAAGTTGCAACTCCTCAAGCAAGGCACGAAGACGATGGAAGAATACTACCAAGAAATGGAGATTGCCATGATACGAGCCAATGTCAAGGAAGACGACGAGCAAACAATGGCACGCTTCTTGAACGGCATCAACCACCCAATCAAGCAGATTGCCGACTTCCAACAATACTCAAACCTTCTCGAGCTAGGTCATCAAGCGACCAAGGCAGAGCGACAAGTGCAAGATGACTTCAAATACGCCAAGTACTTGTCCAAGACCTACGGCTCCTACTCTCAAGATCCCGCGACTTCGGCGCCTCCTACCTCAACTAGAGCATCACCAAGTACCGGCGATAAGTCAAGTTCCCAGCAAGCTACGCCTTCCTCAACTCGTCCTCCGGCAAGCACCTACAAATCTAAGACTCCCTCATCTTCGGCGCCCATCGATGATCCCGTCAAGACAAGTTCATTCAAGTGCTTCACATGTGGCGGCCAAGGGCACAAGTCTTTCCAATGCACCACCAAGCGAACCATGATCTTCAACGATGATGGCACATACGACCCGATGAGTGAAGAAGAAATGGAAGCCATTGAGCACGTGGCCATGCACCAGCGCGTGAACGAAGATGAAGATGATCAAGTCTTTTGTGACAATGATTCAAGTCCCTCTCTCGTGGTCTCCAAGGTCTTGACGCTCCAACACCACCATGAAGAAGACCAACGGTGCCACATCTTCGACACCAAGGCCGGCATCAATGGGCGTTCCGTCAAAGTCATCATCGACGGAGGTGTTGGGGAACGTAGTAATTTCAAAAAAAATCCTACGCACACACAAGATCATGGTGATGCAAAGCAATGAGAGGGGGAGTGTATCTTCATACCCTTGAAGATCGCTAAGTGGAAGCGTTTATCAACGCGGTTGATGTAGTCGTACACCTTCACGATCCGCCCGATCAAGTACCGAACGTACGGCACCTCCGTGCTCAGCACACATTCAGCTCGATGACGTCCTCGCCTTCTCAATCCAGCAAGACAGGCGAAGTAGTAGATGAGTTCCGGCAGCACGATGGCGTGGTGACGGTGTTGGTGAAGAACAATCTCCGCAGGGCTTCGTCTAAGCACTACGGAAACTATGACGGAGGATAAACTAGAGGGGACGGGGTTGCCGGCACATGGCTTAGTGTTTCTTGATCTGTCTTTGGTGCTAGCCCTGCCCCTCTATTTATATGTTGAGCCTTGGGGTCGAAACTTGGAGTAAAAGTCTCCACAAAGTCGGTTTCACCCGAAAGGCAAGAGTCCTTCTCGGACTCCAGTGCCAGACGCCAGGGTTCCCGGCATCTGGACCCAGACGCCAGGGACCCTGGCGTCTGGCCCCTGGACTCCGCAAAACTTCCTTTTGCGCTTTTCAAAAACCTTGTGGGCTTTCCCCTTTGGCACAAATAAAGTGTTCTCGTACCCAAACATTTCGGGAAACATCCGGAACCCCTTCCGGTGAATTCCAGAACCCTTTCGGAGACCAAACACTATTATCCCATATATCAAACTTTATCTCCGGACCATTTCGGAGTTCCTCGTCATGTCCGTGATCATATCCGGGACTCCGAACATCATTCGGTCACCAACATACATAACTCATATAATACTATATCGTCAACGAATGTTAAGCATGCGGACCCTACAGGTTCGAGAACTATGTAGACATGACCGAGACATCTCTCTGGTCAATAACCAATAGCGGAACCTGGATGCCCATATTGGCTCCTACATATTCTACGAAGATCTTTATTGGTCGAACCACATAACAACATACGTTGTTCCCTTTGTCATCGGTATGTTACTTGCCCGAGATTCGATCATCGGTATCTCAATACCTAGTTCAATCTCGTAACCGGCAAGTCTCTTTACTCATTCTGTAATGCATCATCCCGCAACTAACTTATTAGCTACATTTCTTGCAAGGCTTATAGTGATGTGCATTACTGAGAGGGCCCAGAGATACCTCTCTGACAATCGGAGTGACAAATCCTAATCTCGAAATACGCCAACCCAACAAGTACCTTTGGAGACACCTGTAGAGCACCTTTATAATCACCTAGTTATGTTGTGAAGTTTGGTAGCACACAAAGTGTTCCTCCGGTAAACGGGAGTTGCATAATCTCATAGTTATAGGAACATGTATAAGTCACGAAGAAAGCAATAGCAACATACTAAACGATCAACTGCTAAGCTAACGGAATGGGTCAAGTCAATCACATCATTCTCCTAATGATGTGATCCCGTTAATCAAATGACAACTCTTTGTCCATGGCTAGGAAATATAACCATCTTTGATTAACGAGCTAGTCAAGTAGAGGCATACTAGTGACACTTTGTTTGTCTATGTATTCACACATGTACTAAGTTTCCGGTTAATACAATTCTAGCATGAATAATAAATATTTATCATGAAATAAGGAAATAAATAATAAGTTTATTATTGCCTCTAGGGCATATTTCCTTCAGTCTCCCACTTGCACTAGAGTCAATAATCTAGTTCACATCGCCATGTGATTTAACACCAATAGTTCACATCTGTATGTGATTAACACCCATAGTTCACATAGCCATGTGACCAACACCCAAAAAAAGGGTTTACTAGAGTCAATAATCTAGTTCACATCGATATGTGATTAATACCCAAAGAGTACTAAGGTGTGATCATGTTTTTCTTGTGAGAGAAGTTTAGCCAACGGGTCTGTCACATTCAGAGCCGTATGTATTTTGCAAATATTCTATGTCTACAATGCTCTGCACGGAGCTACTCTAGCTAATTGCTCCCACTTTCAATATGTATCCAGATTGAGACATAGAGTCATCTGGATCGGTGTAAAAGCTTGTATTGACGTAACTCTTAACGACGAGCTCTTTTATCACTTCCATAATCGAGAAACATTTCCTTAGTCCTCACTAAGAATAATCTTAACCGCTATGCAGTGATCTACTCCTAGATCAAAATTGTACTCCCTTGCCAAACTCAGGGCAGGGTATACAATAATTCTGATTCACAGCATGGCATACTTTATAGAACCTATGACTGTGGCATAGGGAATGACTTTCATTCTCTTTTTATTTTCTGCTGTGGTTGGGCTTTGAGTCTTACTCATCTTCACACCTTGCAAAACAAGCAAGAATTCCTTCTTTGACTGTTCCATTTTGAACTATTTCAAAATCTTATCAAGGTATGTACTTATTGAAAAATCTTATCAAGTTTCATGATCTATCTCTATAGATCTTGATGCTCAATGTGTAAGCAGCTTCACCGAGGTCTTTCTTTGAAAAACTCTTATTCATGTATCCTTTTATGCTATCCAGAATTTTTATATCATTTCCAATCAACAATATGTCATCTACATATAGTATTATAAATGCTACAGAGCTCCCACTCACTTTCTTGTAAATACAGGCCTTTCCAAAAGTCTGTATAAAACCATATGCTTTGATCAATTCATCAAGCATATATTCCAACTCCGAGATGCTTGCACCAGTCCATTGATGGATCGCTGGAGCTTGCACATTTTGTTAACACCTTTAGGATTGACAAAACCTTCTGGTTGTATCATATACAACACTTCTTTAAGAAATATCCATTTAAGGAATGCAGTTTTGACATCCATTTGCCAGATTTCATAAAATGTGGCAATTGCTAATCATGATTCAGACAGACTTAATGATGTAGGGCGGAACCCTAGGGGCCAATCTTTCACGTTTGGAGTGGATCCTACGGGGGAACACGAAGAACGCGCGGAAGAACACAAGGGAAATCACAGGGAGGAACGAGAGGAACACTCAACCGACAAGTGATTGATCACACAAGGGCTAGATCATCGAAAGCATAAGGTAACACAAGATCCAAAGTCAACAAAGGGAAGATACAAGAGTAACCGTTCTTATCCGTGAGGAGGTCTTGATTATCTTCTCCGGATGGAGGCCTTGAATCCGAATGGATCTTCTCCGAAGAGGCACGGTCCCCCATGTGGAGTAGATCCGGTATGGATGAGCAATGCTCTATCTCAAACGAGCTATCACAATGCTAACCCTAGCTAGTAGAAGGTGTAGGAGTATATATAGTATAGGGCCACGAAAGGGTAAGTGAAGGCTACATGGGACTCGGCCCAATACTCTGCGCACAGGCAAGCGTCGGACGTCCGGAGGCTCGGGAAGGTCTGGTCGTCCGAAAGAGTTCGGACTTCCATAGATTCAGCTCTGTTGGGGACGAGTCGGATGTCCGGAGGGAGTTGGTCGTCCGGAGCTTCTGGATGGTCTGGACGTCCGTTGATCATCGGACGTCCGTAGATTTGGCTCGGGTGGTGAAGTACCAGACGTCCGGAGGGGTTCGGTCGTCTGGGTCCTGGGAGTCGTCGGACGTCCAGACTGGGTCGGTCGTCTGACCCCTGTAGCTCTGGCTGGCCTCTCCTCCTTTGGCTGTAGCGACCTCTAGGGGTCGGATGTCCGGGCTCGGCCGGTCGTCCGAGGCCTGTAGCTTCCAAAGTGGCTCTTCTTCTTGTCCATCACGCTTGGTGTCCTCGCCGCCTTGGCCCTTGCAAGTAGCTGTTTTGTGGCTCTCCTCCAAGCACCTGATCACACACATAGTTTCCGTATGAGGTAGTAGACATGTCTCGTGAGTAGGAAGAGGGAGTTCGGAGAGGAGCGAGTTCACCTTATCTTCAATAGCCTTAGCTCGAGCTCTTATCATTGGTCCAAGTGGTTTTGAGGGAGATGGAGGTGCGTCCATGGGGATGAGCGAGGGATGCTCCGTATCATCTCCCCCCCCCCTTGGGAAAGATCCGACCTCGGATCAAGAGTTTCATCACCATGGTATGGCGCGAGGTCCTTGATGTTGAAGATGTTGCTGACATTGTACTTGCCTCGTGGGAGGTCTATCTTGTAGGCTTTGTTGTTGTAGCATGCTAGCACCTTGAAGGGTCCATCGGCTCGAGGGAGAAGCTTGGACTTGCGTTCGTTGGGGAAGTGGTCCTTGCGAAGGTGTAGCCACACGAGATCGCCAATGTTGAAGATCATGGGTTGCTTGTTGACCTTGAGCTTGGTCGCTAGTCATTGTACTTGGCGCTCGATGGTGTGCCTTGTATCCTCATGCATCTTCTTGATGTAGCTTGCCCTGCACTTGCATCCATGTTGGTGCGCTCTTGTAGAGGAAGAGGTAGAATGTCCAATGGTGACAACGGGTTGAAGCCGTAGACGACCTCGAAGGGGGACTTGCCAGTAGTCGAATGTCTTGCACGGTTGTAGGCGTACTCGGTGATGGGTAGACATGCTTCCCACTCCTTGATGTTCTTCTTGATCAAAACGTGAAGTAGAGTGGAGAGTGTCTGGTTCGTTACCTCCGTTTGGCCGTCGGTTTGAGGATGGTATGCGGATGAGAACAAGAGCTTGATTCCGAGTTTGGCGCATAGGGTCTTCCAAAAGTAACTCAAGAACTTGACGTCACGATCGGAGACGATTGTCTTTGGTACTCCATGGAGTCTCAAGATTTCCCTACAAAAGAGATTTGCAATGTGTGAAGCATTGTCTATCTTGTTGCAAGGAATGAAATGTGCCATCTTAGAAAATCGGTCCACAACAACAAACACGAAATCCTTTCCATTTTGAGTTCTAGGCAAACCAAGTACAAAATCCATGCTAATGTCTTCCCAAGGTTGATAAGGAATAGGAAGAGGCATGTAAAGACCATGGGATTGAGCTTTAGACTTAGCTTTGCGACATGTAGAGCATCGATTGGTGAAACGTGAGATGTCGCGGAACATCTTGGGCCAAAAGTAGTTCTTGGGGAGCGTGGCGAATGTCTTGTCGCATCCAAAATGTCCCATGAGTCCGCCTCCATGAGCCTCATGCAAAAGGAGTAAACGAAGAGAAGACTCGGGAATGCATAGTTTGTTAGCTTTCATAAGATAACCATCCTTGATGTAATATTGTTCCCAAGATGTATGCGTCAAACATTTATCATAAGGAGTAGCAAAAGATGGATCATTAGCATACAAGTCTTGTATGTGCTCAAAGCCAATAACATCCAACTCAAGTTTAGTAAGAAGCGTGCATATGCGTGAAAGTGCATCCGCAACTACATTTTCCTTACCCTTAATGTACTTGATCACATAGGGGAAAGATTCAATAAATTCACTCCATTTGGCATGATGCTTGTTCAACTTAGTTTGACCTTTAAGTACTTAAGCGTTTCATGATCGATATGGATGACAAACTCATGAGGTCTAAGGTAATGTTCCCAAACATGTAGCACACGCACTAAAGCATACAATTCTTTGTCATAAATGGGATAGTTAAGTTGAGCACCGGAGAGTTTTTCACTAAAATAAGCAATTGCTCATTTTTCTTGCATCAAAACTCCGCCAATTCTGGTACCACTTGCATCACAATGAACCTCAAAAGTTTTATCAAAGTTGGGTAAAGCAAGAATCGGAGCATGAGTAAGCAAAGACTTGAGCTCCTCAAAAGCGGTGGATTGCAAAGATCCCCAAACAAAAGGAGCATTCTTCTTACTCAAAGAATGCAAAGGAGCGGCAATAGTGCTAAAGTCTTTCACAAAGCAATGATAAAATCCTGCAAGACCAAGAAAGCTACGCACTTGTTGCAAATTGGTGGGTTGGGGCCAAGTTTTAATAGCTTCAATCTTGGATTCATCAACATGAACACCCTTGGAAGAAACGACAAAACCCAAGAAAACAAGTTTGTCAACACCAAACGTGCACTTTTTCATGTTGGCATAAAGATGTTCCTTGCGAAGCGTTTGCAAAACAGCCCTAACATGCTTTATATGGTCTTTCATGGATTTGCTAAACACAAGAATATCATCAAAGTAAACCACAATAAAGACTCCAATATAAGGTCGAAGCACATAACACATAATACGCATGAAAGTACCGGGAGCTTCCGACAAACCCATAGGCATAACTAACCACTCATACAAGCCAAATTTGGTTTTGAAAGCAGTTTTCCACTCATCACCTTCTTATATGCGTATTTGATAATAGCCACTTTTAAGATCAATTTTTGAGAAAAAGGCGGCTCTGCTAAGTTCATCAAGCATATCATCTAAGCGAGGAATGGGATGCCTATAGTGAATGGTAATATCATTTATAGGTCCACAATCAGAACACATGCAGAAACTTCCATCTTGCTTAGGAACAAGTATAACGGGGACGGCACAAGGACTTAAGCTTTCATGTACATGACCGTTGTCGATGAGTTGTTGTACTTGCCGTTGGATCTCCTTAGTTTCTTCAGGGTTGACGCGGTATGGAGCTTTGTTTGGGAGAGGCGCTCCGGGGATGAGGTCGATGTGATGCTCAATGTCTCGAAGAGGAGGTAGACCCGGAGGTAACTCATCGGGGAAAACATCTTGGAATTCCTGCAGAAGAGATTGAAACACTAAAGGTAGCTCATGAGAGGTGTTAGTTTTTGGTTCCCCATCCTTGCACACAAGGACATAGTGCATAACACTCGATGGGTTCTCACACACTTCTCTCATCTTACTTTTTGTGGCAAATAGAACAAGGTTTTTCTCTCTAGGCGAAGAGGCACTCAAGTTTGCCTTGTGCCTCTCACTCACTTTTTGGTGGATCACTTTCTCACTCTTCTCTCCATGGTGGGTGGCTTGCTTGTCGGCTATCACTTGACTAGGGGACATAGGTCATAGCACATATTCCTTCCCTTTCATCTTGAAGCTATAGTGATTGGTGCACCCGTTGTGGATGACACCACGGTCGAATTGCCATGGTACGGTCGACCAAGAAGGAGGTGGCAAACGGACATGGGGATGACATCACACTCCAAAGTGTCTTCATATGCACCGATTTTGAAGGAGACTTGGACCATATGCTCAACTCATATAGTGCCGGAGTCACTTAGCCACTGGACTTTGTATGGGTGCGGGTGCTTCCTCTTGACCAATTGAAGCTTGGAGCATAGTTCTTCACTTGCCAAGTTGTGACAACTACCTCCATCGATGATGACCTTGACGGACCTTCCATTGATGCCGGCCTTTGTGTGGAAGATGTGGCATCGTTGGTCTTCTTCTTGTTGATGTTGAAGAGTCAAGACTTTGGAGACAACGAGAGCGGGGCTCGAATCCTCATCACAAAATACTTGATCATCTTCATCCTCGTTCACTCTCCGGTGCATGGTCACTTGCTCAAGGGCTTCCATCTCCTCATCACTCATGGAGTCGTAAGTGCCATCGTCGTTGAGGATCATGGTGCACTTGTTTGTGCATTCATAGGACTTGTGGCCTCGGCCGCCGCAAGTGAAACACTTGAAGGAGATTGTCTTGATGGTCTCATTTGTCAGAGTAGATGATGAAACACGCGGCTTGAAGTTGCTTGTAGTAGGAGGAGGACGACTTGAAGTTTTCTTGTAACTTGACTTGTCGTCGTTGCTTGGAGAAGGCTTGGTTGATGTAGATGTTGGAGGAGTTGTTGAAGCTTGGTTGTAGGAGGAGCCGTAAGTCTTGGATGAGTACTTGGCATACTTGAAGTCATCTTGCACTTGATGTTCCGCCTTTGTGGCTTGATGCACGAGCTCAATGAGGTTGGAGTAGGGTTGGAAGTTGGCAATCTTCTTGATGGGATGATTGAGGCCATTCAAGAAGCATGTCATAGTTTGCTCATCATCTTCCATGACATTGGCTCGAATCATGGCTATCTCCATTTCCTTGTAGTATTCTTCAACACTATTTGTTCCTTGCTTGAGGAGTTGGAGTTTCTTGAAGAGATCGCGGTTGTAGTAGGTGGGCACAAAATGTGCTCGCATGACTTCCTTCATTTGAGCCCAAGTGGTGATTGGAGGTTCAACTCTTGCTTGTCGGCGCTCAAGGAATTGTTCTCACCATATGAGCACATAGTCTTGGAACTCAAGTGATGCCATAGCGATCTTCTTCTCTTCCTCATAGTTGTGCAAACGAAATATTTTGTCGACCTTCAATGCCCATGAGAGGTATTCTTCGGGATCATTGCTTCCATTGAACTTGGGCATTGTGAATTTAAGCTTGCCATAGCGTTGCTCTTCATTGTGTTGTTGGCGATGGTGATGATGACACCCTTGACATGGAGGGTAATCATCCTCATGTTGCTCTTGGCGTGGAGGAAGTCCGTGATCAACTTGCTCTTGTTGAACTTGAGGTTGAAGTGGAGCTTGACGAGCTTGTGGAGGGGCTTGAGGAACTTAACGTTGCCTCGCGGTTGGTAGTTCCTCTCTTGGATTTCTTCTCGAAGGGCTTCCTCTTGATTGTGCCGCTCGCGATTGCAGTTGGCGATGGCTCGACTTGATTCTTGAAGGGCACGTTACGCCTCAAGAGCTTGTGCTTCACGTTGTTGTTGTTGAAGACGTTGAGCCTCGGCGTCTTGTTCCTCCTGGTTTAGACACGCTCGTTCTTCCTCTTGGCGATGTTGACGTTGTCGTTCTTGAGCTTGAGCGAAAGCAACTTGGTGTGGTTGAGGATGAGGTAGATGCTCGTCAACTTGCTCTTGTGAATGCTTGTCGTGTAGAGGATTGCGAGATGCATGACGGTCTTGACGCGCGGCTCATCGAAGAGTGTTTGATGTTGGTTTACTTGAGCCGGAGAAGGTGTCGTCGGAGTGTCGACTTGAGCGGCTCCATCTTGAGGTTGAAGAAGTCGAAGGATGGCGGTTCCCCATCAAGGCGCGGATCTCGTCCATCCTTGCATCATTCTCTTGCTTGTGAGCGTCGAACTTGTTGTCAAAGTAGTCTCTTGTATGTTGCTCGGAGAGTCGCAAGTCGGTGGCGAGGTTGTCTATGCGGTCTCTCATTGCTTGTTGCTCTTGGTGCAACACCCTTTGAGCACCAAAGAGGTGATTCTTGGTGACGAATGATGACATGTCGTCGCCGTTGTCAATGAGGGGTGGATTGGTAGAAGAACTTGGCCTATCCATCAGTCCAAACAAAATGTAAGTGGTAGAAGGAGAAGAACGTATACCAATTGTACCTTGACCGATGTTGAAGATGAATCAAGTTCACTCAAATGCGGACAATGAAATAGCACTATTGGTACCAATTCTTGTCAATTCTCACACCTACACAAGTAAAAGCTTATGGTGGAGCTTGGTTAGGATGGTGGCGCAAAATTTGATGCAATTGTAAGTGGGCTTCAATAATGTTGGAAAAGATTCACAAATTTGCAAATGCAACAAGTAGACCAAGCAAGTAGTTGTACACGGAAACACACACGCAAATAGATAGATGGGATTGTGCAAACCAAAAGTGAGCCAAAATGTGGAATCCACGAAAATGATCTTGTTGCACAATACACGAGAGACGCTAGCACGATTGAACAATAGGCGGATACGGAACTTGTGCACAACCTACTAGGCAAAAATGCAATGATCTCTATCCCAAGTATGCTATATGTATGGTATTTCGGTGCGATGATCCAAGATGATCGAGTATGACAATCTTAATGTAGTATGATGCTATGGTTCTTGCTCATAGGCTCTTTGCTTATCTTTCCTCTTTGCTTAAAAGCTTGGGTGGCTCTTTCACTTTTGAGCTCTTTTCTCATGCAAAACTTCACGAACCAAGATATCAATTG
The DNA here is from genome assembly GCF_002162155.2 of Triticum dicoccoides. Classification (NCBI taxonomy): domain Eukaryota; kingdom Viridiplantae; phylum Streptophyta; class Magnoliopsida; order Poales; family Poaceae; genus Triticum; species Triticum dicoccoides. The sequence goes on along the minus strand of NC_041393.1, from coordinate 494,089,207 downwards.
TGTATGCGATGACAACTTTGTGACACATAAGTTGATGCCAAGATATGCACCACTATGGTATGGTATTTATGCTATGGAGTATGATCACTAATGTGCACAAGTCACGTTGCCGGCAAAACTCAATGGCTAGTCTTGATGGGTAAGCTACGCAAAAGTAAGGCCATGTGGGTATCAATGCAATTGCAAGGTATGACAAAGATGTCGTCGAGGTTACCATCCTTGGCGATGATGAGACCCTTGCAAAGATGAGTCGTGGTGATGATGATGTCGAACCGTACCTATATAGCCGAAACACAATAGGACACAGGAGCCACAACTCAAAATCTCATAGACCAAAACGTGTCAAAATCATCCTAGGAGGTATTGGGGAAGATGGTGGTGTATGTGGGTTTGGAAAATGTGGTGGAAGGTGGGGCTGTGGTGGTGGCCAAACTGAAAAAAAAATCGTTTCGTCAGGTTTTCTCGGACGTCCGGGAGCTCACGATCGTCCGGACATCGGACGTCGGGCAGGGTCCGGTCGTCCGGTGCTTGGGCGAAAATCGGGCACGGGATGAACTGCACGATTTTGGGGTGGAGGGAGATGGTGATGTCGAAATCGAGCGGATTAGTGGATGGAAAAGGGTGGGGAGGGTAGGGAAAGCTAGATCCACACGTGGCAACACAAATCCATGGACCAAATCCAATAAAATATCATCAAACTAACAAATCACAAAAAAATTGGGGCTATTTTTGGTGGGGATTTTCGGATTTTGGGGAAGAACACAACAAAATCAAGCTAGAAAACACGAGGTAGGGGCTCCAAAGACGTGATCAACGTGGCTCTCGATACCAAGATGATGTAGGGCGGAACCCTAGGGGCCGATCTTTCACGTTTGGAGTGGATCCTACGGGGGGACACAAAGAATGCACGGAAGAACACAAGGGAAATCACGGGGAGGAACGAGAGGAACACTCAACTGACAAGTGATTGATCACACAAGGGCTAGATCACCGAAAGCATAAGGTAACACAAGATCCACAGTCAACAAAGGGAAGATACAAGAGTAACCGTTCTTCTCCGTGATGAGGTCTTGATTCTCTTCTCCGGATGGAGGCCTTGAATCCAAATGGATCTTCTCTGAAGAGGCACGTTCCCCCACGTGGAGTAGATCCGGTATGGATGAGCAATGCTCTATCTCAAACGAGCTATCACAATGCTAACCCTAGCTAGTAGAAGGTGTAGGAGTATATATAGTATAGGGCCATGAAAGGGTAAGTGAAGGCTACATGGGACTCAGCCCAATACTCTGCGCACAGGCAGGCGTCGTACATCCGAAGGATGTCAGACGTCCGGAGGCTCGGGAAGGTCCGGTCGTCCGGAAGAGTTCAGACTTCCGTAGATTCATCTCTGTTGGGGACGAGTCGGACGTCCGGAGGGAGTCGGTCATCCGGAGCTTCGGGACGGTCCGGACGTCCATTGATCGTCAGACTTCCGTAGATTTGGCTTGGGTGGTGAAGTACCGGACATCCGGAGGGGTTCGGTCGTCCGGGTCCTGGGAGTCATTGGACATCCGGACTGGGTCGGTCGTCCAACGCCTGTAGCTCTGGCTGGCCTCTCCTCCTTTGGCTGTAGCGACCTCCAGGGTTCGGACGTCCGGGCTCGGCCGGTCGTCTGAGGCCTGTAGCTTCCAAAGCGGCTCTTCTTCTTGTCCATCACACTTGGTGTCCTCGCCGCCTTGGCCCTTGCATGTAGCTGTTCTGTGGCTCTCCTCCAAGCACCTGATCACACACACAGTTTCCGTATGAGGTAGTAGCCATGTCTCGTGAGTAGGAAGAGGGAGTTTGGACATGAGCGAGTTCACCTTATCTTTAATAGCCTTAGCTCGAGCTCTTGTCATTGGTCCAAGTGGTGTCGAGGGAGATGGAGGTGCGTTCATGGGGATGAGCGAGGGATGCTCCACATCACTTAAGCATCGTTATGAGTGAAAAAATCTCATCGTATTCAACACCTTGAACTTATTGAAAACCTTTCGCAACAAGTCGAGCTTTGTAGATAGTAACACTACTATCAGTGTTTGTCTTCCTCTTGAAGATCCATTTATTTAACTTGGCTTGCTGATCATCGAGCGAGTCAACCAAAGTCCATACTTTGTTCTCTTACATGGATCCTATCTCAGATTTTATGGCCTCAAGCCATTTCACGGAATCTGGGCTCATCATCGCTTCCTCATAGTTCATAGGTTCATCATGCTCTAGTAACATGACTTCCAGAACAGGATTACCGTAGCACTCTGGTGCGGATCTTACTCTGGAAGACCTACGAGGTTCGGTAGCAACTTGATCTGAAGTTTCATGATCATCATCATTAACTTCCTCACTAATTGGTGTAGGAATCACCGGAACTGATTTCTATGATGAACTACTTTCCAATTCGGGAGAAGGTACAAATTACCTTATCAAGCTCTACTTTCCTCCCACTCACTTCTTTCGAGATAAACTCCTTCTCTAGAAAGGATCCATCTTAGCAACGAATATCTTGCCTTCAGATCTGTGATAGAAGGTGTACCCAACAGTTTCCTTTGGGTATTCTTTGAAGACGCACTTCTCCAATTTGGGTTCAAGCTTATCAGCTTGAAAGTTTTTCACATAATCATCGCAGCCCCAAACTTTAAGAAACGACAACTTTGGTTTCTTGCCAAACCACAGTTCATAAGGTGTCATCTCAACGGATTTTGATGGTGCCCTATTTAAAGTGAATGCAGCTGTCTCTAATGCATAACCCCAAAACGATAGTGGTAAATCGATAAGAGACATCATAGATTGCACAATATCCAATAAGGTGCGGTTATGACGTTTGGAGACACCATAACGCTGTGGTGTTCCTGGTGTGAACTGTGAAACTATTCCACATTGTTTTATATGAAGGACAAACTCGTAACTCAAATATTCTCCTCCACGATTAGATTGTAGAAACTTTATTTTCTTGTTATGATGATTCTCCACTTCACTCTGAAATTCTTTGAACTTTTCAAATGTTTTAGACTTGTGTTTCATTAAGTAGATATACTCATATCTGCTTAAATCATCTCGTGAAGGTCAGAAAATAACGATACCCGCCACGAGCATCAACACTCATTGGACCGCATACATTGGTATGTATTATTTCCCATAAATCAGTAGCTTGTTCCATTGTTCCGGAGAAAGGAGTTTTAGTCATCTTGCCCATAAGGCACGGTTCGCAAGCATCAAATGATTCAAAAAATCCATCTTTATGGAGTTTCTTCATGCGCTTTACACCGATATGACCCAAACAACAGTGCCACAAATATGTTGCACTATCATTATCAACTTTGCATCTTTTGGCATCAATATTATGAATATGTGTATCACCATGATCAAGATTCAATAAACCATCACCATTGGGTGTATGACCATAGAAGGTTTTATTCATGTAAACAGAATAACAATTTATTCTCTGTCTTAGATGAATAATCGTATCGCAATAAACATGATCTAATCATATTTATGCTCAACACAAACACCAAATAACATTTATTTAGGTTCAACACTAATCTCAAAAATATAGGGAGTGTACGATGATGATTATATCAATCTTGGAACCACTTCCAACACACATCGTTACTTCACCCTCAACTAGTCTCTGTTTATTCTATAACTCCTGTTTCGAGTTACTAATCTTAGCAACCAAACAAGTATCAAATACTCAGGGGCTACTATAAACACTAGTAAGGTATACATCAATAACTTGTATATCAAATATACCCTTGTTCACTTTGCCATCCTTCTTATCCACCAAATATTCAGGGCATTTCCGCTTCCAGTGACCATTTCCTTTGCAGTAGAAGCACTCAGTTTCAGGCTTTGGTCTAGCTTTGGGCTTCTTCATGGGAGTGACAACTTGCTTGCCATTCTGTTTGAAGTTCCCTTTCTTTCCCTTTGCCCTTTTTTGAAACTAGTGGTCTTGTCAATCATCAACACTTGATGCTCTTTTTTGATTTCTACCTTCGTCGATTTCAACATCACGAAGAACTCGGGAATTTTTTTCATCATCCCTTGCATACTATAGTTCATCACGAAGTTCTACTAACTTGGTGGTGGTGACGAGAGAACTCTGTCAATCACTATCTTATCTAGAAGATTAACTCCCACTTGATTCAAGCAATTGTAGTACCCAGACAATCTGAGCACATGCTCACTAGTTGAGCAATTCTCCTCCATCTTTTAGGAAAAGTATTTGTCAGAGGTCCCATACCTCTTGACACGGGCATGAGTCTGAAATATCAATTTCATCTCATGGAACATCTCATATATTCTGTGATGTTTCAAAAACGTTTTTGTAGTCCCAGTTCTAAGCCATAAAGCATGGTTCACAAAACTATCAAGTAGTCATCATATTGAGCTAGACAAACGTTCATAACGTCTGCATCTTCTCTTGCAATAGGTCTGTCACCTAGCGGTGCATCAAGGACATAATTCTTCTATGCAGCAATGAGGATAAACCTCAGATCACGGACCAAGTCCGCATCATTGCTACTAACATCTTTCAACTTAGTTTTCTCTAGAAACATATAAAAATGCAGGGAAGCAACAACGCGAGCTATTGATCTACAACATAATTTGCAAAATACTACCAGGACTAAGTTCATGATAAATTAAAGTTCAATTAATCATATTACTTAAGAACTCCCACTTAGATAGACATCCCTCTAATCATCTAAGTGATCACGTGATCCAAATCTACTAAACCATGTCCGATCATCACGTGAGATGGAGTAGTTTTCAATGGTGAACATCACTATGTTGATCATATCTACTATATGATTCACGCTCGACCTTTGGGTCTCAGTGTTCCGAGGCCATATCTGTATATGCTAGGCTCGTCAAGTTTAACCTGAGTATTCCGCGTGTGCAACTGTTTTGCACCCGTTGTATTTGAATGTAGAGCCTATCACACCCGATCATCATGTGGTGTCTCAGCACGAAGAACTTTCGGAACAGTGCATACTCAGGGAGAACACTTATACCTTGAAATTTAGTGAGAGATCATCTTATAATGCTACCGTCAATCAAAGCAAAATAAAGAGCATAAAGGATAAACATCACATGCAATCAATATAAGTGATATGATATGGTCATCATCATCTTGTGCTTGTGATCACCATCTCCGAAGCACCGTCATGATCACCATCGTCACCGGCGCGACACCTTGATCTTCATCGTAGCATCGTTGACGTTTCACCACCTATTGCTTCTACGACTATCGCTACCGCTTAGTGATAAAGTAAAGCAATTACAGGGCGACTGCATTGCATACAATAAAGCGACAACCATATGGCTCCTGACAGTTGCCGATAACTTTGTTACAAAACATGATCATCTCATACAATAAAATTTAGCATCATGTCTTGACCATATCACATCACAACATGCCCTGCAAAAACAAGTTAGACGTCCTCTCCATTGTTGTTGCAAGTTTTACGTGGCTTATACGGGCTGAGCAAGAACCGTTCTTACCTATGCATCAAAACCACAACGATAGTTCGTCAAGTTAGTGCTGTTTTAACCTTCTCAAGGACCGGCGTAGCCACACTCGGTTCAACTAAAGTTGGAGAAACAGACACCCGCCAGCCACCTGTGTGCAAAGCACGTCAGTAGAACCAGTCTCGCGTAAGCGTACGCGTAATGTCGGTCCGGGCCGCTTCATCCAACAATACCGCCGAACCAAAGCATGACATGCTGGTAAGCAGTATGACTTGTATCGCCCACAACTCACTTGTGTTCTACTCGTGCATATAACATCTACGCATAAAACCTGGCTCGGATGCTACTGTTGGGGAATGTAGTAATTTCAAAAAAAATCCTATGCACACGCAAGATCATGGTGATGCAAAGCAACAAGTGGGAGAGTGTATCTTCATACCCTTGAAGATCGCTCTAAGCGGAAGCGTTTATCAACACGGTTGATGTAGTCGTACACCTTCACGATCCGCCCGATCAAGTACCGAACGTATGGCACCTCCGTGTTCAGCACACATTCAGCTCGATGACGTCCTCGCCTTCTCGATCCAGCAAGACAGGCGAAGTAGTAGATGACTTCTGGCAGCATGATGGCGTGGTGACGGTGTTGGTGAAGAACAATCTCTGCAGGGCTTCGCCTAAGGACTACGGAAACTATGATGGAGGATAAACTAGAGGGGACGGGGTTGCCGGCACACGGCTTAGTGTTTCTTGATCTGTCTTTGGTGCTAGCCCTGCCCCTCTATTTATATGTTGAGCCTTGGGGTCGAAACTTGGAGTAAAAGTCTCCACAAAGTCGGTTTCACCCGAAAGGCAAGAGTCCTTCTCGGACTCCAGGGCCAGACGCCAGGGTTCCCGGCGTCTGTACCCAGATGCCAGGGACTTTGGCGTCTGGCCCCTGGACTCCGCAAAACTTCCTTTTGCGCTTTCCAAAAACCTTGTGGGCTTTCCCCTTTGGCCCAAATAAAGTGTCCTCGTACCCAAACATTTTGGGAAACATCCGGAACCCCTTCCGGAGACCAAACACTATTATCCCATATATCAAACTTTATCTCCGGACCATTTCGGAGTTCCTCGTCATGTCCGTGATCATATCCGGAACTCTGAACAACATTCGGTCACCGACATACATAACTCATATAATACTATATCATCAACGAACGTTAAGCATGCGGACCCTACGGGTTCGAGAACTATGTAGACATGACTGAGACATCTCTCTGGTCAATAACCAATAGTGGAACCTGGATGCCCATATTGGCTCCTACATATTCTACGAAGATCTTTATCGGTTAAACCGCATAACAACATACGTTGTTCCCTTTGTCATCGGTATGTTACTTGCCCGAGATTCGATCGTCGGTATCTCAATACCTAGTTCAATCTCATTACCGGCAAGTCTCTTTACTCGTTCTGTAATGCATCATCCCGCAACTAACTTATTAGCTACATTGCTTGCAAGGCTTATAGTGATGTGCATTACCGAGAGGGCCCAGAGATACCTCTCCGACAATCGGAGTGACAAATCCTAATCTCGAAATATGCCAACCCAACAAGTACCTTTGGAGACACCTGTAGAACACCTTTATAATCACCCAGTTATGTTGTGACGTTTGGTAGCACACAAAGTGTTCCTCCGGTAAACGGGAGTTGCATAATCTCATAGTTATAGGAACATGTATAACTCATGAAGAAAGCAATAGCAACATACTAAACGATCAAGTGCTATGCTAACGGAATGGGTCAAGTCAATCACATCATTCTCCTAATGATGTGATCCCGTTAATTAAATGACAACTCTTTGTCCATGGCTAGGAAACATAACCATCTTTGATTAATGAGCTAGTCAAGTAGAGGCATACTAGTGACACTTTGTTTGTCTATGTATTCACACATGTACTAAGTTTCCGGTTAATACAATTCTAGCATGAATAATAAACATTTATCATGAAATAAGGAAATAAATAATAACTTTATTATTGCCTCTAGGGCATATTTCCTTCAGGAGGTAGTTGTCACAACTTGGCAAGTGAAGAGCTATGTTCCAAGCTGCAATTGGTCAAGAAGAAGCACCCTCGTCCCTACAAGGTGCAATGGCTAAGCGACTTTGACACTATTCAAGTGGAGCACACGGTGCAAGTTTCTTTCAAGATCGGCGCCTACGAGGACACCTTAGAGTGTGATGTGGTTCCTATGTCCGTGTGCCACCTTATTTTGGGAAGACCTTGGCAATTCGCCCGCGGCGTCATCCACAATGGACGAACAATCCACTATAGCTTCAAGATGAAAAGCAATGAGTATGTTCTTCGACCAATGTCACCAAGCCAAGGGATTGCCGACAAGCAAGCTTCCACCCATCATGGAGATACTAGTGAGAGAGTGCACCACCAAAAAGAAAGTGAGAGACACAAGCCAAATTGAGTGCCTCTTCGCCAAGAGAGAAAAACTTAGTCCTCCTATCCACAAAAAGAGAGATGAGAGAAGTGTGTGAGAACCCATGGAGTGTCATCCACTTTGTCCTCCTATGCAAAGATGAGGTGACAAGAACTAACAATCCTAATCCTCTTCCTCTAGTGTTTTATAACTTGTTGCAGGAATTCGAGGATGTCTTTCCCGATGAGCTACCTCCCAGTCTCCCTCCTCTACGTGGCATTGAACATAGGATCGACCTCATCCCCAGCGCACCTCTTCCAAACAAAGCTCCCTACCGCGTCAACCCTGAAGAAACTAAGGAAATCCAACGGGAAGTACAACAACCCATCGACAACGGACATGTACGTGAAAGCTTAAGCCCTTGTGTCGTTCCAGTTATACTTGTGCCCAAGCAAGATGGTAGTTTTCGCATGTGCTCCGATTGTAGACCTATCAATGCTATCATCGTTTGTTATAGGCATCCCATTCCTCGCCTAGATGATATGCTAGATGAACTTATGGCGCCACCATTTTCTCAAAAATTGATCTTAAAAGTGGTTATTATCAAATCTGCATACAAGAAGGTGATGAATGGAAAACCGCTTTCAAAACAAAATTTGGCTTGTACGAGTGGTTGGTTATGCCTATGGGTTTATCGGAAGCTCCCGGTACTTTCATGCGTCATATGCATTTTGTGCTTCGTCCTTACATTGGAGTGTTTGTTGTGGTCTACTTAGATGACATACTTGTTTTTAGCAAATCCATCAAAGATCAACTAAAACATGTTAGGGCTATTTTGCAAACTCTTCGCAAGGAACGTCTTTATGCCAACATGAAAAAGTGTACGTTTGGTGTTGACAAGCTTGTTTTCTTGGGTTTTGTTGTTTCCTCAAAGGGTGTCCATGTTGATGAATCTAAAATTGAAAGCAATTAAAACTTGGCCCCAACCCACTAATTTGCAACAAGTGCGTAGCTTTCTTGGCCTTGCGGGTTGCTATTGTCGCTTTGTGAAAGATTTTAGCACCATCGCCGCACCTTTGCATGCCTTGAGTAAGAAAAATGCTCCTTTTGTTTGGGGACCCTTGCAATCTACCGCTTTTGATGAGCTAAAATCTTTGCTTACTCATGCTCCGATTCTTGCTTTACCCAACTTTGACAAAACTTTTGAGGTTCATTGCGATGCAAGTGGTAATGGAATTGGTGGAGTTTTGATGCAAGAAAAGTGAGCTATTGCATATTTTAGTGAAAAACTCTCTGGTGCTCAACTTAAGTATCCCATCTATGACAAAGAATTGTATTCTTTAGTATGTGTGTTACATGTTTGGGAACATTATCTTAGACCGCATGAGTTTGTCATACATACCGATCATGAAACACTTAAGTACCTTAAAGGTCAAACCAAGTTGAATAAACGGCATGCTAAATGGAGTGAATTTATTGAATCTTTCCCCTATGTGATCAAGTACATTAAGGGAAAAGAGAATGTTGTGGCGGATGCACTTTCCCGCAAATGCATGTTACTTACTCAACTTGAACTAAATGTTGTTGGATTTGATCATCTCAAAGATTTGTATGAGCGTGATGTGACTTTTGCTACTCCTTATGCTAAGTGTGTGACGCATACTTCTTGGGAACGATATTATATCAAATATGGTTATCTTATGAGAGCTAACAAGCTATGCATTCCCGAGTCTTCTCTTCGTTTGTTACTTTTGCAAGAGGCTCATAGAGGTGGACTCATGGGACACTTTGGACGCGACAAGACTTTTGCGACACTTTCCAAGAACTATTTTTGGCCCAAGATGTTCCGCGATGTCGCCCGCTTCACCAACCGGTGCTCTACATGTTGCGAAGCTAAGTCACAATCTCAATCCCATGGTTTACATATGCCACTCCCTATTCCACATCAACCTTGGGAAGATATTAGCATGGACTTTGTGCTTGGATTACCTAGGACTCAAAATGGCAAGGACTCCATATTTGTTGTTGTGGACCGATTCTCTAAAATGGCTCATTTTATCCCATACAATAAGATAGACGATGCTTCACATGTTGCCAATCTCTTTTGTAGGGAAATCTTGAGGTTGCACGGTGTGCCAAAGACAATTGTGTCGGATCGAGACGTCAAGTTCTTAAGCTACTTTTGGAAGACGCTATGCGACAAGCTCAGAATCAAGCTACTCTCCTCCATGGCGTATCATCCTCAAACCGATGGCCAAACGGAAGTCACCAATCGGACTCTTGCAACTCTCCTACGCGTGTTGATAAAGAAGAACATCAAGGAGTGGGAGGAGTGCCTACCAATTGCCGAGTATGCCTACAACCGCGCAAGACACTCTACAACCGACAAGTCCCCCTTCGATGTTGTATACGGTTTCAACCCTTTGTCGCCATTGGACATCCTTCCTCTACCGCTTCAAGAACGAGCAAACATGGACGCAAGTGCAAGAGCCACCTACCTCAAGAAGATGCATGAAGAAACACGTTCCACGATTGAGCGCCAAGTACAACGCCTCACCTCCAAGCTCAACATCAACAAGTCTCCGATGGTGTTCCAACCGGGTGATCAAGTATGGATACATCTCCGCAATGATCGTTTCCCTAAGGAACGCAAGTCCAAGATACTACCGAGAGCCGATGGACCATTCAAGGTGCTCGCACGCTACAACGACAATGCCTACAAGGTCGAGATCCCACGTGACAAGTACAACGTAAGCGACATCTTCAATGTCAAAGACTTGGCCAAGTACCATGGTGATGAAGAACACGATCCGTGGACGGATCTCTCCCAAGGGGGGGCGAGGGAGATGATGCAGAGCATCCCTCGACTACCCGCACCGACACTCCATCACCACCGCAAGCACCAAGAGGGCCAATGACAAGAGCACGTGCACGCAACATCGAGAACGAGGTCACTTCTTTCCTCTCCGAGTTCCGTTCGGTTTCACATGAGAATGAGATTCTACCTCAAAAAGATACGTGATGAATTCTTAGGTACATTGGAGATCATCGTGAGGAAGCAAGCATGGAGACCCAAGCAGTCGTAGAGAAGACGGAGGGAGAAGAACGTGTGAAGCTTGAAGCTACGAAGAAGAGAAGCGAAGGACGTGTGGGGGCAAAAAACCCTGAGCACTCCGGGTGCCCGGCCTCCCCAACCCCGGGTGCCTAGCCTCACCACCTGGGCGCTGCCCCGGCCTACCCCGGGTGCTTGGGCCCTCCTCTCCCAGCCGTTGGCCGCCCCATCGGGTGCCCGGGCCTGGGACCCCAAGGTGCCCGACCCCTCCCAGCCGCCCGCCTGGCTCCACCCCAGGTGCCCGGGCTTGGGACCCCGGGTGCCCGGGCCACCTCCAGTCACGCCCTTGTACAGGCCGGGTGCCCGGTCCCCTCACCTCGGGGTGCCTGGCTGAACCCATGGATGGCCCCTGGCCGGTCGGGTGCCCGACCCCCATGACCCTGGGTGCCCGAACAACTCCGAGAGCCTGCATGCCTCTTTGGGGCTTTGCCCTTGGATCCCTCCTCCTCTCTTATTTCGTCTCCGAACTATAAGTACCCCCACCTAGCTCATTGGAAAGGTTAGCAAAGTATTTTAGAACACCAAAGAGAGCTTTGCTCCTTGTATCCCCTCCTCTTGGAGATCAAGCCCCCACCTAGGGAAGACTCCTTTGGATTGTCAAGGCCTCCTCTTGGAGAAGATCATCATCAAGACCTCACCTAGTGGGAAGAACTTACCTAGTGCTATTTTCCTTGAATTGTTCATGTAATCTTGTGGATCTCAAGTATGCTACTCTAGTGGATGTGATATTTGGGTTTGTTTGAGTGTTTTGTGCCTTGTGTTATTGAGTGTTCTTCCTCCTTTTCCCCCTCCAAGTGTGAAAAGATCCCCTCTAGGCTTTCACCCTGCAACATATGTGAGCGTAGTGCTTATCACACCCGATCATCACGTGGTGTCTCGGCACGACGAACTGTAGCAACGGTGCATACTCATGGAGAACACTAATACCTTGAAATTTAGTGAGGGATCATCTTATAATGCTACCGCCATACTAAGCAAAATAAGATGCATAAAAGATAAACATCACATGTAATCAAAATATGTGACATGATATGGCCATCATCATCTTGTGCCTTTAATCTACACCACCAAAGCACTGTCATGATCTCCATCGTCACCGGCTTGACACCTTGATCTCCATCGTAGCATCGTTATCGTCTCGCCAACTATTGCTACTATGACTATCGCTACCGCTTAGTGATAAAGTAAAGCAATTACATGGCGATTGCATTTCATACAATAAAGCGACAACCATATGGCTCCTGCCAGTTGCCGATAACTTGGTTACAAAATATGATCATCTCATACAAAAATTTATATCACATCATGTCTTGACCATATCACATCACAACAAGCCCTGCAAAAACAAGTTAGACGTCCTCTATTTTTTTGTTGCAAGTTTTACGTGGCTGCTATGGGCTTCTAGCAAGAACCGTTCTTACCTACGCATCAAAACCACAACAATTTTTGTCAAGTGTGATGTTTTAACCTTCAACAAGGACCGGCCATAGTCAAACTTGATTCAACTAAAGTTGGAGAACCAGACACCCGCCAGCCACCTGTGTGCAAAGCATGTCGGTAGAACCAATATCATGAACGCGGTCATGTAATGTCGGCCCGGGCCTCTTCTATTGGGGAACGTAGCATGCAATTTCAAAAATTTCCTACACTCACGCAAGATCTATCTAGGAGATGCATAGCAACAAGAGGGGAGAGTGTGTCCACGTACCCTCGTATACCGAAAGCGGAAGCATTAACTTAACGTGGTTGATGTAGTGGAACGTCTTCTTGAATCAAGCGATCAAGTACCAAATGTACGACACCTCCGAGTTCTGCACACGTTCAGCTCGATGGCATCCCTCAAACTCTTGATCCAGCAGAGTGTCGATGGAGTCGATGAGTTCCGTCAGTATGACGGCGTGATGATGGTGTTGGTGATGTGATCCACGCAGGGCTTCGCCTAAGCACTACGGTGATACTATCGGAAGAGTAAACGGTGGAGGGAGGCACCGCAGACGGCTAAGAATAACTGTTGTGCTTTGGGGTGCCCCTCGCCCCCGTATATAAAGGAGGAGGGGAGGAGTCCGGCCATAAGGGGCACGCCAAGGGAGGGGGAGTCCTACTAGGACTCCACTCCTAGTAGGATTCTCCCGCCCCCCTCTTTTTTCCTTCAACCGGAGGGGGGAAAGGGGAAGGGAGAGGCAGTAGGAGAAGGAAAGGGGGTGGCACCCCCTTTCCCTAGTCAATTAGGCCTCCTCCCTTGTGGGGGGCGCACCAGCCCCTTGTGGGCTGGTTAGCCTCCCTCCCATGGCCCAAAAGGCCCATATCTTCCACCGCGGGGTCCCGGTAACCCCTCCGGTACTTTGGTATGTACCCGATACACTCCGGAACCCTTCCGGTGTCCGAATACCACCTTCCAATATATCAATATTTACCTCTCGACCATTTCGAGACTCCTCGTCATGTCTGTGATCTTATCCGGGACTCCGAACAACCTTCGGTCACCAAAACATATAACTCGTATAATACCAATCGTCATCGAACGTTAAGCGTGCGGACCCTACGGGTTCGAGAACTATGTAGACATGACCGAGACACCTCTCCGGTCAATAACCAATAGAGGAACCTGGATGCTCATATTGGTTCACACATATTCTACGAAGACCTTTATCGGTCGAACCGCAATGTCAATATAGTTATTCCCTTTGTCATCGATATGTTACTTGCCCGAGATTCGATCGTCGGTATCTTCATACCTAGTTCAATCTTGTTACCGGCAAGTCTCGTTACTCGTTCCATAGTGCATCATCCCATAACTAACTCATTAGTCACATTGCTTGCAAGGCTTCATATGATGTGCATTACCGAGAGGGCCCGGAGATACCTCTCCGATACTCAAAGTGACAAATCCTAATCTTGATCTATGCCAACCCAACAAACACCTTCGGAGATACCTGTAGAGCATCTTTATAATCACCCAGTTATGTTGTGATGTTTGATAGCACACAAGGTATTCCTCCGGTGTCCGGGAGTTGCATAATCTCATAGTCGGAGGAATATATATTTGACACAAAGAAAGTAGTAGCAATAAAACTGAACGATCATAATGCTAAGCTAACAGATGGGTCTTGTCCATCACATCATTCTCCTAATGGTGTGATCCCGTTCGTCAAATGACAACACATGTCCATGGCTAGGAAACTTAACCATCTTTGATCAACGAGCTAGTCAAGCAGAGGCATACTAGGGACACGGTGTTTTGTCTATGTATTCACACATGTATCAAGTTTTCGGTTAATACAATTGTAGCATGAATAATAAAATTATATCATGATATAAGGAAATATAAAATAACAACTTTACTTTTGCCCCTAGGGCATATTTCCTTCTGCTTCATCAAACAATACCGCCGAATCAAAGTAAGACATTGGTGGTAAGAAGTATGACTATTATCGCCCACAACTCTTTATGTTCTACTCATGCATATCATCTACGCATAAACCTGGCTCTGATACCACTATTGGGGTACGTAGCATGCAATTTCAAAAAATTCCCTATGATCACGCAAGATCTATCTAGGAGATGCATAGCAACAAGAGGGGGAGAGTGTGTCCATGTACCCTCGTAGACCGAAAGCGGAAGTGTTAGTTAACGCAGTTGATGTAGTCGAACGTCTTCACGATCCAACCGAGCCAAGTACCAAACGTACGGCACCTCCGTGTTCAGCACACCTTCAACTCGATGACGTCTCTCGAACTCTTGATCTAGTAGAGGGTCGAGGGAGAGTTCCGTCAGCATGATGACGTGGTGACGGTGTTGATGATGTGACCCACGTAGGGCTTCGCCTAAGCACTACGACGCTATGACCGGAGGAGTAAACTGTGGAGGGGGTACCGCACATGGCAAAGAGAACAATTGATGTCTCTTTGGGGTGCCCCCTGCCCCCGTATATAAAGGAGGAGGGGAGGAGGCGGCCGGCCTAGGGGGCGCGCCATGTGTAGGGAGTCCTACTAGGACTCCCAGTCCTAGTAGGATTCCCCCTTCCTTTCTGGAGTAGGAGAAGGGGGAAGGGAGAGAGATGGGGAAGGAAAGGGGGGCCACGCCCCCTCCCCTAGTCCAATTAGGTTTGGCTAGGGGGAGTGCACGCCACCTCCTAGCCGCCGACCTCCTCTTTCCACTAAGGCCAATTAAGGCCCAATACTCTCCCGGGGGGTTCTGGTAACCTCCCGGTACTCTGAAAAATGTCCGAACCTCGACGAAACTATTAGGGTGTCCGAACATAATCTTCCAATATATCAAATCTTTACCTGTCGATCATTTAGAGACTCCTCGTCATGTCCGTGATCTCATACGGGACTCTGAACAAACTTCGGTCATCAAAAACACATAGCTCATAATACAAATCGTCATCGAACGTTAAGCCTGCGGACCCTACAGGTTTGAGAACTATGTAGACATGATCAAGACACATATTCGATCAATAACCAATAACGAAACCTAGATGCTCATATTGGCTCCTACATATTCTACGAAGATCTTTATCGGTCAAACCGCACAACAACATACGTTGTTCCCTTTGTCATCGGTATGTTACTTGCCCGAGATTCGATCGTCGGTATCTTCATACCTAGTTCAATATCGTTACTGGCAAGTCTCTTTACACGTTCTGTAATGCTTCATCCCGCAACTAACTCATTAGTCACATTGCTTGCAAGGCTTATAGTGATGAGCATTACCGAGAGGGCCCAGAGATACCTCTCCGATACACGGAGTGACAAATCCTAATCTCGATCTATGACAACCCAACAAACACCTTCGGAGACACCTGTAGAGCATCTTTATAATCACCCAGTTACATTGTGACGTTTGATAGCACACAAGGTGTTCCTCCGGTATTCAAGAGTTGCATAATCTCATAGTCAGAGGAACATGTATAAGTCATGAAGAAAGCAATAGCTATAGAATTGTAACGATCATAATGCTAAGCTAACGGATGGGTCTTGTCCATCACATCATTCTCTAATGATGTGATCTCGTTCATCAAATGACAACACATGTCTATGGTTAGGAAACATAACCATCTTTGATCAACGAGCTAGTCAAGTAGAGGCATACTAGGGACACTATGTTTTGTCTATGTATTCACACATGTACTAAGTTTTCTGTTAATACAATTCTAGCATGAATAATAAACATTTATCATGATATAAGGAAATATAAATAACAACTTTATTATTGCCTCTGGGGCATATTTCCTTCACGTATCATATTTCTTGCATGCAAGCGGAGACCGGGGGCGACCACAGTGGCTGGAGTATCATGTTTACGTTTTCAGATCAAGATATGAACCTGGACTGGAAGTATCAATCAACAACAATATTGGCATTCGTCCATGTATACCTGCGCGTAGGTGCGGACGAACCGGGTCTTGCCATCTTGGAGGCAAGACTGAAGTTGTCCTTGTCAGCCTTTGCAGAGTGTTTGTGGAACCGAGCCGAGACAGAGGCACAAACGTAGGAGGCGAGGAAGATGAGCCGTGGGAGGCAGGACCACGCCGAGACGCACAGAAGGTGAGGGAGGCGTAACATGTCATCTGCGCAGATCCACCTAGGTAATCACTGCAGTGGGCGCCGCCGTCGTAGATCGGCGTGCCCAAGTGGAGCTCGACAAGCACGCTTGTTTCCTGCACGAGTCATGGGGCAGTGACTTTCAGGCACGTGAGGCGAGCGGCAGCGTCCAGGTGATCGAGGCTGGGTGGGCGTGGGAAGCAGCAGAGGACACAACGTGGATTGATTTGTGTGATTATAGAAAGGTCTGTAAAGGAAGGTGAAAAAATGAGAAGGGGGAAAATCAAAAGAGGAATGTTTTTAGGAAGAAAACCGGTTGGAATGGGGAAAATGGTGGTGAGGGAGCAGGGTGGGAGGCGGCGTAAACAAGGTAGGTTGGACGAAGCCAAGACGGAACGCGATCAGTCGACACTTAGGTATTTTTTTAAGTATAGAGAAAAATGAAGCAGCTGAAGCGAGCGAGCGAGCGTACTCCTATAAAAAAAAGCGAGCGAGTGCACGAACGACGCTAAATCCTATTCGGCGCCCGTTGCGCCGGTTAAAGGCATCGGTGCAAAGGGCGCACACCCTCCCCTCCACTTTAGGCCGGCCCAATTACCCTATTTCCTTCAGTTTTGAAAACTACAAAAAAATGCATACCATACATGATTCGATCCTGCGACCCCTCCGATTAAGTGCTAGCGCCGATAGCCAACTAGTTAACCAACCTGACGTGTTTTCATCCATTCTTTTTCTCTTTTTCACCTTTCCTTTTTTAATTTTTTTTCAAAAATATGTGACCCTTTTCTTTTCTCTTTTTTCCTTTTTCTTTTTTCTTTTTTCAAAATACGTGAACTTTTCCCATCAGAATTGATGAACTTTTTTTTCTGAATCCGGTGAACTTTTTTCGATATTCATGAACTTTTTCTGAATTCGTGAACTCTTTTTGAAAATCCATGAACATTTTTTGAAATCAATGAACTTTTTCCAAATTATGAACATTTTTAATCAAAACCGATGACCATTTTTAAATCTGTGAACTTGTTTTCAAAATCTGGTGAACTTTTTTCAAATGCACGCACATTTTTTATCAAAACCGATGAACTTTTTCAAATCAATGAACTTTTTTCAAAATCTGGTGAACTTTTTTCAAATGCATGAACATTTCTTTATCAAAACCGATGTACTTTTTCCAAATCAATGAACTTTTTTTCAAAATCTGGTGAACATTTTCAAATTTGAG
Source organism: Triticum dicoccoides (assembly GCF_002162155.2). Classification (NCBI taxonomy): domain Eukaryota; kingdom Viridiplantae; phylum Streptophyta; class Magnoliopsida; order Poales; family Poaceae; genus Triticum; species Triticum dicoccoides. The sequence goes on along the minus strand of NC_041393.1, from coordinate 494,071,437 downwards.
TTTTTTTGTATAAAAATCAATGAACTTTTTCCAAATCCGGTGAACTTTTTTTGAAACCGTGAACATTTTTCGAAATTGATGAATTTTTTTATTTTCGTGAACATTTGTTTGAAAATCCGTGAACTCTTTTTCAAAATCGATGAACTTTTTAAAAAATCACGAATTTCTGTTTCCTTTTTTCAATCATTTGTACTGCGACTGAAACATGGGTCAAGTAGTACTGTTTTCCAATAAAGCACAACAAAGTGAAGTGGTGCGGTGGTTCTAGAGCGTCCGTTAGCTAGGCCGGCCCAGTAGTGTTCCCGGCCCAGTGCGCAAACCGGCGCTGATAGCGCTGACTAGGAGCTACCAGGGTTGACACGGCCGCGAAATACACTGGAGCTATATCTCGTTTCGTGCGAGTAGTCCTTCTGTCTTGCCTGAAGCTTTGTCCATGTACTGTAGGCACTGGACCAGTTTATTTCATCTTTTTCTTTCGCTCACTGAGTTTTATCCATGTTCGCTGAGTTTCCTTCGCTGGGATTAGTTCGTGGTATTCTTCTGTCTTTTTTCTGTGTGTTTTTTCTCTGGCTTGGTTCAGGTTTCTTTTTTATAATTTTCTTTGTGTTTTTATTTCTTCATCGGTTTTCTTGTTTCCTTATTTCAAGTATAGTTTGGTCTTCTACTTCCCGTTTCCCTTTGTTTTTTTTTTGTTCTTGGGTTTTCTTTTCTAATTCTATTTTATCTATTTTTCTTCGTTTTTAATGTCTCTCATAGTTTTCATTAGTTTTCTTCGTTTGTCTTCAGGTTTGTTTTTCTTAGTTTTCTCATGGATTTTTATGGTTTTCTTTGAGATTTTGGTTTATGTTCATTTCTGAGGTCTTTCTTTGTTTCGTATCTTCGGTTTTCTTCACTTTTGTTTATTTTCTTATTTTTTATTCAACACATGTCTATAAATTTAATACACATTTGTACATTTTATGTATACATCAGGTTCATAATTTATACTACTCCGTCCCATAATATAAGAACGTTTTTGAAGCTAAAACAGTTTGAAAAAGTTCTTATATTATGGGACAAAGGGAGTACATGTTTAACAGTTTCTCATTTAAAAACTTTATGTTGCTGACTACTATATATCAAGATTATTTTAAATATATGTTTAACATTTATGAGTATATGGTTAACATTTTCATACATGATCGTTTTAAAATTCAATAATACATGTTCTACATCTTTTGTATACACCAGGAACATATTTTTATACACGTTTAACATTTTTGAAATGGATGATTCATATTTTTTTCAAATATTTGTGCTTGATGAGTACTTTCTTCATACACATTGTACTTATACGTTGTGTAACAGGAACATTGTTTTCGATACGGTTAATATTTTTTCAATATAGGCTTGACATTTTTTTTGTACATGATCAATTTTTTCTGAAAATAATATGTTTTCATGTTCAGATTTTTAATACACGCTCTACATTTTTGTATACATCTGGAACATTTTTTATTCATTTTCATCATTTATAATAGATAATTAAATTTTTCTCAACCGCTTGATTAGCACTTTTAAAATATATGATCATCCTATACATGAGAAACATTTTTTCTATGCATTTAACAATTTACAGCTGCTAGATTAACATTTTTTAATTGTTATATGTAGAGCGTTTTTTGTAATATATATATTTAGACTATTTGGATGTATAAAGAAAAATTTAAAAAGCAAAAAGAAGGAAAATTGCGAAAAACGTAAAAAAAACAAGGTTCTGGGGCAGGATATTTGGCGACTTGGATTAACAGGCGCTCACGCATGCCCGTCGTGGCCGGCCCAAAAGGGACACGGTATTTACTTTTTTTTAAAAAAATCTGAAATTCAAGAAAGTCGGCAACAAAAATAGAAACAGTTAATTTAATTCAAAGAGAGTTCATAAAATTTGAAATAAAGTTTAGAAAGTTGAAACGCGTTCATTGATATTGAAAATAGTTCATCAATTTGAAACAAAGTTCAAAATTTTGAAATTATCATTGATTTTTTAAAAATAAATTTTTTGAAAAAATTAGTCTTTTAAAGAAAAGTTCACTAAAAATAGAAATAAATAAAAGTTCACTAAAAATTGAAAAGACGTTTTTAAATTTTTAAAAATGTGCATCAAAATTTGAATAAAAAGTTTCACATAATTATAAAAAGTTCATTGATTTTGAAAATAAATCATCAATTTTTGGAATAAATCAGAACAAAACGCGGAAAAGAAATTCAACAAAGGAAAAGCTAAATACAAAACGAAAATCCCAGAAATAAAACAGTACAAAATCCGGTCAGAGAAAAAACAGAAACGAAAAAGATAAAAAAACAGCTCGGTGCTCTGTTTGCAAATAACCCTTTAAGAGGTACTCCCTCCGTTCCAAAATAGATGACTCAACTTTGTACTAACTTTAGTAAAATTAGTACAAAATTGAGCCATCTACGTGTGCAGTGGCGAACAAGGCAGCATGCACTCACCCTTTCCCCGGCTCGCACCCACCTTTTTATTTTCTGTTTTGTTTTGTTCTTCTGCAAAATAATGCAGGATCGGTTCCAAAATCCCAAAAATTTGAATTTGAGAAAAATGTTCAAGAAATCATAAATGTTAAAGGATTAAAAAATGTTCATATATTTATAATTCCTTCATCTTGTTCAAATAAAAATGTACATGAATTAGAAAAATGGCCAAAATATGAAAATATGCTAGCATATTCAGAAAATGGTCACAATTTGATAATTTGTTTTTCATGAAAACAGCAGATGTTCGCACATGCAGAAAATGTTAGTGAATTCTAAAAAAAATTATCATGATTTTTTAAAACATGATCGCAAAAGCAAAAAAAGTTCGTGAGTTTCAATATTTTTTGTAAATTTCAAAAGTTTTATCAATTCAATAACGTTCGCTGATTCAAAAAATGTTTATGAGTTTGAGAAAAATGTTCAAATGTGTAAAAATGTCCACAAATTTGTAATCAAATGTTTCCAAAATTGAAAATAGGAACAAACCGTGCTTTCGGCTTAATTTTTTCTGGTATTTTTCGTAAAATAAAAGTTTGTCGAAACTTGTTAACATGGGATCTAGTTTTAAGATCTCGACGCAAGAAACCAACAGTAAAAGTTATTCATGATTTAGATACACGGTTTAAAAAATAAAACATTTTGATTAACCGAATACACAGTAAAAGGAAACTCTTATGTTGCAATAAGTGACGCACATGAAGTGACCTTATTAAGCGAAAGGGGACCTTTGTAAGGGTACCCCTTAATTAGTGATTTTTTTGAGGCAAACTCGCGAAAGTTTATTCAACTGTCACAATGTTTATAGGGACGAACAAAAGATCGCCGGGGTGGCCTAACCAAACATGACGATCGGTCCCCAACGTTAATGCATGCTTCGCAAGGTTGTGAGCCTCAAAATTCGAGGTCCGAAATTCATGACTAAAAATGCAAGAAGTAAAAAATCTAGCTCGCTCCATTATTTCATGTACCACCGCTCCATAAGACGTCGCGGTTCCTCCTTTCATTGCCTCAACAGCGGCCTTGCAATCTGAAGCGATGAAAACTTTATGCTCATATAGATCTTTCGCGAGCGCCAAAGCTTCCCTGGTGGCTAGCACTTCCAGAACCTCCGGATCTTCGATGTTGTTGAATATGACTGCCGAGGCACCCTAGAAAACCCCCGAGGCATCGTGGCATATCGTACCCACAACCCCCAAACGGCCTGCGCGTGATACTGCCGCATCAACATTGATATTCATATGATCTTTCGGTGGTGGCTGCCAAGTAGATGGCCGTGGAGTAGCTGCTCCTGCTGTCCTCATAACAGGCTTTTGAAGTTGCTGCAAATCTGAATTATAGCTAGTGATGAAGCCATTAATGGAGAGAGGAGTTTTGAAAATTCTTTCATGGATTATCTTCCTCCATGCTGCCCAGATGGCACATAGTGTCACAATGATGGTAGTGAACTCCTCACGAGGCATGGATTCACTCATCAGAAACAACCATCTCTTCGCATGTTCTTCTCTATGCATACACATATGCTGAACCAGATCCTCCTTTGAGAGAGGCCACACACACCTGGAGTAGTTACAATCAATTAGTGAATGATGCCAGCTATCTTCAGCTCCACATATGGCACACACATGTGATAATGACATGTTTCGATGGTGCAATACGTCACCGTGGGGAAGCGAGTGACGTGCCAGCCTCCATGTGAATATCTTTAGCTTTGATGGTACTTGCAAATCCCATATGGATGACCATCCCTTGCGTTCAACTTCTCTGTTGGACATCTCATCAGCTTCCTCTAGTCAGGCTTCTCTTTCCATCTTCATTCTATGAATCAATTTGTATGCTGAGCTGACAGAAAAGCGCCCCTTTGGGTCTCCTGACCAAGCCCAGAAATCATCCACTTGCCTCGTACATAGAGGGATCTTAAGTATCGCCTTAGCGTCAACTGGGAGAAAAACTTGTCAAACTAACTCCTCTCTCCAAGATGTCGTCGTGGGTTCGATAAATACACTCACCAACTGTGGAGGGTCAACCACTAGAGATGAAATAGGCCTCATTAATCCCATTCTGGGTATCCAATTATGATGCCAAACATTAATCATGGAGCCACCACCAATGCGCCTAATGATTCCATGATTTAGAACATTCCTCCCATCAATAATGGAGCGCCAAACCGGAGAGGGGTGTGGGCTGAGGTCCGCTCCTAGGATAGTTGACATTGGGAAGTAAACTACCTTCAGTATGCGAGCACTGAGAGAGTCCGATTCTTGTAGCACTACAAAAAAAATACACTTCCGTGATGATACGTGTTTGTCACAGTAGGTCGCGTTTTTTGTCATGCACGTACATCCATGACGATTTTATGACAGAATCAAGATAGTCATACCTGTGCTGTCGTAGAAGTGTTCCATGACATTACAAAAATTATCATCACGGAAGAGTCCACTTCCAAGACGATAAATCGCGCGTCATAGAAGTGCTTTCGTCAAGGGTGACCGACACATGGCATCCACCGTAATGGATCGCCGTTAAGCTATCGGGTCGGGTTTTGGATCCGATAACCCGTTAACAGCCCTGACCAATGGGGATTTTCCACGTGTAAAATCACCATTGGCTGGAGGAAACACGTGTCGGCTCATCATTGGGACAGATGTCATCCACTCATTGGACAGAAGGCGCCTATGATACGTCGACACGTGGCATGACCCAACAGTGGCCTATTCCTGTGAAAAGGCCGGCCCATTTGACTTGGTCAAAAGGTGGCGGGTCGGCCCATGGAAAGCCTGTTAACGGCCTGTTCGCATATAGCCCATTTACTGCCCGCTAACCCAAGGCCCGTTACGCCCTATCCGAATTAGGCCCACTAGCGTCATCTGGGCCATCCAATATGATTCCAGCCCGTTTTCACTTCTAGCCCATGTATGGCCCATGACGTCTTTCGGCCCATATGAGACCCTTTGTAACTATTGGCCCATTAACGGCCCGTGGTGAAACTGGCCCGTAATGAACAATATATCACTTTACACCCATTAACGGCCCGTGGTGAAACTGGCCCGTAATGAACAGTGTATCATTTTATACCCATTAACGGCCCGTTATTCCGTTGGGCCGTTTCCAACCCAAGTTATCTTTCGGCCTTCTGAGGGCCCATTTATTCACTACTAGGAAAAGGGCCATAGATGATATTAACATTAATGGCGCACCACATGTGTGGTGTGCCACTGCTATATAGCAGTGGCGCACCATGTGTTGGTGCGTCATTAGTGTCCATCACACTAATGGCGCACCACACCCAAGGTGCGCCACTACTAGCAAATTTTAACTATTTTTTATTTTTCCAAAACTAGTAATGGCGCACCAGGGGATAGTGCGCCATTACTAGTTACCACACACTCAGTGCGCCACTACTAGCAAATATTTTTTTTCAAAGTTAGTAATGGCGCACCACACCCACGGTGCGCCATTACTAACTTTGACCAAAAT
>NC_041393.1:494057340-494065238 GCF_002162155.2 Triticum dicoccoides | reverse complement strand
AGTTAAAAAAAATAAAAGAAAATGGTGGAAATGTCAAAAAATAATAGAAAATAAGTTTCCCATGTGATATGTGGTCTAGTTGTTGGGAAAATTTACAAATATGAATTTCGACTTTATTTGCAAAATCTCTCTAGAATTTGTAAAATGGGCATAACTTTTGCATACGAACTTGGATTAAAAAGTTTTTTATATGAAAAATCGTCTACTCGAAAAGTTACATCCGAATTTAACCGGGGGAACCTCGTTAAACATTTTCAAAATCCTCAAAAACCTATCAGAAAAAAGTTACGGGGCTTTTAAGATCTAGAGGCAAAAAAAATCAAACTTACTAGTGGCGCACCGTTTGCTAGGTGCGCCATTAGTAAAAAATTCTAATGGCGTGATGCTAGTGGCGCACCTGTAGTGCACCATTAATAGTCAAAACAGGTGCGCCACTGGCAGGCCCTTTTCTAGTAGTGATTCTTGGGCTCATTTGCAGCATTCAGTTACTTACGGCCCGTTACTGTCATTTTCTGCTTGTGGGCCAAATTCAGCCCGTCGTTACAGTCGGACCATTTGTGGACCGTTAATCTGTTAGGCCATTTTCACAGCATCACCAAATACGGCCTATTAACGGCCCGTTATGGTCAGCCCATAAAACGTACGATTTCCATTAAAGGCCCGTCTACGACCCATTAAAGGCCCGTACAATACCCATAAATGAGTCGGCCCTTACAAGGCCCATGGATCCTACGAGACGTAGAAGGCCCATAGATCCTACGAGACGTAGAAGGCCCATGGATCCGACGACCCATTGAAGGCCCATGGATCCGACGGCCCGTACATGACCCATGGATCGTACGGCCCGTGAAGGGCCATGGTCGGGCGAGTTGAGCCCCGTTTGAACGATATAGCATATTCAAAGAATTATCTTACTCAATACTATCACCTCTAAAAAGCATACACTATACAACAAAGAGATCAAGGCATAGAAAGATAGAATAATCCTACACTATAAAATAAAGAAATTACAGCCAATTATACCCACTGGGCATTATGGTTTGGCACAGGTGATAATAAAGCATATAGAAACAACAAATTACATACACTGGGCAAATACAGCTCATACATCATGGACGCGCATCAACTTAACTCCATTTGAACTATAATCGATTGGCTGGATTCAGATAGCACAAATTTCAGTCTGCAAAATCTCGAATTCCTTCATGGTTACCTCAGTGTCTTGTTTCATTTTTTTGACTCCTGCATTTAATACCTGCATGTCCAGTCTCAACTTGTTGATTAAATGTTGACAATCATGTACATGTTGTCTTGCCACCTCTAGTTGATGCTCGAGAACATGAGCACATTCCAATTCCAATCCATAATCATTCAGTAATGGCCATGCCGCACTGATCGCAGATCTTTGTGTTGATGTCACTTCATCCTGAAATGTTTCTGTAAGTACACATGACTAGGGCAAAAATATAGTTACAACAGTGAAGCGAGCAAGACACTATTTTGTACTACATGGCAAAACAGGACTAACAATAATGTTACACGTCACTTTCAAAAAAATTGTTACACGTCATGAAGCATAAGCAGGTGATATTTTAAAAATTATAAAAAAGATAGTCTGTGCAGCCTGCATACAGAAATCCCTCTTAGCTCACCAGAGGAGCATGAGGTTGGGGCCCAATCGAAAACATAGACAAGTTACAAATTTAGACATCACGTTGCGTATAAGTAAGCAAGCAGTTGGCCATTCTGTAGCTCAATTAAAGTCTTAGGGAGCATAATGAACAGTAGAGGGTTTCATACAAACATACTACAGTAGGCAAAACTATGCAATCATTAGCGTAGTATAAACTAGATTGTGAGCCTCATGCAATAATAGTTGGTTAATAGACTTCAAAGCTTCAGGTACACTTTGGCAAAGTAATTAAATGGTAAGGCCTTTAATTATGTCAACTAATAGTTATACAAGTACCGAACATCAGGCATGATTATTTGGGCATCTCATTAACTGAGGACAAATAAAGCAATTGAAAAGAGCAAATTAACTATGCCTGAAACAAACAAGGAATTGAACTGTTGAGTTGCATACAGTGACTTACCTTAGCAGGTTGAAGAGGCTCAGCGCATCTCCTACTTTTCTTGCAAGGCTCCTTCCTAACATCTTGTACTTGGAAATCCTCATCTTATCTTCATTGCACCCCCTCTGCAAGGTGACACAAACTAGTTACTCGTCTCCTTGGAATATAAATATGCATACTTTCCAGTCTGTGAACACAAAAGGATGAGATTATAACAAAACAACACCACATAATGAAACATGCCGCATCTCTTGCACTTTCACACAATGAAATGAGCATTTACTATGTCTGCACTATGTAAAAACTAGGCATACCTTCGAACTGGATCCCCAGGTACTCCTGGAGAGCCTACTGCAGTGTACAACCAAACATTTATGTCACCTATGAGTTAGACAAGGCCCCACTACAGCAGCCCTTAGTGTTTAAATCGTTGACAAGCTCTGTTAGAGTGTTAGGTCAAGAACAGCAAGTAATCAAAGCAAACAGTCCTAGTATGGTTGGCTGATGCAAACAAGCAATTGAACAGATGTGTGAGCAAATCTTACATATCAAGAAAAGAAGCAAAGAAGGAGGATTAAAGACCATCACTTGACTGACCAGATTTAAGGGGCATTTAAACATCATGTGCAACGTATGAACTAACATAAACATTGCATATTCTAGATTCTACAATGGAATGCACATGTATTAGGTTATGCCATGTATGATGATGCCTAAATGTACAGATAGCAGGCGGGAGTGATTCATCATTGCACGCACAATTGAATTGCAGGTTAAAGGCCAGTTCGATTCCGCGTTTTCAGGGCATATTGTCAAAATAAGCCATGAAAGATGTAAAGAAGTCATTTTTGAGTTATGGGCTTGGGCTTAACTAATTTCGCTTTGGAGGGGGGTGTTTCGGGTAGAACCTCACTAAAAATTGAAGGGAAGGGGAATAGTGAAATGACTCTGTTGTCTGCCTATATTACACTCAAAATGCAACTACCGACGCCCGTGTCACACCTGACCCTCAAGTAAAAACAAACACGCAAGCGTTCGTTGCCCTGCCCGCTTGCATCTCCTCTCCCATTTCCCTCTACCTCGATCCCCTGCCTGTAGCACTAGGGTTCCTCCAGCGAGCCGTCACCACTGGTCCCATCTGGTCTGGTCCTCGATGATGCTATGTCCAGCTAGGCTACATGGCCGGAGGGTAGGGGCAAATCTCCCTGGCTGCTCCTCCCTCTGGCGCCGCCACTCATTCTCATGGTCTCCAGCAGCTGCTCCACTGTGGTTCGTCCAACGCACTACTCCGGCGGGCGCTGCACAACTACGGCTGATGCCACACTGCAGCAGAAGGCGCCTTATTCCCCCTCCCCTCCCAGGCCATGGCCTTGAGGTGCTGTTGAAGGATGAGCTCATCCAACAAGGTGAGGATCTCCTTTGATTTTTTGCCAAATTTTCATTCTGATCCACTATACGATGAATTGATATGAGATGCTTCTGCTGCTGCTATATGATGCATTGCTATGAGCTGCTCCTCCTGCTGCTATATGATGAATTGCGATGAGCTGCTGCTGCTATATGATGAATTGCTATGAGCTGCTGCTGCTATATGATGAATTGCTATGGGCTGCTGCTACTGCTATATGATGATTTGCTATAAGCTGCTCCTGCTACTGCTATATGATGAATTGCTATGAGCTGCTCCTGCTGCTGCTATATGATGAATTGCTATGAGCTGCTCCTTCTGCTGCTATATGATGAATTGCTATGAGCTGCTGCTGGTATATGATGAATTGTAGACTACTGCTGATGTATGATGAGTTGCTATGAGCTGCTGCTACTGCTATATGATGCTTTCAGGTGGTGCTGCTATATGATAATAACCAGCCACTTGGACCATCAAATCTCAATAAATAATTGTTCTTCATTTAAATGTGGGTCATGCGTTCTTCGTTTAAATTAGGCAATGGGATAAAACATTGACCAAAGTAGATTGTGCCAAGTAGATGGTATCTTTGTATTTGCATTTTGAGCAAATAGTGATGGTCCGTTTTCCTATCATATTAATTACTGCACTGAGTTCAATTTGTGATGTTTGCAAGTCAAATTAATTTCCATATGGGCAGCAAAATGCAAAAAATATAATGCAATCTAGACTTTCCACTGATCATACCAAAGATAAGCTGAAAACGCAATGAAAAGAACTGGTTGGCTTATTACATGGAGCTTATATTCACAGGTGCTTATTTTCTTAGGATAACTCGTAATAACTGTCCCTAAGAAACTTGGCTAATAGAACTGGCATACAAATAACATGTCACGATGATTGCAATGGAGGAGTGACGTACCATAGCACACTGTATAGGCTCACCGTTGTCTCTCATTTTTTTGCGATGTTCCATGAAATTGCCACATACATCTTGTACTTTTTCATTGTGTAACCCTATCTGCAAGTTGACATGGCTAATTTCAGACATCTCCACATGATACTACACTGCATATCCCTTGCGCATATTTAAACCACCAATTAATGATTGTGTGCGTACCATAAACTAGCCATGACTCTGTATGTTGGACTAGCAGGCACTCTAAGGGAGCCTAATGTAGTGCACTGGAATTCCTACATGCCACCTACGATTTTGTGTAATGTACTGCCCCTGTTCCTAAACATATGTCTTTGTAGAGATTCCAGTATGGACCATATATATATATGTATATAGATGCATTTTCGAGTGTAGATTCACTCATTTTGCTCCATATGTAGCCTATAGTGGAATCTCTAGAAAGACTTATATTTAGGAACGGAGGTACGAGGTAGTATCATGTATGACATCTACATATCTAATTTAGCAGCCAATAGTAGAAATCATTGTCTGCACAAAGGTATTACTGGTCGAAAATCCTAGCAAAGCAGGCTGGCAGGCACAAAATAATACAAGAGAGAGAGACGCACTTACAAGATCATAGCAATGCCTCAGTCCAGGATCTTGGTTGGCCAAGCTGTTAGATCCAGAAGAAACATCGTCCTTGTAGTTTTTGCCAGCTGCATAACAGGTAACAGCGACCGGTTAGTATATTTGAAGTACATCGGGCAGGTGATGCTGGACAGGTTTAAAGGTGACAAGTACCTAGGCCGTGGCGGGTGCTTGGCATCTCTCCAGATGGTGGGAATCAGGTTAGAAACGGCAAGGGTGATGACACTGCGCTGGCTGTCGGGGTCCGGTAAGGAGATCTAGAGCCGTCGAGTAGGGTGTTTGTGCAGCGGCTCTGGTAGGGTGGACTACGGTGTGGGCGAAGTGGATCTTTGGCCGTGGACGAGGGTGTAGGTGAAGCTGCTCCAGTGGTTGGGTTAAGGATGGTGCCGACGACGCGGATCTGCGGTCGTGGATGGGGCGTCAGAAGCTGCTCCGGTGGTTGGGTTAGATGACGCGGATCTACGACCGTGGATGGGGCGTCAGAAGCTGCTCTGGTGGTTGGGTTAAGGATGGTGTCGACGATGCGGATCTGCGGCCGTGGACGGGGCGTCAAAAGCTACTCTGGTGGTTGGGTTAAGGGTGGTGTCGACGATGCGGATCTGCGGTCGTGGACGGGGCGTCAGAAGCTGCTCCGGTAGGTTGGATGAGGGTGTGAGGAAGTAGATCTAACGCCATGGACTTGTGAGTTGGCAAAGCGGCCTCGGTAGGGTTGAGAATGGTATAGGCGAAGCTACTCCGGTAGGGTTGACGATGGTGTCGGCGAAGCGGCTCCGGTAGGATTGAGGAAGGTGTCGGTGAAGCGGCTCCGGTAGGGTTGAGAAAGGTGTCGGCGAAGAGGATCAGAGTCCATCGACGGGGGCGTCGGTGGGACGGCTCTGGGGGGTGTGGACGAAGCATCTTCGGTGGGGAGTACGAATGAGCTGCTGCAGATGCGCGGCGGTTGACGAGAGTACCAGCGAAGCAGATCCGGCGCCGTGGACAAGGCCGACACTGAATGGGCTGTGGTACAGTGGTGGATGAGCAGTCTACTTGTTTCTAGGGGAGGTGGGAGGGGTAGATGCGGCCGCAGAAGCAGATCCGGTGAGGTGGATGCCGCTGGCAGTGAATGGGCTATGGTATGCCGGTGGATGAGCTGTCTAGGGTTTCGAGAGGGGAGGGGAGAAAGGGCGATGAAGTACAGACGACGTGATGTAAGATGCTCTGGTGCTGTGGAGTTAGTCGTTTTTGCGGGAGGGGGAGAGGAAATGGGGGTACCGTGTAGTGGGGGGAACCGGAAGTTACCAAAGCAGCCCCGACCTATCATGTAGATGAGGGCGGTATTGTAACTGTTGGTCTCCGTGCACCAAGGACAAAAGGGGGATTTCACATGCTAAAGACTAAGGTGGCGGAAATTTTAGAAGGAGGTGGGAGATTTTGCCGCCTGCATGATCGTTCGTATCCACTTTGAACTAATTTTGGACCGTGCTAGCGGGAAGGTCATGCTAGACTATGTACACAGGGCACACATCAGTAGTTAATAACGGGTGTGAAGTCCACCCCAGAAAAAAAGACAATAACTCGGGATGATGCACCGATAACTTGGACGTTCACACGGGCGCGGCCAATTGTACGGGTGTAGTGGCACGTTCACAAAAAAGGGATCAAACGCTCAGCCTATGTATTTCTCGTGTAAATAGATAATTTAGTGTCATTGGTTATTTACTTTAAACATAATGCATTGACGTGTTAGTGTAGAGGCGCACAAAAAGAAATGAATATTGTAGTCAGCTACTTAAAAGTGCTACCTCATATGATTACATAGCCTCCATTTCATAAATTACGTACCCGTTGAATTCATATATGAATATTATATATATTACTTCAAAATAAAAACTTAAATCATCCAAGACTAATGAATTTGAATGCAAGAGTAACAATGGTGCATGTACATGATAGCTACATTGGTTGTTTGAAGAAACATCACTGTAACTTTGGCATGCACAACTGAAAAGGTTTATTTAAATAGAAAAAAATGTGATATGTGAGTGTCCAATCTTTATAGTGTTGAATCGATATTGTACCTTTGGCCATGATACGAAGTAGATATTGACTTATGTTCAAGCGATGCACGCCCACGATCGCTAGATAGTGATACGTGAATGAATTGTGCAATCTCTCTCACACGCATACATATCTCATTTCCCTGTGGGCATCGGAATCACACACGCGCACTTCGTGTATTTCTCTCCCTCCGTCAGGGTTAAATTCGTCTTTCTACCCCGTCCTACAAGTCTCTCACACAGAAACACACACGCTCTCTATGTCTAACATGCCCACCCCTTTAATTCCGCCCACCCACGGCCACTAATGTCTCAAAGTATAATAATGTCTCTCACACATATGCTATCTACCTATCCCTTAATATAGCTAGATATGTGTCACACAAACTCCTTCTCCCTACTAGCAAGATGCCCATGCGTTGCACGGAACATCAAGATGCATTTGTATGAGAAGTTTATCTTGTGGGAGAAAAGGATGAACGAGGGAATGCCTTATTTGCAAATGCGGAGAGGGGTGTGGGTATCTTTTTGCAAATTGCCATAGTTTCCTTCCTATCCGTCGGATATAAATCGGATGGCCTATATTGCAGGATGGCAGAAACACCATCATCACCAACTCTGTTTTTTTATAAGAGTAGAGATATGTGAGTGTCACTGCCCCCCCCCACACCCACACCCACACACCCACACTTCCCAACACCGAAGGAGTAGGGTGACACCTCAATCTTGATACTAATCTATCGACTGACTTCTCTCTCAAACACACACACACACACTACCCGGCACCGAAGGAGTAGAGTGGCACATCGATCTTGATAATAATCTAT
>NC_041393.1:493966920-494056861 GCF_002162155.2 Triticum dicoccoides | reverse complement strand
AGTTGTGCCCCTGTGCCTACCGCGCACACTCTCGATACGTCTTTCTCTCCCCCCCCCCAACAATGACAGCAGAATGGTGACAACTCGATCTAATCATAATCCGTCAATTGGTTTCTCTCTCAAACATTGTGTCTCGGTGCCTCCTCGATAGCCCCCTCGATATGTACACTTCTCGCGCACGCACAACTGTAGTGACGATGACGCTGAACCCAGTGTGCCTTGTTTTTACCGGCCTCATGTGATAGTTTTCACCTTGTTTTCTGTTAATTAACAAGGCAACCTTTTCTTTGTTATTACTAGTGAATCTGAAATCATTCGGGGCAGACATAAAATATATCACTTCAACCCAATTATCGCAGCAACTATTTTAAAAGAAATTAGCTAGCTGCACGTGCGTTGCACGGAACATCAAGATGCATTTGTATGAGTAGTTTATCTTGTGAGAGAAAAGGCTGAATGATGGAAGGCCTTATTTGCGAACGTGGAGAGACGTGCGGGTATATTTTTGCAAAATTGCCATAGTTTCTTTCCTATCCGTTAGATATAAATCCGACGGCCTATATTGCAGGATAGCACGCACACCATCATCACCAACTCTGTTTTCTACTCCCTCCGTCCAAAAATACTTGTCATCAAAATGTATAAAAAGAGATGTATCTAAAACTAAAATACGTCTAGATACATTTCCTTTTATCCATTTTGATGACAAGTATTTCTGGACGGAGGGAGTATTTGTCTTTTAGAGATTTCAACAAGTGACTATGACCGGACCTTACCAACATACTCAAAAAAGTAGTCCATAATTTTGATGTTACCCTCTTTTCTTGGCGGTGCAGTGCCATCTGGATACCTCATAAATAAATCAAGGACAAATTTGACCCCTTCCTGAAAAAACATACGAGGCAAAATGAGTGAATCTACACTCTAAAATATGTCTACATACACATCCGTATGTGGTAGTCCATTTGAAATCTGAAAAAGACAAATATTTAGGAACGAATGGAGTATAAGAGTAGACATGGAGATATATCTCCAGCATGGTCTACAACAAAAATGTGCTGGGCTGGTTAGCGCCGGATGCTCGCAACGCAATGACATGAGTTCGAATTTTGTCTTTTAACTTTAGATTTTTATATTATATATTACTCTACTTATTTAATATATATACTTATTTCGCTACTGTACTGACAGTGGAACCCACAGAGTACTTAGAATACAAGATTAAGGATGGACTTGTTTCTTTTTAACTTTCTGTACGAAGCTGTAGCCACCCTGCAAGTCACGTGTACACTGTACATGCAATTAACTTTTTATAGAGGGACAATCATACATGCAATTAACTCAAATGGATTGGATGTCACTCTATTATTTCCAGCATAAAGAGCATCTCCAACAGCAGCCGGCAAATTTCCTCCCGCTTCCTTCCGTGGAGGACGACATCAAACGCCAGCGGCATACATTTTTACAACTCTAACCAACCAGATGAAATTCGTGCAAACACGGACTGAATTCATATAAGCATGAAGGATTTCGTATAAAAAAGCCGGATCTTCATATAAACATGATGGATTTCATTACATTTATTACATGAACTAAGAGGTGCCAATCCGACTCTCTTGTATAATTAACACTCCCCCTGTCCGGAAATACTTGTCCTAAAAATGGATGTATCTAGACATATTTTAGTTCTAAATGGCCGCCCACGGATCCCTTTGTCTTCCTCATGTCCGTCAGACACTTGCGGGGTCGACGAAGGTCCTCGGAAGAGACGAAGCAGCAAAGAAACCACTTGAATCCACAGTCGTCGCCTCGGTGGTGGCCTTCATGGGTCCCAAGTGGCGGCGGCCTCCCGTGTTCTACTTCTCCTTGATGATGGCGGCGGACACGGAGAAGCTGGCCACCGACTCGTCGCTCTCCACGCACCCGTCTTCTGTCTCTGCCTGCATGGCGCTGCCGCAGGCACGGGAGGCTCGCCCACAGACACGGGAGGCGCGGCCACCGCAAACACTGGTGGCGCGGTACGACGCGGCAGCGATGACGCCTGTACCGCCGTGCTCGCTGCCATGCCGGCGTGGAGCAACTCGCCACTCCTCATCAAGATGAACTGGAGCCGCGAGTTGCTGAACCACGCGCCTGCTTGGGGCGGCAATGTTGGGGAACGTAGCAGAAATTCAAAATTTTCTACGCATCACCAAGATCAATCTATGGAGATTCTAGCAACAAGAGAGAGAGGGAGTGCATCTTCATACCCTTGAAGATCGCTAAGTGGAAGCGTTACAAGAACGCGGTTGATGGAGTCATACTCGCGGCGATTCAATCGCGGAAGATCCGATCTAGCGCCGAACGGATGGCGCCTCCGCGTTCAACACACGTACAGCCCGCATCTCCTCCTTGTTGATCCAACAAGGTAAGAGGAGAAGTTGAGGGAGAGCTCCGACAGCACGACGGCATGGTGGTGGAGCTTGTGGTATTTCTGCAGGGCTTCGCCAAGCTCTACGGAGGAGGAGGAGGTGTTGGGGAGGGAGAGGCTGCGCCAGGGACAAGGGTGCAGCTCCCATGCGCCTCCCCACTATATATAGGGGTGGAGGGGGCTTATTTATTGCCCTCCAAGTCCATTGGGGCATTGGCAAAGGTGGGAGGAAAGAAATCCCATCCTTTCCTTTCCCCACCTATTGTTACAGATCCCCCCTTTTTAGGGATCTTGATCTTATCCCTTTGGAATATGATCTTATTCCTTCTAAGGGGGGATCTTGGTGCGCCTTGACCAGGGGTGTGGGGCCTTGCCCCCACTACCCACGTTCATGTGGGTCCCCCCTTGCAGGTGGGCCCCACTCCGGAACCTTCTAGAAACTTCCCGGTACAATACCGAAAAATCCCGAACATTTTCCGGTGGCCAAAATAGGACTTCCCATATATAAATCTTTACCTCCGGACCATTTCGGAACTCCTCATGACGTCCGGGATCTCATCCGAGACTCCGAACAACTTTCGGTAACCACATACAATTCCCATAAAAACTCTAGCATCACCGAACCTTAAGTGTGTAGACCCTACGGGTTCGGGAATCATGCAGACATGACCGAGACATCTCTCCGGCCAATAACCAACAGCGGGATCTGGATACCCATGTTGGCTCCCACATGTTCCACGATGATCTCATCAGATGAACCACGATGTCAAGGATTCAAGCAATCCCGTATACAATTCCCTTTGTCAATCGGTATGTTACTTGCCCGAGATTGGATCGTCGGTATCCCAATACCTCGTTCAATCTCGTTATTGGAAAGTCACTTTACTCGTTCCATAATGCATGATCTCGTGACCAACTACTTAGTAACATTGAGCTCATTATGATGATGCATTACCGAGTGGGCCCAGAGATACCTCTCCATCATACGCAGTGACAAATCCCAATCTCGATTCATGCCAACCCAACAGACACTTTCGGAGATACCTGTAGTGCACTTTTATAGTCACCCAGTTACGTTGTGACGTTTGGTACACCCAAAGCATTCCTACGGTATCCGGGAGTTGCACAATAGCATGGTCTAAGGAAATGATACTTGACATTAGAAAAGCTTTAGCAAACGAACTACACGATCTTGTGCTATGCTTAGGATTGGGTCTTGTCCATCACATCATTCTCCTAATGATGTGATCCCGTTATCAATGAAATCCAATGTCCATGGTCAGGAAACCATAACCATCTATTGATCAACGAGCTAGTCAACTAGAGGCTCACTACGGACATGTTGTGGTCTATGTATTCACACATGTATTATGGTTTCCAGTTAATACAATTATAGCATGAACAATAGACAATTATCATGAACAAGGAAATACAATAATAACCATTTTATTATTGCCTCTAGGGCATATTTCCAACAGTCTCCCACTTGCACTAGAGTCAATAATCTAGTTCACATCACTATGTGATTGTAATGAATCCAACACCCATGGAGTTTGATCATATCTCGCTTGTGAGAGAGGTTATTAGTCAACGTGTCTGAACCTTTCAGATCCGTGTGTGCTTTACAAATCTCTATGTCATCTTGTAGATGCAGCTACCACACGCTATTTGAAGTTATTCCAAATAAATGTTCTACTATATGAATCCGGTTTACTACTCATAGTCATCCAGATTAGTATCAAAGTTTGCATCGATGTAACCCTTTAGGACGAACTCTTTTACCACCTCCATAATTGAGAAAATTCCTTAGTCCACTAGTTACTAAGGATAACTTTGACCGATGTCTTGTGATCCATTCCTGGATCACTCTTGTAACCCTTGTCTGACTCATGGCAAGGCACACTTCAGGTGCGGTACACATCATAGCATACTGTAGAGCCTATGTTTGAAGCATAGGGGATGACCTTCGTCCTTTCTCTCTCTTCTGATGTGGTCAGGTCTTGAGTCTTACTCAAAACTCACACCTTATGACACAACCAAGAACTCCTTCTTTGCCGATCTACTTTGAACTCCTTCAAAATCTTGTCACGATATGTATTCATTTGAAAGTACTATTAAGCGTTTTTTGATCTATCCTTACAGATCTTGACGCTCAATGTTCAAGTAGCTTAATCCATGTTTTCCATTGAAAAACACTTTTCAAATAACCCTATATGCTTCCCAGAAATTCTACATCATTTCCGATCAACAATATGCCAACAACATATACTCATCAGAAACTCTATAGTGCTCCCACTCACTTCTTTGGAAATACAAGTTTCTCATAAAATTTGTATAAGATCAAAATCTTTGATCATTTCATCAAAGCGTATATTCCAACTCTGAGATGCTTACTCCAGTCCTTAGAAGGATTGCTGGAGCTTTGCATACTTGTTAGCATCTTTTAGGATTGACAAAACCTTCTGGCTGTATCACATACAACCTTTCCTCAAGCAACTCGTCGAGGAAACAATGGTTTTTGACATCCTATCTGCAAGATTTCATAAATAATGCAGTAACTGCTAATACAATTCCAACAGACTCTTAGCATCGCTACGAGTGAGAAAGTCTCATTGTAGTCAACTCCTTGAACTTGTCGGAAAATCTCTCAGCGACAAGTCGAGCTTTCTTAATGGTGACACTTACCATCATTGTCCGTCTTCCTTTTGAAATCCATCTGTACCCAACAGCCTTACAACCATCAAGTAGTTCTTCCAAAGTCTATACTTTGTTTTCATGCATGGATCCTCTCTTGAATTTTATGGCCTCTAGCCATTTGTCGAAATCCGGGCCCACCATCGCTTCTCCATAGCTCGTAGGTTCATTGTTGTCTAGCAACATGAATTCCAAGACAAGATTACCGTACCACTTTGAAGTAGTACGCATCCTTGTCGACCTACGAGGTTTGGTAGTGACTTGATCTGAAGTTTCATGATCACTATCATCAGCTTCCACTTCAATTGGTGTAGGTGCCACAGGAACAACTTCCTGTGCCCCGCTACACACTGGTTGAAGTGATGGTTCAATAACCTCATCAAGTCTGCACCATCCTCCCACTCAATTCTTTCGAGAGAAACTATTCCTCGAGAAAGGACCCATTTCTAGAAACAATCATTTTTGCTTCCAGATCTGAATTAGGAGGTATACCCAACTGTTTTGGGTGTCCTATGAAGATGCATTTTATCCGCTTTGGGTTCGAGTTTATCTGGCTGAAACCTTTTTACATAAGCGTCACAGCCCCAAACTTTTAAGAAACGACAGCTTAGGTTTCTCTAAATCATAGTTCATACGCTGTCATCTCAACGGAATTACGTGGTACCCTATTTAAACTGAATGTGGTTGTCTCTAATGCTTAACCCATAAACGATAGTGGTAATTCGATAAGAGACGTCATGGCATGCACCATATCCAATAGGGTGCAGCTATGGCATTCGGACACATCATCACACTATGGTGTTCCAGGCGGTATTAGTTGTGAAACAATTTCCACAATGTCTTAATTGTGTACCAAACACGTAACTCAGATATTCATCTCTATGATCATATCATAGACATTTTATCCTTTTGTCATGACGATCTTCAACTTCACTATGAAATTACTTGAACCTTTCAATAATTCAGACTTGTGTTTCATCAAGTAAATATACTTAGCATCTACTCAAATCATCTATGAAGTAAGAACATAACGATATCCACTGCGTGCCTCGGCACTCATTGGACAACACACATCAAAATGTATTACTTCCAACAAGTTGCTCTCTTGTTCCATCTTACTGAAAACGAGGCTTTTCAGTCATCTTGCCCATGTGGTATGATTTGCATGTCTCAAGTGATTTAGAATCAAGTCAATCCAAATGATCCATCTGCATGGAGTTTCTTCATGCGCACATACCAATAGACATGGTTCGCATGTCTCAAACTTTTCAAAAATGAGTGAGTCCAAATATCCATCAACATGGAGCTTCTTCATGCGTTCTACACCAATATGACTCAAATGGCAGTGCCACAAGCAGGTGGTACTATCATTACTACTCCCTCCGTTCCAAAATAGATGACCCAACTTTGTACTAAACTTAGTACAAAGTTGGGTCATCTATTTTGGAACGGAGGGTGTATCTTATATCTTCTGGCATGAACATGTGTATCACTACGATCGAGATTCAATAAACCATTCATTTTAGGTGCAAGACCATTGAAGGTATTATTCAAATAAACAGAGTAACCATTATTCTCCTTAAATGAATCACCGTATTGCTATAGACATAATCCAATCATGTCTATGCTCAACGCAAGCACTAAATAACAATTATTTAGGTTTAACACCGATCCCGATGGTAGAGGGAGCGTGCGATGTTTGATCACATCAACCTTGGAAATACTTCCAACACATATCGTCATCTCACCTTTAGCTAGTCTCTGTTTATTCCGTAGCCTTTTATTCCGAGTTACTAACACTTAGCAACCGAACTGGTATCTATTACCATGGTGCTACTAGGAGTACTAGTAAAGTGCACATTAATATAATGTATATCCAATATACTTCTGTCGACCTTGCCTGACTTATTATCTACCAAGTATCTAGGGTAATTCTGCTCCAGTGACCGTTCCCCTTATTACAGAAGCAGTTAGTCTCGGGTTTGGGTTCAACCTTGGGTTTCTTCATTATAGCAGCAATTGATTTGTTGTTTCATGAAGTATCCTTTCTTGCCCTTGCCCTTCTGGAAACTAGTGGTTTCACTAACCATCAACAATTGATGCTACTTCTTGATTTCTACTTTCGCGGTGTCAAACATCACGAATAGCTCAAGGATCATCATATTTATCCCTGATATGTTATAGTTCATCACAAAGCTCTAGTAGCTTGGTGGCAGTAACTTTGGAGAAACATCACTATCTCATCTGGATGATTAACATTCAAGTGATTGTTGTACCAAGACAATCTGAGTACAAGCTCAACGATTGAGCTTTTCTCCCTTAGTTTGTAGGCTAAGAAAACTCGTCAGAGGTCTCATACCTCTTGACGTGGGCACTAGCCTGAAATCCCAATTTCAGCCCTTGGAACATCCCCTATGTTCCGCGACGTTTCAAAAATCGTCTTCGGCGCCTCAATTCTAAACCATTTAACGTTACTGAACTATCACGTAGTCATCAAAACGTGTATGTCAGATGTTCGCAACATCCACAGACGACGTTCGAGGTTCAGCACACCGAGCGGTGCATTAAGGACATAAGCCTTCTACGCAACAATGAGGACAATCCTCAGTTTACGGACCCAGTCCGCATAATTGCTACTATCAACTTTCAACTAAATTTTCTCTAGGAACATATCTAAAACAGTAGAACTAAAACGCGAGCTACGACAAAATTTGCAAAGACCTTTTAACTATGTTCAGGATAATTAAGTTCATCTAATGAACTCCCACTCAGATAGACATCCCTCTAGTCATCTAAGTGATACATGGTCCGAGTCAACTAGGCCGCGTCCGATCATCACGTGAGACGGACTAGTCATCATCGGTGAACATCTTCATGTTGATCGTATCTACTACACGACTCATGTTCGACCTTTCGATCTCTTGTGTTCCGTGGCCATGTCTGTACATGCTAGGCTCGTCAAATCAACCTAAGTGTTTTGCATGTGTAAATCCGGCTTACACCCATTGTATGTGAACATTAGAATCTATCACACCCGATCATCACGTGGTGCTTCGAAACAATGAACTTTCGCAACGGTGCACAGTTAGGGGGAACACTTTCTTGAAATTTTAGTGAGGGATCATCTTATTTATGCCACCGTCGTTCTAAGCAAATAAGATGTAAACACATGATAAACATCTCATGCAATCAAATAGTGACATGATATGGTCAATATCATTTTGCTCCTTTTGATCTCCATCTTCGGGGCGCCATGATCATCATCGTCACCGGCATGACGCCATGATCTCCATCATCATGATCTCCATCATCGTGTCTCCATGAAGTTGTCTCGCCAACTATTACTTGTACTACTATAGCTAACAGTTTAGCAATAAAGTAAAGTAATTACATGGCATTATTCAATGACACACAGGTCATACAGTAAATTAAGAAAACTCCTATGGCTCCTGCCGGTTGTCATACTCATTGACATGCAAGTCGTGATTCCTATTACAAGAACATGATCAATCTCATACATCACATATATTTCATTCATCACATCCTTTTTGGCCATATCACATCACGCAGCATATGCTGCAAAAACAAGTTAGACGTCCTTTAATTGTTGTTGCAAGTTTTTACGTGGCTGCTATAGGTTTCTAGCAAGAACGTTTCTTACCTACGCCAAAACCACAACGTGATATGCCAATTGCTATTTACCCTTCATAAGGACCCTTTTCATCGAATCTGATCCGACTAAAATGGGAGAGACTGGCACCCGCTAGCCACCTTATGCAACAAGTGCATGTCAGTTGGTGGAACCTGTCTCACGTAAGTGTACGTGTAAGGTCGGTCCGGGCCGCTTCATCCCACAATACCGTCGAAACAAGATAGGACTAGTAATGATACGCATATTGAACAAAATTAACGCCCACAACAACTTGTGTTCTACTCACGCATAGAATCTATGCAATAGACCTAGCTCTGATACCACTGTTGGGGAACGTAGCAGAAATTCAAACTTTTCTATGCATCACCAAGATCAATCTATGGAGATTCTAGCAACAAGAGAGAGAGGGAGTGCATCTTCATACCCTTGAAGATTGCTAAGCGGAAGCGTTACAAGAACGCGGTTGATGGAGTCGTACTCGCGGCGATTCAAATTGCGGAAGATCCGATTTAGTGCCGAACGGACGGCGCCTCCGTGTTCAACACACGTACATCCCGGTGACTTCTCCTCCTTCTTGATCCAACAAGGTAAGAGGAGAAGTTGAGGGAGAGATCCGAAAGCACGACGGCATGGTGGTGGAGCTTGTGGTATTTCTGCAGGGCTTCGCCAAGCTCTACGGAGGAGGAGGAGGTGTTGGGGAGGGAGAGGCTGCGCCAAGGACAAGGGTGCAGCTCCCATGCGCCTCCCCACTATATATAGGGGTGGAGGGGGCTTATTTATTGCCCTCCAAGTCCATTGGGGCGTTGGCAAAGGTGGGAGGAAAGAAATCGCATCCTTTCCTTTCCCCACCTATTGTTATTCCCCCTTTTTAGGGATCTTGATCTTATCCCTTCGGAATATGATCTTATTCCTTCTAAGGGGGATCTTGGTGTGCCTTGACCAGGGGTGTGGGGCCTTGCCCCCACTACCCATGTTCATGTGGGTCCCCCCTTGCAGGTGGGCCCCACTCCGGAACCTTCTAGGAACTTCCCGGTACAATACCGAAAAATCCCGAACATTTTCCGGTGGCCAAAATAGGACTTCCCATATATAAATCTTTACCTTCGGACCATTCCGGAACTCCTCGTGATGTCCGGGATCTCATCCGAGACTCCGAACAACTTTCGGTAACCACATACAATTCCCATAACAACTCTAGCGTCACCGAACCTTAAGTGTGTAGACCCTACGAGTTCGGGAATCATGCAGACATGACCGAGACATCTCTCCGTCCAATAACCAACAGCTGGATCTGGATACCCATGTGGGCTCTCACATGTTCCACGATGATCTCATTGGATGAACCACGATGTCAAGGATTCAAGCAATCCCGTATACAATTCCCCTTGTCAATCGGTATGTTACTTGCCCGAGATTCAATCGTCGGTATCCCAATACCTCGTCCAATCTCGTTACCGGAAAGTCACTTTACTCGTTCCGTAATGCATGATCCGTGACCAACTACTTAGTCACATTGAGCTCATTATGATGATGCATTACCGAGTGGGCCCAGAGATACCTCTCCGTCATACGGAGTGACAAATCCCAATCTCGATTCGTGCCAACCCAACAGACACTTTCGGAGATACCTGTAGTGCACTTTTATAGTCACCCAGTTATGTTCTGACGTTTGGTACACCCAAAGCATTCCTACGGTATCCGGGAGTTGCACAATCTCATGGTCTAAGGAAATGATACTTGACATTAGAAAAGCTTTAGCAAACGAACTACACGATCTTGTGATATGCTTAGGATTGGGTCTTGTCCATCACATCATTCTCCTAATGATGTGATCCCGTTATCAATGAAATCCAATGTCCATGGTCAGGAAACCATAACCATCTATTGATCAAGGAGTTAGTCAACTAGAGGCTCACTAGAGACACGTTGTGGTCTATGTATTCACACATGTATTACGGTTTCCAGTTAATACAATTATAGCATGAACAATAGACAATTATCATGAACAAGGAAATACAATAATAACCATTTTATTATTGCCTCCAGGGCATATTTCCGACAGGCAACTGGCTCCATCGGGCCAAGCAAAGTTGGTGAAGCACCGAGCGGCCTCGCCCGTATCCGGAGGGCTCGGTGGGCCACCCGGCCGGGTAATATGCCAAAGAACGGCTCATCGGAAGCCATCGGAAGAGTGGAGAAAATGGTGAAGGAGGAGATGGGGGAGCGGCAGAGGGGTGCGATTCTTGCCCGCTGTCTGTTTGGCCTCGTGTAAATAGAGGGCGGACGGTAGGAGCTTGGCCGGCGTCTGGCCTCATTTAAACTAAGGGCGGACGGGAGGAGCTCGATCGGTGTCGCGTTTAATTCCGGCCCGCTCATGAACGGACGTGTGGCCGGAGTAGGATTCTCGGTTTGCATGCGGGTTTAACGGAGGGGTTTAATGGAGGCAGCGGGCGTGCAGCGGGCGGTGCGGTACTATTCGATTTGACAGCAGTAATGAGCCGTCAAATCACAAAGGCCCTCGCCTCTTGTAAAGCTGACCGAGCTAGACTGCCCCGCCCTCTAGCCTTTTAAAAAATGTATATACTCCACTTTTGTACAGTAGTAGTATTGATGGATTGCGCCATGGAGCAAAACTTGAAATTAAAAAAAAGGTGGTACATATAGAGAGCGCTCGTCGCCAAATTATGCATATAGTACTATTAAAAAGGCTTGTCACAATAATGGTGTCCAGCACAAGTGCACAACCCATGATAGAGGCAAAGGTGTCCCATCTTTCGATGAGATGATGGATATCGCTTTGGTGGAAGTCGACTTTGACGATCCGACTACGAACGTGCGAGGACGTCGCGCCTCAGCAATCGCTAAACCAACTCCGAGAGGTTATTGACCACGCCGGAGCACGATCAACCTGACCACGAGGGTCTGTTTCCTGCGAGCAAATGAAGAACAAACAAGAAACTAAGATTGCAATCTGGATATTGCGAATATAAGATGAAAGCTTTATTGATCAAGGTGGGGTTCTGTGACGCCTTTGTCTGGTCGTTGAACACAAACGAAGTACGCGAAGTTGCAGCTATGGCGAACTTTAATCTAAACAATGTTGGGGAACGTTGCAGAAAACAAAAATTTTCCTACTCGTTTCACCAAGATCATCTAGGAGTTCATCTAGCAACGAGTGATTAGATGCATCTACATACCTTTGTAGATCGCGAGCGGAAGCGTTCAAAAGAACGGTGATGATGTAGTCGTACTCGACGTGATCCAAATCACCGATGACCAGCGCCGAACGGACGGCACCTCCGCGTTCAACACGCGTACGGAACAGCCACGTCTCCTCCTTCTTGATCCAGCAAGGGAGGGAGGAGAGGTTGAGGGAGATGGCACCAGCAGCAGCATGACGGCGTGGTGTTGATGGAGCTGCAGTACTCCGGCAGAGCTTCGCTAAGCACTATGGAGGTTGAGGAGGTGTTGGGGAGGGAGAAGGAGGCAACCAAAGGCCGAGGCGTTCAGGTATGAAGTCCCTCCTCTCCCCCACTATATATAGGGGTGCCAAGGGGGGTGGCCGGCCCTAGGAGATCCAATCTCCTAGGGGGTGCGGCGGCCAAGGGGGGTTTCCCTCCCCCCCCAAGGCACCTAGGAGGTGCCTTACCCTCCTAGGACTCTTGCCCCCTTGAACCCTAGGCGCATGGGCCTATGTGGGGCTGGTGCCCTTGGCCCATTAGGCCAAGGCGCACCCCCTTACAGCCCATGTGGCCCCCCGGGGCAGGTGGACCCACCCGGTGGACCCCCAGGACCCTTCCGGTGGTCCCGGTACAATACCGATAACCCCGAAACTTGTCCCGATGTCCGAAACAGGACTTCCCATATATAAATCTTTACCTCCGGACCATTCCGGAACTCCTCGTGACGTCCGGGATCTCATCCGGGACTCCGAACAACATTCGGGTTACTGCATATACATATCCCTACAACCCTAGCGTAACCGAACCTTAAGTGTGTAGACCCTACGGGTTCGGGAGACAAGCAGACATGACCGAGACGACTCTTCGGTCAATAACCAACAGCGGGATCTGGATACCCATGTTGGCTCCCACATGCTCCACGATGATCTCATCGGATGAACCACGATGTCGAGGATTCAATCAACCCCGTACGCTATTCCCTTTGTCTATCGATATGTTACTCGCCCGAGATTCGATCGTCGGTATCCCAATACCTCGTTCAATCTCGTTACCGGCAAGTCACTTTACTCATACCGTAATGCATGATCCCGTGACCAGACACTTGGTCACTCTGAGCTCATTATGATGATGCATTACCGAGTGGGCCCAGTGATACCTCTCCGTCATACGGAGTGACAAATCCCAGTCTTGATCCATGTCACCCAACAGACACTTTCGGAGATACCCGTAGTCTACCTTTATAGTCACCCAGTTACGTTGTGACGTTTGGCATACCCAAAGCACTCCTACGGTATCCGGGAGTTACACGATCTCATGGTCTAAGGAAAAGATACTTTGACATTGCAAAACTCTAGCAAACGAACTATACGATCTTGTGCTATGTTTAGGATTGGGTCTCGTCCATCACATCATTCTCCCAATGATGTGATCTCGTTATCAATGACATCCAGTGTCCATAGTCAGGAAACCATGACTATCTGTTGATCAACGAGCTAGTCAACTAGAGGCTCACTAGGGACATGTTGGTGTCTGTTATTCACACATGCATTACGATTTCCGGATAACACAATTATAGCATGAATAAAGACAATTATCATGAACAAGGAAATATAATAGTAATGCTTTTATTATTGCCTCTAGGGCATATTTCCAACAAACAAAACCCACAGTCTAAACGGTGCCCTAAGGGCTGTATATATGGAGGAAGAGAGGGGGAATTTCGTGGCCCTTGGTGGAGGGGTCCGAAATCAACCCTATCTCTTGTTTCCCACACATACGGACTCTAAAAATAGCCTATACTCATGTATTTCGAAATTACATGGGCCTGGCCCAATAAAAAGGTGACGCAGCACCTATAATAGCCTCTGGACGAAATTTATGAAGTGACATCTTGTATATTTCGTCCAAGGCTTCATGCACTCGTTATGGTGGCTTCAAAGACCTGAAATCATCACTTGTAACTCTGTTCTTGTTCCCCTTGCGCATGCCATCATCTCCATGCTTGTTCTTGCTCCAATGTTCATCCTTCTCCAAGCTAGGCCCTTCATTTGTAAGCAAAACAAATGTATCCAATTTAAGCAGCATCATATTCTCATGAACATTAGAATCATTACCAAGAAACGAAAGTACCTGGTAATTTAGTTGGCGTGCGCGAGCTCTAGAAATTGGTCCAGTATGTATAGCAGCAGGGGTTGTGGGTGTAACAACGGTATTGATGTCCTCATCATCCCACCCCTCAAATAAAACTAAGCACCCTGGAATTCTTTGACAAAACTAAGCACCCGGAAATTCTTTGACAACTAAACTGCTGGCTATATGATGTTGGCCATATATATTGTACATATATAATGTGAAGAAACGAGTGGTAGTACTATACCAACTAAAAGATGAAATGTAAGAAATACTAGTATGTACGTACTGAAGAGTTAAAGTAACGAGAAGAAACATAACATAGTTATGCTGGGGGCTCAGCAAAACACACCCCTCAAATTAAATTAAGCACACCTGAAATTAAACTTTGCAAATATTTGTAGACACTGCATTAGAACCACCATGAGCAACGACACTGCCACCTTACTCGGAGTCCTCGTCCACGTCCTCGACTTCGTCCTTGTCCCTCTTCCTCTTGACCGATACTTCTTTGCTTGAACCGCACACTTGGCTCTTGCTCTTCATACAACCCTTGTAGATATTGAAACAAAGGTAGCCATCCATTGCAGCGTAGTGGATGTGGTCTATATCTAGTACATTCTGCTGCCATGCATAACGATGAAACGTGTATGGAGGTTTCTCTAGTTTACCGTACGAAGGATGAACCATGGCTCCTGCCAGGGTCAGCATTGAAGGCTGACGAGAGGACACCAGTTGATTCTTCTGGAGGTCGAAGGTGTTGCCTACAACGAGGCCTATCCGACCCAGGACTTCTTTGTCGTTACCAAAGTCTACAGTAACGAATTTGACTAGGTTGCTCTCGAGGAAGTCCTTAAAATCCAGGCATTCAACGTCGGCATGGCATATGTGGTAGACCAAGCATAAGTCATGCACGCAAACTTGGATCACGGCGGGCTTCTTCCTCTCTTCGTCCTTTAGATCCTTCTCTCGTCTCAGGACTGTGGTGTACTCAACATCTAGCCCAGCGGCCCACTCATCATCTGAGTCTTCAAACATGCGTCTGAAGCGAGAAAGGCATCCTTTCACCGTCGCGGAAGAACGGGTGTAGATGATGTCGAACTCATCGCCAGTGATGGTTCTAACCTTGTACTCACCGCCGATCGTGGAGATTTGGGCCGCCATGGATTGGGGAGAAGGGTTAGGATTAGTGGAACTGCCGTAATGTGAAAGGACGGGATGACTAGGAGCGAACCGTCATAGTATTGAAGGACGTGCGGGGACGAGTAGGAGCGAACTGCCAGCGTGCGAACGACAGGGTAGTGGCTTTCCATTCTCCCATGATACGGGCTTCCGAGAGCCCTTGGATCTGAGATCGAACGGTTGCATGGTATGATTCTAGACCTATGGGTGAATATCCTATCCTAGAGGGTTATTCTGCAAATTTTCAGCAACTTAGCATGCGACCGTTTGATCTCAGATCCAAGGGTTGCCAGCAGCCCGTATCATGGTCGCGCCTACCATGACCGTCGTGTCGCACGCGCGATCGCGCCCTTGGAGATTTAACACGGTGCGTTAGGCTATCTGATGTTGGCATGTCATACATAGTCATCACTTAGTCACTCATACTACAACAAGGTTGGCTATAAGTGTATTTTTTACTTGTCTCTATCTCTTTCTTCGTACTCCCTCCGTCCCATAATATAAGAACGTTTTTTACACTAGTGTAGTGCCAAAAACGTTCTTATATTATGGGACACAGGGAGTACTAGTATTTATTGCATTTGCCAAGGAGTGACCTCTTCCAATGAAATGGTGTGCTTATTAGTTTTTTGTTGCTAAGTTTGCTTCATTTAATTATCTATAGACTCAAAATTGTCTTTTCATCTAGGTACACGCGCTTAGCACCGTTTCTTCCTTGGGTCACCAAACTAGTCTCTCTCTTCTTGATTAACTTGCCACATCAGACTTTATGCCTATGTGGCAAGCTTAGCACCTGTAGGAGCAAGTAAGTACAATAGTGCGCTTTACATGACATTTTTGCATATGTGGAGGAAAGAGATGCAAGGAAAAAGTGGAGAAGTGGGCTTTGATGCAAGAGCCAGCCTCTACTACATGGTGGGGCATTGGGAGAGTCACCTATATGGAGGTGGTCAGGAATCAAGAGACTCACGCCGGTCGTAGCGTCGCATTTAAAATGATAATGGCAAGTCAAATCACGGGGCCCCACCTGTCCAACAGTAACTCAATGTCAAATCACACAGCCCTACATTTGCAGCAGCCTACTCCCTCGTCTTCTCGCGTCTCTGTTGAACCGACTAGGCGGAACTGCCCCGCCTACCGTGCAGGAAAAGCCCACGCATTATACTCCCTCTGTCTAGGTGACCAAGGTGGAGAGGAAAACGAGAGAACTTAATGTTTAGTATTTGCTAAGGCTGGTTGTAATGGTACTAGCCTTAGCAATTTTGATGAGGTGTCATAGAATTAAATGAAGAAAGAGAGAGAGTTGAGTACTATGTGTCATACATGGTAGTAAATAAAGTACTACATGATACTAATATATGATACATGGCGCAAGAGTACTATTAAGACAGTTTTGCTAGAACTCATCTAGATGAGATATAATTTGGTCTCATTCATCTTTTATAGCCACTGGATGTGATGTTATAAGATGCGTGTGTGCTGACGTGGGTTGTATTTGTTCTTGTGCAATGAACTGACCACTGCATGTCATGTTTGATAGTCTCAAGTCATTAAAGCATACAAGCCCCACATCTCTTATTGGTTGATTCCTCTATTTATGTCAAAAAATAAGAAACAATATGAGAGTTAATGCACCTATGTGTTTACTATTTGGTTTTCGTAAGATGACTTAATACTCACCTAGACGGAGGGAGTATTCGATTTGACAGCGGGCGGCGCAGTTCCCGATACAGATTTAATGCAGACGGGGGAGGGAGTAGCGGTTCCCGATATGTTGAACGGCCAATGCATCCTCCTTCAATTAATGCATGAGGGAAGTAATGGGAGGAGGTTCGGGAAAAGAGGCTGCACGATGTGAATGCAACGCAGTTTGCCCTCATTGCCCTCATATAAAGGCGCCCCTCCATTCCAATGCATCTACCACATCTTACGCACCTAAGCATTTGCCTAAGCACCTACACTAAGCGCAAAAGAGCTCACTCCAGACCCATGGCGGCGATGCACGTGAGCGGCCAGCGGCTGTGCCAGATGGTTCATGATGCCGGCCTGCGGCATGGCGCCGAGGATCGTCTCCAGACGGTGTTGGAGACCGGCTGGTGGATGGCCGCCGTCGACGCCAACTACGACTCTCAGTTGGACCAGATGATCGTTGCCACCAGCAACAAGTTCACCGTCCTCAAGAAGCTCGCGGACGACATCACCATACTCCTCCAGCCCGCCCGCCCGGGCTCCTCATTGCCTGCCACCCTAATCGGCCTCCATGGCCGGAACCTCTTTCAAGCACTGGTAGCCCTATGACTGCCCGCTGACGCCACAAAGAATGTCCACCTGGAGGTCGCGCTCGCCGCGAGGCGCCTCGCCCTGCAAGAATTCGTCGACCTACACATCCACATGTACGAGCAAAATTTGTACATAGGTATCTACAAGGCCAGTGAGGAAGCTACGATGTTGGCCTTCCTCAACCGGCTGGAAGCCTTGGATGCCTTTGCTGAGAAGCACCTCGACCTCGCCACAAAAGCTGTCGCTCCTTAGCCGCCGGTCGGTGGCCCGGCGCACTAAGTTGAGGAGGAGGAGTTCGTACGTTCATGGAAACATCTTTCTTCTTGCCTTCTGTAACCACCACTGCGATCGCATCATCGGCCTTAATTCTTATTGTGTTGTTGCATTCTCGTTCCAGTCAATATCGACATGTGCGATCCCTTTGCTTAATTATATGCATCATTGTAACTAGTACTCCATCTGTCAATTTATAAGTTGTGCTTACCTTTTCTATCAAGTTCGTGCAACGCGCGGGCATCTTGCTAGAAACACTATAATATGTCTATATAATCCGTATGTGATAGTCCATTTGAAATCTCTAAAAAGACAAATATTTAGGTACGGAGGGAGTAATATATTAGGAGTATATCAAAACAATAGTGATTTCTTTCAAGTTTGTGAACAAATACTACTATTCTACTACTTTGGATCCGTCGCAATGCACGGGCAATTGCTAGTAAAAGGAAAAGGTTTGCCGTGTTCGCGTCACACCCCCACACGCCCGGGAATCAGGAGTACTCCACGGCCTTTCCGGCACGACACATAGCTTAGGGAAGGCGTGTTGCCTAGCATTTTCACTTTCATGTGGGACCACTGTTGAGCAAACCAACACCCCGCTCGCCGCCGGGTTGGAAAACAGAAACGAGGGGGAAGATCTAGCTGTAGCACGGAAGCCAAGAAATTTGGTGTCAGATGGGGCTTGTTGATAGAGTAGGAGCATTCCGTACTAGTACTACTCCTACTAGTACCAAGTTTGTACTCCTAATACTATATTACTAGTACTACCACTATACAACTAGTAGGTACGTGCACGACACACCATCGTAGGAACAAAAAACGGGAAGATATTGTTTTGCGTGATTTATCTTTTTTTCAATCAACGTAGTATGAATAATATGATGTGGGGGGCACCCATGAAGCTTATGTGGCTTGGTTGCATGGCTATGAAAGGTTAGAGAAAAATAAATAGATAATGTGTTTAGAGTGCACTCCACTAAATAGATATACTTTGGATCCATTGCAACGAACCAGCATATCTATATCTATACCCCCTATATAGTGTGTGAAAAACTTTGAAAGTTGGTCATTGGATGAAGCCAATCCGACGGTACAAAGATGGCAAATCCGAGCACTACTGGCCGTTGGATATCATCCACCAGATTCTGCCACATGTATAATCTAGAAGACTCCATGGTTAAACTTAATTCATGACTAACTTTGCCACAACTAAGCTTAGGCAAAGTTATTAGTTCTTCAAAATGAGAGCCACAAGTTGGCAAGCCTAAGGGAATCTTGCCACATTTTTTGTGTGTATGTCATGTGGGGCCTTAGTGTGGCTTGCCTAAGGTGTGGCTTGAACCAAACACTCACCTAAGTTAATCAAACTTGCCTAACCTTACATTCCACCAGATTTTGCCACATGTTAGAATCTAGAAAACTCCACATGTAGAAGCATAATGCACAAACCACCAGAATCTCATGCGTGCAATGCGCGTGTACCTTACTAGTACTAGTTGGTGGTAGTAAGAAACAAATTCCAGTTTTGGCATGAGATCATACTGCGGGAGCACCACAAGGTCTGCCGCAGGAGTTACATTTCCCTCTCGGGGCCCACGGGACCGAACTTCAGAGGCTTTGTGCCCGGCCTATGAGTCAATGACATGCGGACCTTAAATGCGGCTGGCCCACATGTCATTCTCATGGTGATGGCGTGGTTCGCGACTCACTTGTTCGGTGGTGGTGGCATGGCCGTGGCGAGGGTGCCACAGCTGGGCGTCGGGGCGTTACGACGCGTAGATGGCCACACCGGCGGGTACTACCTGTAGTACATAAGTGCTCTAGCTGAGGATTGATGCCCGGGACGAAATGTGTCACAGCCGCTGGATGAAAATTCGATGGTGCGGGAGTACGGATCAGAGCACAGCAGCGGAGCAGGCAAACCGCGTCCGATCGGGTGTGTCTGTGGTAGAAAGTTGATGGTCGCCATAGTTCAGTTGGCCCGCATGTCATGCACACAAAGGCAGAGGAGCGGTGGGGCCGAGAGGGATGAGGGGCATGTCGGGGGGATGAGGATCCCCTGACGCGAACAATCCTACCATTCTGTCACTGACATGTGGGACCCATAAGCGTGGGTCCCACCTATCAGTGAAGGAAAGGAAGGGCAAGGCAGTGATAGCCACGTCAGAGGATCCATGTCCACGTCGGGGGATGTTGTGCCGTGGGTTGGAGCGGCGTCGTGTGAATCGCGTGTGGGTGTGGCAGTGGTAGAAACAAGAAACGTGATGGTTGTCGTGGTTCAACTTCCATGGACAAGCTGTCATGTCTGCTGACACATGTATATCAAAACTAGAGTGTTTATATTTCAAGCGTGAACAAGTATTATTCTACTACTTTGGATCCATTGCAACGCACGATCCAGCACATTGGTAGTAGTAGTGTCCATCTCTATCTCTAGAGGCCTTCCCTCATTGATCCTTTTCTCTCACAAGATAAACTACTCATACAAATGCATCTTGATGTTCCATGGAACGCACGAGGATGTTTCCTTGGGGGTCTCTCCAGCGTGGCGTGGCCGTAGTTGCAAGTTGACGCCCCTTGAGATGTCGACGTTGAGGGGCACTCGGATTTCCTCCAATGAGCAGGTAAGATGAGTTTGATCACGTAGTAAATGCATTCTAAAGACTACTTCCGTGTCCATTTCTTAATTCTCCCCCTGCCCACTGTTTCACAGGTTAGGCTCGGTGCGAGTGGAGATCGGCTTGCATATGTACGAGAGGGTACCAACATCAATTTGCACAACATTTACAACGGTGACACCGTTCCCGTAGAACATTTGTCCAACATTGGGATCAGCCATGCAACGGGCCACCGCATGAATTGGTACGATGGAACCACGGTGAGATTGAATAAGATAGCACGAACCTTGCACATGGCGGTCAAAGGCGAACCATGCTGTCTGCGGCCGATTTGTTGCCGTACGAGTACGAAGACGCTATGCTCCTTTCTAACCGCATCTTCGCGGTGACAAACCAGGGGACTTATTTTGTATGGGACACATCCTACGATATACTCCCTCTCTCCCAGTTTATTTGTTTTGAATCTTTTCATTTTATAAGTTTCAAATTCAAATTTAGAGCTCCCCATCACATGTTGAGACTACAATGTCCATTAAATCATTGTGTGTATGTATAGTAAAGAAACAAATCTCGAGTTTGGCACGAGTTCGTGCAGCGGTAGCACCACAAGCCCTGGTGCAGGAGTTACATTTCCCTCTCAGGGCCGTCGGGACTGACCTTCAGCGCCTTACTACACCTACCTTTGAGTCAATAACATGTGGACCTGATAGGTGACTGGTCCACATGTAATGCTCCCGAAGGCAGAGGGGTAGTGGGGACAAGAGGGGTGAGCTGCAGGTCAGGGGACGTGTGGTGTCATGGGTTCGAGCGACGTCGTGGGAATCGCATGTGGCTATGGTAGAAAACTTGATGCTCGCCGCATTTTAGGTGGCCCACATGTCATGCACACAAAGGTAGAGGGGCGGTGCGGCCGAGAGGGGTGAGGCGCATGTCGGGGACGTGGTGTCGTGGGTTGGAGAGGCGTCGTGGGAATCGCGAGATGAAACATGATGGTCGCCGTAGTTGAACTTCCATGGACAAGTTGTCATGTCTACGGACACATGCACTGCATACCGATCACTGGAAGGAGTTGCAAAGAAAGCTATATATGCGGATAAATAGTTCCTTATAGTCAAGCGGACCCACACTACTACTCTGTTCCAAAGACATGCACACCATCGAAATAGTTCATCTATATCAATATACACCGAGAGGGAATAATTTTTTTTACAAGAGAGGAAATAGTTCATCCATCCATAATGCCCTCCTGCTGGTGCAACCTTTTCCTTCTTCTTCTTCTTCTTCTTCTTCTTCTTCTTCTTCTTCTTCTCATTTTCTGTGGGAGATGGCTTTGCAACAAGCTCTTTGGACCTTGCAGCTATCTCGAAACTCACACGGGCATCGAGGGCAGCATATTTTATCTGCTCGTACGTCAAGGGATAATTCTCCCATCCAGACGACCTTAATGCCACCGTCTCGTCACCCTTCTAAAGATTTGTACCGAGCACAAAATTTGCTACGTCGAATAGGGATGGTTTTGTTTATCACAATCTTCTACAGAAGTATACGTCCTCCCGAGATAAGAAATCGTGAAGCTCACCTGGTATGGAGGGCGAGTGTATGATGTGGTACACCAAAACATTATCTTCGAGGCACAGCTGAAGGATGGCGGCGCGCTGGATCTTCCCAGGGGCACGCTCCGTGTACTCTGCGTCGAGACCAATGACCCTCGTCTCTACCTTTTCGAGGGAGTTGGATACATTGTTGATCCACTGCCGAACAACCCTTGGATGGACGGTGACGGTGGCAATTATGCGCATCGAGCCTTCGACCAGGACATGTTGGACGCTAAAAACCTGCATCTCAATCTCTTTCGCCATTTGGAACCGCTGGAACGGAGGGCTATGGTTTGGAGAATTAGGATTAGATGGCTAGTCTAACTGAAGTAGTAGATGATTATTTAAATAGGTTAAAACAATGTGAACACAGTGGGGTTTGGATGCAAATGAAGACGAAGGGGAGGTGAAGAAGCCGAGGAGAATCTGGTTCCCGATGGAGAAGTAAATGGGAGAAGTGGCGTGCAGGCAGTTGATTAGACGGCTAGGTAGACTAAATGAAAAGGCTATGCGGGTAGACTGATGAGTCGTACCTGTTCGTGTACGTGCCCATCCTTCCTAGAAAAAAAATGTGTCGTAGCTTTTTTTTTAGCGCGTGAGTGGGAGACACAACATTCTCTGGTTAAGGAATACTCCTTTCGTTTAGGTGAGTATAAGTCACCTTATGAAAATTAGGTTTTCCCAAAACCTTTAGGCGTGGAGCATTAACTTCCTGCTCGATCCCCTCCCAGCCTCGTTAGTCAGCGTTCTCTTCCTCTGATGTCGTGTTCTACCTTTCCATTTTTCCTCTTCTCAAGTGTGGAACGATCTGCATGCTGTCCTCGATGCACTAGAACGACCACTGCATGCATCGCGGCAGGGCGTTGATTGGGCATGCACGAGAATTTGGTTCTGCTCGCAATATGGATGATACCTGAATGATGAAGTGAACAGGCATGCTAGCACGAGAGACCTATTTCCGCTATACAATACTGGAGTACTCATGTTCCTACTACTATTAGTAGTAGTAGTACAACTGTGGTACACTTGATGGTCAAAATACTATTCATCCGGTCCTCACAGTGAAGTGACAACACCCTGCGCCTGACACTAGTCCAGGTTACCAAAGTCAGCCTCACCCTGTGCACTGTGCAGTCTGTCACCGCCGCTGTACAACACATTGGCGCCTCGCCTCGTCTCCCTCTCTGCTCCCATAACACCACTCCATCTCCATCTCCTTCTCCGTCTCCGTCTCCATCTCACTGTGCCCCCGTGTACCGCCGCCTCACTCGCCTCCACCAGTACCACTATTCCCTCGCTAGCCGCTCCAGCACTGACAGCCTTCTCCCCCATAAATCAAGCCCCCAAAACCCTCCCACCTTCCAAACTCCACCATGGCCGAACGCGAACCGCACATCATCCATATGAGCCGCGATTGGAGCAATCTCCCCAGTGACATCCTCGACCTCTGTTGTTCATGTATGGATATGTTAAGCGCCCTGCGGCTGGCTGCATGCTCGAGGGACATGCACACGGCCATTGTCGAAGCGACGCCTAAGCTTTTCAAGACACCCTGCTTGCTGCTATCTGGTCTTGCGAGATTGGCTCACCTTGATACGGAGGCGTACATGATGCCCCTCGACTTCAATCCGATCTCCATTAGCCGAAACTTCTTTGCAGGTATGTAGTGGGTCACCGTATATCATTTCCCTCGACATCGATCCGATCACCATCGCCCAAAACTTCTTGGTAGGTATGTACTGGGTCGGCATGAACTCCCGCTGGATGGCTGCCTTCAGAGAAGACGGTAAAAAGTTGGTGCTCGTGAACTTCCAGACCTCCCATGAGATTATCCTTCCTCCGTTGGATTATATAGAGTATTACCATCGCGGTCCAAGTTATCTAGATTACCACGTCAGTTGGACGGACCTTGTTTTGCAGAAGATTGTAATCTGCCAAGTGCCCACACGACATGCGAATTACGTAGACTTCAAGCTAATTGCCTGGTTCGACCGACTCGCCTATCTTTACGCCGGTGCCTTCTTTAGCTGGAGACAACTCAGCTCACAGTGGATCATCGTCAAAGCTGATACACACTTCTATGACGCTATTGAACACAATGGCATCATCTACGCGATCGACAAAGCAGATGGCACCACGTATTGCTGGGACGGCGCGTGTAAGTTGTTTCCGTCTCATGTTAATGATGATGCCATGACACTGTTTGAACGTTTTGTGATGATTGGCATATCCCTGTTTGAGCAGAATTTGAGTAGAACTATGGCAATGTATTAGAGACGCCGTAAATCAGCTATATTTGGAATGAGTTAATTCATGCGATTGTGACCATGTCATTACAGCCAATTTGCACCCTGAATAATCAAACGGTTAGGAATATATGGATATTATCCTTATTTTACAGTAATCTATATACTACTACTAAATATGAGTGTGTATCAATGGCCATGTTAGTTTCCTCATTTTCATGATGTAGAAACATGCACCACACTGTTGGTTTCATCTAACCATACATTAGGGAAGTAAATGTGCATATGGAGAACTCTATATTTGGAAGTAGTGAAATCCTGCAATGCTTACCATGTGTACATACCTATATTCGCCCTTCAGCAATCAATGGCTAGAATAATATCCTCACAAAAATTTTGCCCACAGACACGAGTATATAACAATGCATGGTCTGTTAGTTACCTTGAAGAATTTGTTTGTGAGGACAGAACATGATTACATAACATGCATGACATGGTAGTTTCCTGCGAAGAATCGAGTGCGAGATAACATGAGTATAACCATGCATGGCACTTCTATATTTTCGAACCAAGTATACATTTCCCTGTATTTTCCTCCCAGTATAACCATGTTGTTTCTTGCATTATCCTACTCATACTCTGAACAATTCTGATCTTACAATAACAATGCATGTCCTTTTTGATATGATGCAGTGTCCCTACAGTTACTGCCCTTTGTAATCACACCACCTTTGCCAAAACAGGGAAGCACAACTGGTTCCTCGCTCGATCAAACGACGGCAAAAGACTGATGATCATTCGGACACATGAGCCAGAAAAGTTATATTGCAAAAACCCCACTGTATACAAGCACTGTATAATACGTGAGTATCCGGACAATGGTTGTTACGTCTATGAGCAGGATGCCAGCTTGTTGGGGCCTTTAGGATTTTTTAGTTGGAGGCGGGTAAACAACCTTGGTTCACACTCTCTGTTTCTCGGACTCAATTATCCGATTAACCAGGAGATCACCGTTGGCAAGGACTTTGATGGCAGAGAGGCTCTGTTTGCAATGGAAAAATGTGTCTACACGGCGAGCCCTAGGAGTTTGGGAGCAAACTCCCCTGATTGTCAATGATACAGCCTGCAGCCAAAAGAAGGTGAGAATGACAAAGGCATCCGGATTAACTTTGATCCTTGGATGTCTCAATTACGACAGGAAGTGATGTGGTTCAAGCCTTCAGGTTGATAGGTAATTGGGCTGTTGCATCGAAAGGTTGGAGTACTGGTGTCTCCGGATCACTGGTCGCTGAAGCGGGGCTGCAAATTATGATGGTGTTGGACCATCTCTTCGAATGACTTTGTTGTCTTTGCTGCTGGTTCTGGATGGGTAGTTCTTTCTTTTTTTATGCATATTCCTTGTCATTTGGTCATCCTCGTCTATGTCACTCTTACTATGTAATAGTTTCTTCTGTTTAGAATGTCATTCTCGTCTGGATCACGAGAGTCTGAGCGCTGCAGATGGGTGCCGTTTTGGTGGTGTAGCAAGACTTCTTATGAACTATCATGTCTTGTTTTTTATGTCAGTAGTAGTCACTAGTCAGTGTTTGAATGTTGTATATATCGTTGTTTTGAACTGTTTATTGTCTTGAACTACTGGTGGGCTAAATGAGGGCATCACCATTCTCCAGTGTTCAGAGTATATCTCCTTTTTTTCAAGTTATATAATTTGAGCTCAGTGTCTTTTCGACGATGTACACTTGTTTGGGCCAGTGAGATCATTGAATATGTTGAATATGGGCCGAGTAGTAACGCAATGTCAAACAGGTCAATTATGACTCTCAGGCCGGGCTCTCAAAAGATCCTGAAAAAAAGGTCGGACTCTCCAAAAAAGAAAGAATAAGGACTCTTAGGCCGACATGTGGGCGCCACTAGTGTTTTCGTGCGCTTGCGCGCCGAGAGCATATTGGCGCGTGCTCGAAATTCATGCTACCTTTTCATCCCCAGTCTCCCGCCCCTCCCCCACCTCTGGAATCTCGATTCCTACTCCAGTTCCCCCAAATCCCCCTCCTGTACTCAAGCGCACTATCATGTCGTCGGTCAACGGGGATCTCCGAGCCGGAGATCCTGAGGTCCGTCCTGCCTTCGGTCGCTGCGTGCTGTCGCTCAACAGTGGCATGGCGGTGCTTGACGACCAGTTTGCCGTCAAAGTGCTGATGGTAACCATCAACGACGACCGGCCTCCCATCTCGCCGGACGACCTTGTCAAAGCTCTTGGCATTGCGCACGGCATCCAAATAAGTGACTTGCTCGTCGAAGTCTGTCCGCCACCGGCTGATTTCTTCGTCAGGTTCCGGACAACTTTCGACTGCAGTCGTGTGTTTGAATCTTCCCGGCGTTTGTTCTGCGATGGCGCGCTGGTGAGCTTTGATCGGTGGCACCCAGGATGGGGCTCGGTGCCCTCTGAGCTTGAATTTTTAACAAAACTTACCTTCCACGGCATGCCTCGACGTGCTTGGAATAGCGAGTCCATGAACGAGCTTATCAATGACCTTGGAGGTGAGCTCATAAGTATGTTTGTTCCTCCAGACAGCTGGGCTCTGACGGTTATGGCATGGATGAAGAAGCCGTCCACCATACCGAAGGTGATTGGTGTTGAGATACCGGTGCAGGAACCGGGATTGTACTATTCATCGCCACCAAGGCCGCCGCGGACCACGTTAGGGATGTACCTGTATCGAGTGTTCGTGCATGTCGAAGAAGTGGTCAATCCATCAATCGAAGTCCTGCCGCCGCCGGTGCCAAGGTCCGTCGACGACGTCCATTACAGGAGTCAACGTCAGACTTTCCCGGTGTTGCTCGGAACGATGGATGGCACAGGGCCTACTCCATCGCGCAGCAGAGGCCACTACTTCTTTGGGAGAAGAGGCAGGGCTGGCTGCCTGGATGTGCTCTAATTTGAGGTAACAACTGAATCTTGTCAGATACTAGTTAAATCCGAGCTATGGGTGTGAAGCACTGATATGCCAGTACATTTGATTGTGACCTGTTCTAATTTTGTACCTGAACTTTTTTTAGAAAGGGCACATCAACTTAATGTGCTAGAAGAACTTATTGTGTTGTTTGTCTGTTTTCTTTGCACAACATTCAAGATATTTCCCCGTCATTGATAAAGACGATGAACCGTTATGTACGACTTCGTTGGTTTCAACATAGCCCTACTCGTAGCTATCCACTGCTTCCATCCTGATTGTGCCGCCTACGTGAAATTTTTGTATGCAAGTTCAGTGTGCTATGATGTTCTATATGATTGTGTCAACTATATAAGTTTTTACTGAGCATCAGCAATGCATATGGCCGAAAGGTGTATTTACGAGCATAGACCAATGGGTCTCTCTCTCTATCTCTCTCTCTCCTCTCTCTCTCTCTCTCACACACACACACACGCACACACGCGCACGCATGCACAAGTGGGACTTGTTGAATTATTTATTTGCTCGTGATAGCTTTTAATTAGGTTCCACTGTAATCTAACTTTTTTTAAGTTATTAATTGAGCTCAGTGACTTCAGAAAGTTATACAGAAGCCTTGTTTGGGCCTTTCCGGCGTCGCTGAATGTGGGCTGAGTATCCATGTTAGGTTGTACTGTACTACATATGCCTTTTTTTCAACATAAGCAATGCAACTGGGCCGACAGTAGTACACAATATCCGGGTCAACTTGTTATTCTCCGCCCCGCTGGGCTGCAGACTTTCCTAGGAGGTATGCATTAGGCTTAACAAGAAAATGGACTTTAAAAAATAATAAATGGGATGTAATTATAATAACTAGGCAGTAACTATGCACCAAACGGGTAATTAGTTTAAAAAATATATTATTTTTGGAATTTGAAATTTTTAATTTCATTACTTGTTGCGGGCGCAATATTTCATTGAATTTTAATGTAATACAATTTTATTTGAAATTATATTAAACCTGACTAGAAATTTCAGATAAAAATATTTCGAATCCCATCAAAATGTGGGAAGTTTTTTTGAATTCTGTTTTGAGCGGTTGTTTGAAATTATTAATCATTGTCCTAGCTAGAAGTTGGGATGTACTTTTAACAAACTGTAAATGGGCTGTAGTAATAGACTGTACATTCTTACAAATCGCAAATGGGCTATATGTTCTTTGCCAAATCCGAGCTGTGGGCCTACTAAGTTGACGCGTACCAAGGGCTTTGTCAACTTAGTCAATATAAACGATTCTAGCTGCAGTGATCGTACGATGTCCATCCAACGGCCGCAGTGCTTCTTCAACCTCTGGTCTTCTTGCTCCAACCGCCCAAAGCAGCGCCGGTCGTGCTGCGTGCTCCTACCTCCCGTGGCCGACTGTGATGCGGCGGAGGCCTCACCGCCCCGTACTACTCCCACCGCTGGCCAGGACATCCCTTTACTCACCCACACCCCCTGTTATTCTGCGTCGACGGTAGCCTCACACCGCAGCCGAACCAGTGAACCCTCGCACTCCTCTCCGCGCGGGCTTCCACTGCTGCATCTTCCCCGGCTCCGTGTCGTCCCCTTCCTAGGCCTCGCCGTCGTCCACCGCCCTGCTGCTCTCGGCGCGGCGTGGTCAACGTGGTCAACGACTGACTTCCATCGGAAGAGTACTGTATGTGGAGAGGCTGACAGCTGGGTCCAGGCGGCCGCAAGGAAGTGCCTCCTTATTACGC
Organism: Triticum dicoccoides; assembly: GCF_002162155.2. Lineage (NCBI taxonomy): Eukaryota > Viridiplantae > Streptophyta > Magnoliopsida > Poales > Poaceae > Triticum > Triticum dicoccoides. The sequence continues at coordinate 494,027,903 of NC_041393.1, read as the reverse complement.
GCAAAATAATTATTCCTCCACCTGACAGCAGGGACCCACTGGACGGGCCACCTTATTTTGCGAACAAACATTTCCCCCCTGACTGCTGGGACCCACCGGATGGGCCACCGTATTTTGTGAAAAAAACGTTCCCCCCGCTGTCAGCTCGGACCCACCGGAAGTGCCTCCTTATTACGCACAAAAAAATGAATACCCCCCTGCTAGCTGGGACCCACCATGGTGGGAGGCGGACTTGTGGGCCTACTAAGTTGACTGGGACGGGGGCCTTTGTCAACTTTAGTCAATATGAACGATTCTAGCTCCAGTGACCGTACGATGTCCATCCAACAGCTGTAGTGCTTCTTCAACCTCTGGTCTTCTTACTCCAGCCGCTCAAAGCAGCGCCAGTCGTGCCGCATGCTCCTGCCTCCCGTGGCCGGATGTGCTGCCGCGGAGGCCTCACTGCCCCCTACTATTCCCACCCCTGGCCAGGCCCTGCGGTGATGGCAGCCTCACACCGCAGCTGAACCATTGAACCCTCGTACTCCTCTCCGTGCGGGCTTCCAGTGCCGCGTCTTCCCCGGCTTCGAGTCGTCCCCTTCCTAGGCCTCGCCGTCGTCCACCGCCGTGGTGCTCTCCACGCGGCGTGGTCAACATGGTCAAGGAACGACTTCCATCGGACGTGGACTGTACGAGGAGAGGCTGACAACTGGGTCCAAGGCCGCAGCAAGGAAGTGCCTCCTTATTACGCGGAAAATAATGATTCCTCCATCTGACAGCAGGGACCCACCGGACGGGCCACCGTGTCCCTCCTGACTGCTGGGACCCACCAGCTACATCTTCGCACGCAAGGAAGTGCGTCCGGGCAAAAACAATAATTCGCCCCCTGACTGCTGAGACCCACCAGCTACATCTTCACATGCAAGAAAGTGCCCCCCTGACTGCTGGGACCCACCAGCTACATTTTCGCATGCAAGAAAGTGCCTGATAGTCGGGACCCATCTGATCGAAGCATACGTAACATTTTCATTCTGGTCGCAAATGTGTACGTACATATATACTGATCGATGTAGAGGCGCGCAGGGGCGGAACTGGGCCTGGGGCAACTGGGGCTATAGCCCCAAGCGTGACCCATCTAATAGGCTGTACATGCAGAGGAATTTCCCATGTATTTGTAGGCTTGTAGAGGCCCAGCCCCAGGCATGTGCAAACCCAGCAGCCCCAGGCCCAGTGAACCGAGCTCTCCAAGGCTTGAAAGAAAGGCCACTAACGAGCCACGATGCACTTGCCTAAAAAAATCCAAAAATTAGTCATCTAACGCCTCGTCTCGCCGGTTCGATATAAAAAAATCTCTCACGCTGCGCCGCCAAGGCTTCCTGTCTCCTAGATCGATTGCTCGATTCCACCGGACGCGCGCCTAGGCGGCCGGCGCTCCGAACCGCGGATCTCTCGCATCGTTCGAGTAGCCTCTTCTACGCCTCCTGTTCTGCATCTGTGCTCCATCGGTCTATCTCCTGATCGATCACCGAAACCGGCTGAACAGGTAATGTAGTACTGCTTTTTTTTTGCGGGGTATAATGTAGTACTACTTAGGTTTGTCGCATTATCTAAAATTTTCCCCTTGTTCCTTTTTTATCAGCCAAGATCAATGAACTTTTAATGTTAAATTGTATTGCTTTAGTCAATTTTGTCCATTGTTACTTTTTAATAGGAGAAAAAATAGAAACCCAAGATGAAGATGACTCGGACAGTTTTCCGTGATCATGGTATGATATGATCTTCTTTTCTAAAATTGCATAATAACAATTTATGTTCTTGATTGGGTCTATATCTAGTTCTTGATTTAAAATACTCAATTTATGTTCACAGCTTCGGGCCCCTCTATTATTGCCCCTCTATTATTGCTGTCGAAGAAATGATGGCCGCAAAAGAAGAAAAGCCTTCATTAATTTGGTATCGCTGTTTGCAATGACGATCTTTGTTAAATTGATGATGCATTTAGTGAATTTGCCCTCATAGTTATAAAAAAAATAGTTTTACTGAATTTGAAATTCACATTTTATTCCTAATCAAAACTTGTGGTGTACGTGTAATATGCATTGCTATGTGTTGTATTTGTTGTGCTTTTCAGGTTGTGGTGTTTGGCGTTGTTTACAACCCCTTAGCTTTAGCCCTAGGCTTCGAGAAATTCTGGCTCCGCCTCTGGAGGCGCGCACGTGTCGTAGTAGAGGCGCGTACGTGTCGTAGTAGAGGCGCACACGTAGCATGTACACGTACGTACAACGGTTAGTGTGCAAGAAAAAAAATATGGCCACGTATATGTACATACAGGCGGGGTCTCAAACACGTACTCGCGCATATGTACAGCCAGGGCTCGTGTACATGGCTGGGTCGGAACGGAGAAACAGCGTAGTCGTCGTGTTCATGGGGAGGCAACGGAATGCGTCGTGTTCATGGGGAGGCAACGGAAAGCGTCGTGTTCATCAGGAGGCAACAGAATGCATGGGAGCCAACTGGCTGGGTCGGAACGGAATGCATCATCGTGTTCGTCGGGAGGGCTTGAACGGAACAGGCGATGGAAACGAGGCCTGGCGTACCGCAGAACGGAGGAAACGGCCTTGTGTTCAATCGGCCACGTTCAAACGAGATCCTGTTCATCGGGAGGGGTCTGGCGTATCGCAAAACGGAGGAAACGGACCTCCTATGATCGAAACGGGGTTCCTGTTGATCGGGAGGGGTATGGCGTACCGCAAAACGGACGAAACGGACTTGTGTTGGAGCGCTACGGTCGAAACGGGGGTCCTTTTCATCGGGAGGGGTGTGGCGTACCGCAAATCGGGACTCCACAAGATACTATTCATCTCCACCGTCGACCTCCTCCAGCCTCCACGGGCTACTGTTTATCCACCGTCGACCTCCTCCAGCCTCCACGGGCTACTGTTCATCCAGCCTCCACCGCGCGCTACTCCACCGGCTACTGTTCAACCACCCCTCCACGGGCTACTGTTCATCCACCCCTCCACCGTCTACTGTTCATCCAGCCCTCCACGGGGTCGTCCTGTTCATCTAGCCCTCCACACCACGGGGCCCTGTTCATCCAGAGGCAACGCCACCGCTCACTGTTCATCCACCCCCCCGCAACGCTCACTGTTCATCCAGAGAGGCAGCATCGATCGGCTTTAGTTAGCAGCAGTAGCGGAGGAATCGCCCGGGGTTCAGTTAACAACCATCGATCGATCGCTCGGGTTCAGTAACCCGTAGCCTACAGTGCAATCGCTCGGGTTCAGTTAGAGCCAACGCCTCGCTCGGGTTCAGTTAGAGCCAACACCTTGCACACACGCGTGTACGTGTAAGAGAGAACGCGCATCGCTCGCCCCCCGACCGCCCACCGTAACGGGGAACTCCCCGAAATTTTCCTCGCCCTCGCTTCTACCATGGTTTTTTTCGTCATGGACGGTCCAAAAAATGTCATGCAGCTGCGTCTCCAGCCCGCCTAGGACGAAATGCTCATTTTCTGCCATGATTTTTTGTCATAGAAGTAGGAGCCCACCACATCTATGATGATACCGGGTTTTGTCACAATTATCGTCATAGAAGTGTCATATGTATGACAGAAATTTTTTCCGTTCGGCCCAAAATGTCACGGATGTGTCTTTTTTTGTAGTGTAGCAGCCGTCAAGCTTGCCTTGAGAGTATATCTCAAGATCACAAAATCCTAATCCTCCCAGATTTTTTGGCCTAGTCATCACATCCCACGACACCCAAAACGGTTCCTTTTACCTTGTTTACTTCCCCACCAAAAATGGCGTATGATGGAGGTTAAGTTCTCACAAAGTCCTCTTGGAAGCCTGAAACAAGACATAGAAAAATCTAGAATCGCTTGTGCCACTGATTTAATGAGAACCTCCTTGCCCCCACTGACAAGATTTCCTGCATCCATCCTCTCACCTTCTCCCAAACTCTGTCCAGAAGATACTTAAAGGTGCCATTTTTTGATTGTCCAACATCCGTTAGCAGGCCCAAATATTTTTCACTCAAAGATTCATTTTCGACATTTAGAGCTTGCTTGACATCTTGCCTAAGTGAATCTGGGCACCCCTTGCTAAATAAAACAAAAGACTTTTCATGGTTAACTCTCTTCTAAAGGCTCCACAATAAGTACCCAACAAGTTTGATACCAATTCTGCTCCCTCGACACTTGACTTAAATAGCAACATGCTATCATCTGCAAACAAAAGATGGTTAACAACAGGGGCTGTAGGGGCCACCTTCATACCACCAAACGCAGACGACTAATAACTGGACATTAAAAGGCACAAAAGGCCCTCTGTTGCAAGTAAGAAAAGGTAAGGGGAGATCGGATCTCCCTGTCGAATACCCCTTGTGGGTTTGAATTGCTCTAGTTTTTCACCATTTAACAAAACTGAGAAGGATATTGATATAACCACCCCCATGACAATATCAACCCATGCAGAAGAAAAACCAAGCTTTAGCATAATGGCCTGGAGGTACTCCCATTCCAGCCAATCATAAGCCTTCATCATATCAAGCTTCATCGCATAACAGCTGTTGGTTTTTGACATGTTTCTCCTCATAAAGTGTAAGCACTCATATGCACAAATAATATTATCTGAGATTAGCCTGCCTGGGACGAAAGATGATTGATCTTCAGAAATAATGTCTGGTAGGATGAGCTTCAGCCTATTTGCTATGACACTTGAGTCAATTTTGTAGAGCACGTTGCACAAGCTAATAGGCCTGAACTGAGAGAGATGGGTCAAACTTGTTGCCTTAGGGATCAATACTAATACAGTGTCATTGATGACCTCTGCACTCTCCTCTCCCATGATAATGCGCAGGACCACCGACGTTATCTCCTTCCCGCATATATCCGAGTGACGCTGATAAAAATTTGCGGGGAAGCCATCCGGTCTCGGTGCCTTCGTTGGGAACATCTGGAAGAGCGCCCGCTTGACATCATTGCTGGTATACAGAGCACACACTGCTTCATTCATGGATCGCGCTACCCTACTAGGGACATGCATCAGAACATCCTCCATCCCGGTCACCCCCTCTGAGGTATATAAGGTTTTGTAGAACTCTGTTACCATAAATTTTAATTCCGCTGGGTCATCCGTGAGCACGCCTAGGGAGTTATACAATGCTTTTTATCATGTTGCGCTTCCGTCTCATGGTTGCTCTCATGTGGAAGAATTTTGTATTTCTATCGCCCACTGACAACCACTCCAGACGCGATCTCTGTCGCCACATAATTTCCTCGCGGTGATATAGCTCCACTAGTTTCTTGTTAAGCTTCATCTCGATGTGAGTTGGGTCAGTACGTGCTGGATCATTGCGTAGCAGCTCCAACTGTCGATTTGCCTCTTTAATTTGTTTATGCACACTTCCAAAAGTGTCCCTGCTCCATGCCTACAGATCTTTTGAGATTGCCAGCAGCTTGTCTCGAAAATCTCTGACACCATAACCGGGCACACAATGTTCCATCTTGATAGGATCGTGTCCTGCCACTCATCGTGTGACTCCCACATTACCCTCGTACCGAAACTGATGTTCAACAACTTTTTTCTGCTGTGAGTTTTCCATCTCCAGAAGTATAGGGTCGTGGTCGGAAGTGGCGGATGTAATATGGTTAACGTGTGCTAGTGGGTATCTTGCCATCAAACTCGGAGTTGCCAGTGCGCGATCAAGACGAACACGCGTATATGAGCCTCCCAAGACTTTCTTCTCGAAAGTCCAAAACCGACCCTGGTAGCCCAAGTCCATCAACATGCAAATATTAACTATATCTATAAAAGCTTGAATCTGTGCATTGCTTCAGTTGGCTACTCCTTGATGTTCTTCTGGGAGTAAAACTTCATTGAAATCCTTAATACATAGCCACGACAGGTCATTCAAAAGTGCTAGCCCTTTCATCAAGTCCCACGTTTGGCTCCTCAAATGAGTTTGTGCCTCACCTTTTACACAAGTGATCCTCCAAGGATCTTGACCAGCCTCCTGAACTCTAGCATCTATGTGATAGACCTAGTCACCCAAAATCTGAACATCTATAGTATTATTCCAGAAAATGCCAATACCTCCACTTCTCCCTTGGCTATCTATAGCATACGAATGACCATAACCTAGAGTACTTGCAAAAGCTTCTACACTTGTTCCACTAATTTTTGTCTCAACAATGCATAACACGGTAGGGGCAAACTTCCCGCCGAAATCGCGAAGCTCTCGAACTGTCGCGGGTTTGCCCACACCACGACAGTTCCAACATAGAGCACTCATTGGGCCCGACGGAGCTCCTCGAAAGAGCCCGCCAAAATTTTCACCGCAGAGTTCATTCCACCATTACCTTCTCCATTTACCCTAGTCATCTTTGGGTCTCTCTGTGGAGGAGGACTTGCAAGAGCGTTTCCCGAAGTCACAATGGCTAGCTGAAGATCACTAGTGTTTTCAATCTGCGACGCCTCAGAAGATAGCTGATTCTTGTCCTTCTCCTATCTGTCCAGCCTTTTCCTGATGTGTTCATCCATGTCCACATCATAACCATCACCAGCCGGATCCACTGTTTGAGCAATTCCTCCCTCTCCAAAGGCCCGTGAGCGATAATTATCCTCATCAAAACGACCCCTTGAGTGGCCTCCGTCAGAACGACCACCTGACCGGCCTCTAGCACGACCTCCTTGTCGTCCTCCTCGATGGCCCCGACCCTCTCTCGGGCCTTGTCCGCTGCGCATGAACCAGTCGGCCCTGAGATCCTTGAAGACCAAAGCTGACGGGGGGTGAATTCCGTTGCCATGCTCCTTAAACAAGTGGACTAGCATACCACAAACGGCGCAACAATCTGGAAGCCTTTCGTATTTGACCTTATAGATCTGCCTTTCCCCACCTCTGATCATGGACACCGCATTCTTCAGTGGCTTGAAAACATTGATGCGCACCCAGACTCGATAGAAATTCCCAACGAAATCATGTGACATTGGTTTTGCAAAGAGCACCTCCCCTACCTTGGCTGCAAGAGGTGCCACCAGATGGGCATACAAATCTGGTACATCATGGATTTGGATCCGTACATCAATTGTCTCAAGCTTGATCGTAGATGGTTTTGAGATCCCATCATACATCTCCTCTAAAATTCCAAGGGCCATCATGCATGACACTCTCCCAGTCCCCCAAGCAAGAGAATTGAACGGAGTAGAGGTTTTCCTCCAAAGGCCTGAACTTTGCCTGCTGCGCTATGTCCCATGCCGATCTCATGTTTTTGAAGAACCATGTCTGGCTATAGGTCTTACTAGCAAAAGAGCCCGTGCGTTGCAACGGGGTAACAAAATTGTGTTTCGCCACTTATCACAATTGCTCCATCTCACCATTGTCATCAACCTATTCATCTTTCTGCCCTTTTGCAAGTTTTCTTCCGTCCTTTTGCAAGTTTTATTATGTACACGGCCTTGTGGTTTCCATCATCATACTGAGCAAAGGCCAGTTAGAAAAGAGAGGTGGAGGTCAAGGCCTACTCTGAGTGCCATCTTAATAACTGCAACCTTGATCTGTTTTACTTTCCTTGTCAGCAAAATTAATGATTTTTATTTGCTTGTATGTGTGTTATATAACCAAATGCTCCTTGTGGAGCTAGTGTCCACATCCCTTGATGGTAATCATTATAGCTGCAATAGAAGGCTGTGATGTTGCATCGAATATATTTGGGTGGGATCATGCACATGGAAAATTTTGGTACCATCGACGATGAAGGGTAAGAAAGATGTAGGTTACCTAAAACTATATTCAACTTGAAAAATAGTACTCCCTCTATAAAGAAATATAAGAGTGTTTCAATTCTTTACAGAGGGAGTACATATCAAATACTGTATGGTTCGGTAGAAAGCATCTACCTAGCTTTTGCGACATCCGTGTCACACCCTAGCTAGTCATGCATCAGAGTGTGTGCATCATGTTTAAAATTCCATTTAAATTGAAATGGGGGTTGTGAAACCCTCAGAATCATTTCTGAAAATGACCCAAATAAAAATTTCTCCAAAAGGGTCCAAGAAAATGCTCATGTTGATCTCTGAAAATATTGGACAGAGATAAAAATCAAACCAATATTTTTAGTGGCTCATGGACATTTATTTTGGGCATTTGGAATTAATGCATAAATATTTGCTTTGGAAATATATTTCTATATATATTAATATATGTCCAAATATTATGCCAATTATAAAGGAGCTCTGGAATAATATATCTAGCCCCTGAAAAATTTGGCATAAGTTAAATAAATGATTTAATATATTATTTAAATCAAAACAAATGTCAGAAATTAGAAAACAGAAAAAAATAAAAGGGAGAAGCTTACCTGGGCTCCTCCACTGTGCAGCCCATCCAGCTGGCCGGCCCAGCCAGCAGGCGGCCCAGCCCGCCTCCCTCCTCTGTCGTCTTCGTCCCGACAGAGGGAGGGGAGTGTGGCCGGCGCGCGCGCGCGCCACCGCGCCACGCCACCTCTCTCCCTGCCTGCCTGCCCTCCCCTCCTCGCCTCGATGCCCTGGACGACGCCACGCCTCCCCCCTGCTCTCTCTAACTCGCCCTCGGCTCTTCCCTCCTCTCCCTCGCTCTCTCTCTCACAGCCGAACACCACCGTCGCCGCCGTTCGCCTTAGCAGCCGTCTCCGGCCACCCCTCGCTCCCCCGACTAGCTCAGCGGCTCCGCCTCGACCTCCTCTTCCTCCCCACCGCTCCACGGGCCTCCGGAAGCCCTGCATCGCCGCCACGTCGCCGTTCCCCTCCTCGGACTCCGACCACCGTCGCCGTCGATTCGCCGTCTCCAGCGCGTCCCCGAGCCCGCTTCGACGCCCACTGCAACCGCGGTGAGCTACGCCACCGTTTCCCCTTCTTCTCCCCCTCGTTCCCTCACCGTAGCCTCCTCCCCACCACGGCCGAACCTCCGCCGTCGCCGAGCTCGCCGTCGACGCAGCTCCGGTGACCATTTGGTCACCCCGGCGAGTCCAACGAGTTCGTAAGGCTCCATAGAGCATCCCTAGCGCCTCGCTTCGCTCGCCTTCGAGCTCCAACCCCGTTTCCGTGCACGACCGAACTCCGGCGGCCGCAGCCGAGCTCGCCGCCGTCGACTCCGGCCACCTCAGGCACAGCCACGGCCACCGTTCGACGCGCGGGAGCAAGAGCTCTCCAACGAGCCCAAGAACGGCCTCGCCCGTGCCCTGTAGCGCGATCCCGCATCGCGCCGCCGTCTCGGGCCTCGCCGGCGTCACGTCGCCGGTGGGTTTGACCCACTTTGACCACGGCAGGAACCCCCCTGAGTCCCTGACAGGTGGGCCCAGTCCTGTAGCTAATTAGGATTAGCGCTAACCACTGTTAGTTAACCCCCTGACACTGACTAGTGGGCCCCAGCGCCACTAATTAGTAATTAGGATTAATTTAACCCTGTTTAACCCCCCTGTCACTGACGTGTGGGCCCCACACGTCAGGTTTGACCCCAGACAGCCGCAGTTGACCACTGACGTCATGCTGACGTCATGCTGGCGCAATAATTATATTTCTGGATTTAAATTAAATCAGGAAATTCCAGAATATTATTTAAACTTCAAAAATTCATAACTTTTATTCTGTAACTCCAAATTGGACAAATTATATATGAAAAATGATCAGAAAAATCCAATCTATCCATCTGTACTATTTTCATGCATGATCAAACAAGTTAAATTGATGTTTTAAGCAGAACAAGGAAAAGCACTTTAAAAGGCCATGTTTGAGTTTGAAATTTGAATCTTTGATTCAAATTTCTTCAAACCCTTCTGGCTTTAGTTGCATTAGCCCAACACACTCATATTGCCATGTTTCATGCATGCATCATATTGTTGCACATTGTTTGGTGATGGTTGTGTATCGGTGTACTTTGCGACAGGTTCTGCCTCCGAGGAGTACCGTGATTACCCTAACGAAGAACCGTATCAGTGCATCGAACCATCAGGCAAGCAACCAACCATTTGATCATATCGATACAATCCCATGTTCTCGCTCCTGCTCTCTTTTACTGCATTAAGACAACGCGTTTCAAACTGCTGTGTGCTACGGTAGTTGAACCCATTTCCTCTGCATGACCTGTCATTGCCACAGTAACTAGATGAAACCCACTAGCATGTGTAGGAGTTGTTTGAGCCATATGTATGTGTTGTTCCTACCTTGCTATGCCTGCTATGCTTAGAGTCGTGTCAGGTCTGGTTCATCTGGGTGATGGGCTAGAGTGAAATGTTTATGTCGGTAATGAGAGTGGCGTGGTGAACACGATTTGGTAAAGGTATCGATGAGAGGCCATGTAGGAGTACATGGTGGGTTGTTTCATTGAAGCCGACCTTAAGCACTGAGATCTGTATGTGTGATTTAAGAATCAGCTACTACCATGCATTGGGCCCGAAACCAATGGACCCTCTCGGCTTCTTATTCACCCTAGTTCTCCGTCCAGGAGTTGCAAGTAGTTTCTGGTGTTTGTAGCCTACTGGAGGCCGTGGACAGCGCTGACCGTAGGGGTGGGCTGTGATGCGGTAGGTACGTGGCACGGTGTACTGAATACCCGTTAGGTATTTCGGGAACCCTGTTCACATCGTTCGGGGCCGTATGGGAAACCTCGGCCGGACTCCCTGCGGATGGAACCTGGATAGGCGATAAACCTTGACTAGAGGCTTAGGTGATTAGGTAGGTCGTGGCCGACACCCACGTTGGGCTTCCGCTTGAAGGTTGCCGAGTACATGTTGTGTAAACGACGGTAAGTGGTGGGAGCGTGTATGAAGGAGTACACCCCTGCAGGGTTAACATGATCTATTCGAATAGCCGCGTCCGCGGTAAAGGACTACTTGGTTGCCTATACAGTTCATAGACAAGTAAATGGAAACTACTAAAAGCCTCAAGATAAGAGTGAGTGCCGAGGATGGCTCTTCCGTAGAAAGACGGAGGTGGATCCTCGGTGGTGTATTGAAGTGGTGAGTAGTGGACTCGTGTGCGCAAAACCATTTCAAGTTGGAGTATCGTAGGATAGCCTAGCCAAGAGTCAAAGCTGGCTTGCTGCAATAACTCCACCAACCCTTCTTGATACTAAGCATGTATGTAGGATCTGATGTAAGTCTTGCTGAGTACCTTCGTACTCATGTTGCTATAATCTACATTTTTTTCAGAAGACGCTGCAACCCCTTCTGATGGGTTCTATGTAGACGTTGACATCAACGAGTAGGCTAAAGACCCAGGTGGTGACCCTGAGCTTGTGAAGGACCTTGTAGTATAGCTAGGCTTCCCAAGCCTCTTTTATTTTACTAGTTGTCTGTACTCAGACAAGTTACTTCCGCTGCTGGTTTGTATGACTGTATGACTTGTATGTTGGGTCGTGAGACCCGTACCTTCATGTATGTTATGTATGGCTCCCTGAGCCTTAAATAAAGTACTTGTGTCGTAGAGTCATGTTGTGATGCTTCGTTGTATTTGCACATATCGAGCATATTGTGTGTATGATTGAAATGCTTGGTATGTGTGGGATCTGACTATCTAGTTGTTTATCTTTAGTAGCCTCTCTTACCGGGAAATGTCTCCTAGTGTTACCGCTGAGCCATGGTAGCTTGCTACTGCTCTGGAACACTTAGGCTGGCCGGCATGTGTCCTTCTTCGTTCCTGTGTCTGTCCCTTCGGGGAAATGTCACGCTTTGAGTACCGGAGTCCTGTTAGCCCGCTACAGCCCGGTTTACCGGAATCCTGCTAGCCCAGTGCTACAGCCCGGACCCACTTGCTGATGACCGACACGTTCGAAGCTGGGTCATGGATGCCTGTCCCTGTAAGTCTGTGCCACTTTGGGTTTACGACTAGTCATGTCAGCCCGGGCTCTTTATCATATGGATGCTAGCGACACCTATCATATACGTGAGCCAAAAGGCGCAAACGGTCCCGGGCAAAGGTAAGGCGACACCCGTGGGGATACCGTGCGTGAGGCCGCAAAGTGATATGAGGTGTTACCGGCTAGATCGATGTGACATCGAGTCGGGGTCCTGACAGCGTTGGCATCAGAGCCGGACTGCCTGTAGGTTCTCCAAGCCAAACTGGTCGATGTTGAGTCTAGAAATTCTTTAGTTATATGTAGGGGAATTGTTTGTGGGTTGGAACGTAAGGCTCTTTTTACTCCTTTATCTTATGACATTCTGATCTGAGTCAATCCATTCTTCCACCGGGGGTTAAGGAATTAGGACCTATTCTCTCTATCAGGATCACGTGTTACTAATCAGTAGTACCTTATAAGTTTGATGGATACAAGCCTAGTTCAGTTCTACTACCACATTATGTTGTTAGAATGGATTCAGAACTTTGATATGATGATGTTGAGTGTGTACGAAATCCTTTGTCAAATGTCTCAAAATCCTTCTTGAGCATTTACAGCTGTTATGCTGCCGAAATTTTGCTAGAAATTCTAATGCCCTTGCATTATGATTGTGCTTTCAGTTGGCCACTCGCGACCTCAATCAAGTGGTTCGCCTGACTCGATGCCTAGATGTACCCGGCCATACTGCCAAGTTGGTCAGGGTAATGACTGAGGCTGGATACCGCTGGTATCCTGAGTACACGGTCGAAGAGCAATTCCGAGACTTTAATCAAAGCCAGTATCTCTGCACTGTCAGGATATTTCCATCTTATCCTGGATCCACCGAGCCTCTTCACTGCTCTTATGGACTCGGGGTTACTATTGAGATGGCTGTGCAGGACGCCGCCTACTCTATGATGACCATTATGCGAGTCAGATCTGGTATATTTCGGGACTCTGATTTCCGGTATATGCCAGGATCACTTCCGGGAGCACAAGGGTATCTCCAGGCTATTTATGCTGACCCCACTCAGGAGGATTCACGGACTCGCACCACTGCTGAGATGCTCGAGGATAAGGACCGTGAAAATCGGGCCTTGAGGTTAGAGCTCTTCAATACTCGTGCTGACCACTGGGCCACTTTGACTCGGTTCGCACCGGCGGTGCAAGCTGGATTCTCAGATATGCGCGATCTCTATCCTGTGAGGTCTGCTCTGCCAGACGTGATGGTTTGGCGTGATGTAGGAGGCATCACCCCACCTCACGGTCCCCGCAGGCCACCGTCTGTTGGTCCAAGGCCTCATCCTAGCCCCTATGGTCCACAAGCTCCGCGAGATCGTCTGTTTCCGGATGATCATGTTGAGCTTCCAGGCTATGGAGGTGACTTTTACGAGGACTACTACGGATCGGTCTGAGTTAGTGGTAGTATCACTAGTTCGCACTAGCTGTGTCGTCTATCGTCCCGCGTGACTCGTGGGATATGACCTAGTTTGTACTCTTTCCGGAGGTGTAAAAAAATAATGTATGGGAGCTTGGAATGCCTCCGATGAGATGTAATCCTTTTCTCACCGTAATAGTACTTTGTTTGGTCTTGTACTAAACCCTGTATGGTGTGTATGACGATGGAATAAAAGAAGCAGTTCTGTTTTTACCATGTCATAAGGATGATCATCTTGCATTTCGAGTTATTCCTTACATTCTGTATCCTATGTCGGAATTTTATCATTCTGACTAAATCATTGTCTTGTTACCTAGGATGGTCAACACGCGCGCTAACCCTGCTTCTCAAGAGCAGGCCGAAGGCAGTGAAGGCAGGAATGAAAATCTGCCTCATCCTCCTTCACTAGCCGAGGTTATGATGGAAGCTGAGAGAAACAAGCGGGAGACCAACCGTTTGTTGGAGCGTATTGAACAGAACACGGCACACCATCAGAGGACTAACGTGGTGTCACTCAGTGATTTTATCAAATTACATCCACCCACGTTCCACCACTCCGTCGAGCCTCTCGACGCTGATGACTGGCTTCACAGTATCTCTCATAAACTGCGTTCCGCGCTGGTAGCGGAGGCTGACAAGGTCACCTTTGCTGCATATCATCTTGAAGGCCCCGCCAGTCTATGGTGGGAAAATTATGGAGCTATGCGCCCAGCGGGCCATGTCACTACTTGGGCTGAGTTCAGCGAGGCTTTCCGTGAGCATCATATTCCGGAGGGTCTCATGGACCGCAAACGTGAAGAATTTTGCAGTTTCACCCAAGGCCGACTTTCTGTGGATGTTTACAGCAGGGAGTTTGGTAATCTCGCACGATATGCAACCGAGGAAGTTTCTACTGACGCCAAGAAGCAAGCAAGGTTCCGTAAGGGCCTTAGTCCTGAGCTTCGCCGTGACCTCCGTCTGCATGAGTGCACATCTTTTCAGAAACTTGTCAACAAAGCCATCAGTGCTGAAACTGGTCAGACTGACTATGACGCAACACGCAAGCATGGCCGTGATATGGGTTCCTCATCCGGTGCTGGTCCTCAGAAGCGCCGCGTGTGGGTACCCAACACCGCCCTGCCACCCAGGTTCACCCCGAGGCCATCCTTCCAGGCGCCTCGCCCCGTTCAGCAGTCTGCACCGGCCAAGCCCTATGGGGGTCCAACTAACAATGCTCCTCCACGTACCAGTTCCGTGACTTGTTTCAAGTGTGGGGAATCTGGCCACTATATGCGTGAGTGTCCCCAGACCAACCCCAACCAGTCTGCTAAAGCTGTTGGCCGTGGCAAGCCGACAGGAAAAGTATTCCATGCCAAGCCGGTCACCGCTACACGTGGCCATGTCAACTGTATCTCTGCCGAAGAAGCTCAAGAGGATCCCAATGTCGTTCTCGGTACGCTTCTTGTTAATTGCCACCCGGCATCTGTTCTTTTCGATACAGGAGCCTCTCATTCTTTTATATCTGAAAACTATGCTCGCTTGCATAACGTCGCATTCGGTGATATGCCAACCTCTATGGTAATTCAAACTCCGGGATCCAAATGGCAAACTTCTAGAGTAAGCCATGGAAATGAAATCCAAGTCGACAGACTTGTTTTCCTTGCCTCTTTGATAGCCCTTAAATTTTCAGATATCAATATCATTCTGGGTATGGACTGGATGTCAGCTCATCAAGCCAAAATTGATTGCTTCTCTAGGACTGTTCAACTCACCCATCCTTCGGGGAAGATAGTCAATGTCTTGACCCGAATAGCTAAGCGACAATTATATTCTCTTAACGCCAGCCCTTTGCCAGACCTTGAGGACGTTCCGGTAGTCCGTGACTTCCCGGATGTCTTCCCAGAAGAATTGCCAGGTGTTCCACCTGACAGGGATGTTGAGTTCGTAATAGACCTCATTCCAGGAACCGTTCCGATTGCTAGAAGACCCTATAAGATGGCACCCCTAGAACTAGCCGAGCTTAAGAAACAACTCGATGAGTCCTTGAAAAAGGGTTTCATCCGACCTAGTTCATCTCCGTGGGCTTGCCCCATCCTATTCGTCAAGAAGAAGGATGGTACGGACCGGATGGTTGTAGATTACCGACCTGTCAATTTGGTCACAATCAAGAACAAATATCCGCTTCCCAGGATCAACGACCTGTATGATCAGCTCGCTGGATCTTCAGTCTTCTCCAAAATGGATTTGAGGTTGGGCTACCATCAAATCAAAATCAGAAACGGGGACATTCCTAAAACGGCCTTTGTTACCCGTTATGGCCAATACGAGTACACCGTCATGTCCTTCGGTTTAACCAACGCTCCAGCCACCTTTTCTCGGTTAATGAACTCAATCTTCATGGAGTATTTGGATAAATTCGTTGTAGTTTACCTCGATGATATACTCATCTACTCCAAGAACGAGGAAGAACATGCCGAACATCTAAGGCTAGTGTTGCAGAAACTTCGAGAGCATCGCCTTTATGCCAAATTTTCTAAATGTGAATTCTGGTTGCCAGAAGTGACCTATCTGGGTCATGTAATATCTGGTAAAGGTATTGCTGTTAACCCTGAGCGAGTTCAAGCCGTCCTTAACTGGACTCCACCTGAATCGGTCAAGCAAGTTCGGAGTTTTCTAGGCTTAGCGAGCTATTATCGTCGCTTTGTCGAGAACTTCTCCAAGGTTGCCAAACCTCTAACCGAACTCCTCAAGAAAGATAAGAAGTTCGAGTGGACTCCACAATGTGAGCACAGCTTTCAGGAACTGAAAAGACGCCTGACTTCTGCTCCCGTACTGGTACCGCCAGACTTCTCCAAGGATTTTGTTATCTACTGCGACGCCTCGCGACAAGGACTAGGTTGCATTCTCATGCAAGATCGACACGTAATTGCCTACGCTTCACGGCAATTGCACCCACATGAGGAGAATTATCCTACTCATGATCTAGAGCTTGCAGCTGTAGTCTATGCACTTAAAACCTGGCGACATTACCTCCTCGGTAATCGTTGCGAAATATTCACTGATCACCAAAGTTTGAAGTACATCTTCACCCAACCGGATCTGAACCTCAGGCAAAGACGTTGGGTTGAATTGATCACAGATTTCGATTTAGGAATAACCTACACCCCAGGGAAAGCCAACGTCATGGCTGATGCGCTAAGTCGTAAATCTTATTGTAACAACCTGATGTTACAACAAAGTCAACCGCTTCTCCATGAGGAATTTCGGAAGCTTAACCTTCACATTGTTCCTCAAGGTTTTCTTTCCACCTTGGTGGCAAAACCTACCCTTACGGATCAGATTATCAAGGCACAGAAGGTATATCCGGGAATCTCCCGCATCAAGAGAAACATTCGGAAAGGAATTGCGAATTGCTTCTCCATTAATGATCAAGGGGTCGTATACTTCGGGAATCGACTAGTGGTTCCCAAAGTGCGAAACCTGAGGCGTTTGATCCTTAAGGAAGCTCATGAATCTCCTCTCACCATTCATCCCGGTAGCACTAAGATGTATCAGGACCTACGCCAGAGGTTCTGGTGGACTAGGATGAAGAGAGAAATTGCTCAGTATATTGCAAATTGCGACGTCTGTCGTCGTGTAAAAGCAGAGCACCAATGGCCTGCTGGCACCCTTCAACCCTTAGCTATTCCTGAATGGAAATGGGATAAAATTGGTATGGATTTCATTACCGGTTTTCCCAGGACCAAGAGAGGGAATAATGCTATCCTCGTTGTTGTCGATCGTCTTTCCAAAGTAGCCCATTTCCTACCTGTTCGTGAGAGTATAACCGCTAGTCAGCTGGCAGACTTGTACATCTCCCGAATAGTGTCCCTCCATGGTGTTCCTTTGGAAATCAACTCGGATCGAGGAAGTCTTTTCACCTCTCGATTTTGGGAAAGTTTCCAAAATGCTATGGGAACTCGTCTCTCCTTTAGCACCGCCTTCCACCCTCAGTCGAGTGGTCAAGTGGAACGCGTCAACCAAATTCTAGAAGACATGCTTCGAGCCTCTGTTATCTCATTCGGAATGGACTGGGAGAAGTGTCTTCCATTTGCCGAATTCGCTTACAACAATAGCTATCAATCTAGCTTGGGTAAAGCCCCTTTTGAAGTTCTCTATGGACGACGGTGTTGAACACCCCTTAACTGGTCAGAGACCGGGGAAAGACAATTCTTTGGCCCGGACATGATTCAGGAAGCAGAAGAACAAGTTCGCATCGTTCGTGAAAAGTTGAAAACAGCCCAATCTCGTCAAAAGAGTCAATATGACCGAAAACATAAGGCTATGACTTTCGAGGTTGACGAGAAGGCATATCTTCGGGTCACCCCTCTGAAGGGAACCCATCGTTTCGGTATCAAAGGCAAATTGGCTCCTCGTTACATTGGACCTTTTCGCATTCTTGCCAAACGAGGGGAAGTTGCCTACCAGCTGGAACTACCTCCGCATCTCTCCAGAGTCCACGATGTCTTCCACGTTTCTCAACTCAGGCGTTGCTTCTCGGATCCTATCCGTGAAGTGGACCACGAAACGCTTGATCTCCAAGATAATCTTACATATCGGGAGTACCCCGTTCGTATCCTTGATCAGGCCGAACGTATCACCCGACGTCAGAACATCAAGTTCCTCAAAGTACAATGGTCGCACCATTCCGAGGATGAAGCAACCTGGGAAAGGGAGGATCGTCTTCGACTTGAGTACCCCGCCTTCTTCCCGGAGGAACCTAAATCTCGGGACGAGATTCTTTTGAGTGGGGGTGAGTTGTCACACCCTAGCTAGTCATGCATCAGAGTGTGTGCATCATGTTTAAAATTCCATTTAAATTGAAATGGGGATTGTGAAACCCTCAGAATCATTTCTGAAAATGACCCAAATAAAAATTTCTCCAAAAGGGTCCAAGAAAATGCTCATGTTGATCTCTGAAAATATTGGACAGAGATAAATATCAAACCAATATTTTTAGTGGCTCATGAACATTTACTTTGGGCATTTGGAATTAATGCATAAATATTTGCTTTGGAAATATATTTCTATATATATTAATATATGTCCAAATATTATGCCAATTATAAAGGAGCTCTGGAATAATATATCTAGCCCCTGAAAAATTTGGCATAAGTTAAATAAATGATTTAATATATTATTTAAATCAAAACAAATGTCAGAAATTAGAAAACAGAAAAAAAATAAAAGGGAGAAGCTTACCTGGGCTCCTCCACTGTGCAGCCCATCCAGCTGGCCGGCCCAGCCAGCAGGCGGCCCAGCCCGCCTCCCTCCTCTGTCGTCTTCGTCCCGACAGAGGGAGGGGAGTGTGGCCGGCGCGCGCGCGCGCCACCGCGCCACGCCACCTCTCTCCCTACCTGCCTGCCCTCCCCTCCTCGCCTCGATGCCCTGGACGACGCCACGCCTCCACCCCTGCTCTCTCTCACTCGCCCTCGGCTCTTCCCTCCTCTCCCTCGCTCTCTCTCTCACAGCCGAACACCACCGTCGCCGCCGTTCGCCTTAGCAGCCGTCTCCGGCCACCCCTCGCTCCCCCGACTAGCTCAGCGGCTCCGCCTCGACCTCCTCTTCCTCCCCACCGCTCCACGGGCCTCCGGAAGCCCTGCATCGCCGCCACGTCGCCGTTCCCCTCCTCGGGCTCCGACCATCGTCGCCGTCGATTCGCCGTCTCCAGCGCGTCCTCGAGCCCGCTTCGACGCCCACTGCAACCGCGGTGAGCTACGCCACCGTTTCCCCTTCTTCTCCCCCTCGTTCCCTCACCGTAGCCTCCTCCCCACCACGGCCGAACCTCCGCCGTCGCCGAGCTCGCCGTCGACGCAGCTCCGGTGACCATTTGGTCACCCCGGCGAGTCCAACGAGTTCGTAAGGCTCCATAGAGCATCCCTAGCGCCTCGCTTCGCTCGCCTTCGAGCTCCAACCCCGTTTCCGTGCACGACCGAACTCCGGCGGCCGCAGCCGAGCTCGCTGCCGTCGACTCCGGCCACCTCAGGCACAGCCACGGCCACCGTTCGACGCGCGGGAGCAAGAGCTCTCCAACGAGCCCAAGAACGGCCTCGCCCGTGCCCTGTAGCGCGATCCCGCATCGCGCCGCCGTCTCGGGCCTCGCCGGCGTCACGTCGCCGGTGGGTTTGACCCACTTTGACCACGGCAGGAACCCCCCTGAGTCCCTGACAGGTGGGCCCAGTCCTGTAGCTAATTAGGATTAGCGCTAACCACTGTTAGTTAACCCCCTGACACTGACTAGTGGGCCCCAGCGCCACTAATTAGTAATTAGGATTAATTTAACCCTGTTTAACCCCCCTGTCACTGACGTGTGGGCCCCACACGTCAGGTTTGACCCCAGACAGCCGCAGTTGACCACTGACGTCATGCTGACGTCATGCTGGCGCAATAATTATATTTCTGGATTTAAATTAAATCAGGAAATTCCAGAATATTATTTAAACTTCAAAAATTCATAACTTTTATTCTGTAACTCCAAATTGGACAAATTATATATGAAAAATGATCAGAAAAATCCAATCTATCCATCTGTACTATTTTCATGCATGATCAAACAAGTTAAATTGATGTTTTAAGCAGAACAAGGAAAAGCACTTTAAAAGGCCATGTTTGAGTTTGAAATTTGAATCTTTGATTCAAATTTGTTCAAACCCTTCTGGTTTTAGTTGCATTAGCCCAACACACTCATATTGCTATGTTTCATGCATGCATCATATTGTTGCACATTGTTTGGTGATGGTTGTGTGTCAGTGTCCTTTGCGACAGGTTCTGCCTCCGAGGAGTACCGTGATTACCCTAACGAAGAACCGTATCAGTGCATCGAACCATCAGGCAAGCAACCAACCATTTGATCATATCGATACAATCCCATGTTCTCGCTCCTGCTCTCTTTTACTGCATTAAGACAACGCGATTCAAACTGCTGTGTGCTACGGTAGTTGAACCCATTTCCTCTGCATGACCTGTCATTGCCACAGTAACTAGATGAAACCCACTAGCATGTGTAGGAGTTGATTGAGCCATATGTATGTGTTGTTCCTACCTTGCTATGCCTGCTATGCTTAGAGTCGTGTCAGGTCTGGTTCATCTGGGTGATGGGCTAGAGTGAAATGTTATGTCAGTAATGAGAGTGGTGTGGTGAACACGATTTGGTAAAGGTATCGATGAGAGGCCATGTAGGAGTACATGGTGGGTTGTTTCATTGAAGCCGACCTTAAGCACTGAGATCTGTATGTGTGATTTAAGAATCAGCTACTACCATGCATTGGGCCCGAAACCAATGGACCCTCTCGGCTTCTTATTCACCCTAGTTCTCCGTCCAGGAGTTGCAAGTAGTTTCTGGTGTTTGTAGCCTACTGGAGGCCGTGGACAGCGCTGACCGTAGGGGTGGGCTGTGACGCGGTAGGTACGTGGCCGGGTGTACCGAATACCCGTTAGGTATCTCGGGAACCCTGTTCACATCGTTCGGGGCCGTATGGGAAACCTCGGCCGGACTCCCTGCGGATGGAACCTGAATAGGCGATAAACCTGGACTGGAGGCTTAGGTGATTAGGTAGGTCGTGGCCGACACCCACGTTGGGCTTCCGCTTGAAGGTTGCCGAGTACATGTCGTGTAAACGACGGTAAGTGGTGAGAGCGTGTATGAAGAAGTACCCCCTGCAGGGTTAACATGATCTATTCGAATAGCCGCGTCCGCGGTAAAGGACTACTTGGTTGCCTATACAGTTCATAGACAAGTAAATGGAAACTACTAAAAGCCTCAAGATAAGTGTGAGTGCCGAGGATGGCTCTTCCGTAGGAAGACGGAGGCGGATCCTCGGTAGTGTATTGAAGTGGTGAGTAGTGGACTCGTGTGCGCAAAAATCATTTCAGTTGAAGTATCGTAGGATAGCCTAGCCAAGAGTCAAAGCTGGCTTGCTGCAATAACTCCACCAACCCCTCTTGATACTATGCATGTATGTAGGATCTGATGTAAGTCTTGCTGAGTACCTTTGTACTCATGTTGCTATAATCTACATTTTTACAGAAGACGCTGCAACCCCTTCTGATGGGTTCTATGTAGACGTTGACATCAACGAGTAGGCTAAAGACCCAGGTGGTGACCCTGAGCTTGTGAAGGACCACGTAGTATAGCTAGGCTTTCCAAGCCTCTTTTATTTTACTAGTTGTCTGTACTCAGACAAGTTACTTCCGCTGCTGGTTTGTATGACTGTATGACTTGTATGTGGGGTCGTGAGACCCGTACCTTTGTGTATGTTATGTATGGCTCACTGAGCCTTAAATAAAGTACTTGTGTCATAGAGTCATGTTGTGATGCTTCGTTGTATTTGCACATATCGAGCATATTATGTGTATGATTGAAATGCTTGGTATGTGTGGGATCTGACTATCTAGTTGTTTATCTTTAGTAGCCTCTCTTACCGGGAAATGTCTCCTAGTGTTACCGCTGAGCCATGGTAGCTTGCTACTGCTCTGGAACACTTAGGCTGGCCGGCATGTGTCCTTCTTCGTTCCTGTGTCTGTCCCTTCGGGGAAATGTCACGCTTTGAGTACCGGAGTCCTGTTAGCCCGCTACAGCCCGGTTTACCGGAGTCCTGCTAGCCCAGTGCTACAGCCCGGACCCACTTGCTGATGACCGACACGTTTGAAGCTGGGTCATGGATGCCTGTCCCTGTAAGTCTGTGCCACTTTGGGTTTACGACTAGTCATGTCAGCCCGGGCTCTTTATCATATGGATGCTAGCGACACTTTCATATACGCGAGCCAAAAGGCGCAAACGGTCCCGGGAAAAGGTAAGACGACACCCGTGGGGATACCGTGCGTGAGGCCGCAAAGTGATATGAGGTGTTACCAGCTAGATCGATGTGACATCGAGTCGGGGTCCTGACAGCGTTGGTAGCTTTAGTTGCATTAGCCCAACACACTCATATTGCCATGTTTCATGCATGCATCATATTGTTGCACATTGTTTGGTGATGCCTGTGTATCGTTATCCTTTACGACAGGATCTGTCCCCGAGGAGTACCGTGACTACCCTAACGAAGAACCGTATCCGTGCATCGAACCATCAGGCAAGCAACCAACCATTTGATCATATCGATACAATCCCATGTTCTCGCTCCTGCTCTCTTTTACTGCATTAAGACAACACGATTCAAACTGCTGTGTGCTACGGTAGTTGAACCCATTTCCTCTGCATGACCTGTCATTGCCACAGTAACTAGATGAAACCCACTAGCATGTGTAGGAGTTGATTGAGCCATATGTATGTGTTGTTCCTACCTTGCTATGCCTGCTATGCTTAGAGTCGTGTCAGGTCTGGTTCATCTGGGTGATGGGCTAGAGTGAAATGATTATGTCGGTAATGAGAGTGGTGTGGTGAACACGATTTGGTAAAGGTATCGATGAGAGGCCATGCAGGAGTACATGGTGGGTTGTTTCATTGAAGCCGACCTTAAGCACTGAGATCTGTATGTGTGATTTAAGAATCAGCTACTACCATGCATTGGGCCCGAAACCAATGGACCCTCTCGGCTTCTTATTCACCCTAGTTCTCCGTCCAGGAGTTGCAAGTAGTTTCTGGTGTTTGTAGCCTACTGGAGGCCGTGGACAGCGCTGACCGTAGGGGTGGGCTGTGATGCGGTAGGTACGTGGCACGGTGTACTGAATACCCGTTAGGTATTTCGGGAACCCTGTTCACATCGTTCGGGGCCGTATGGGAAACCTCGGCCGGACTCCCTGCGGATGGAACCTGGATAGGCGATAAACCTTGACTAGAGGCTTAGGTGATTAGGTAGGTCGTGGCCGACACCCACGTTGGGCTTCCGCTTGAAGGTTGCCGAGTACATGTCGTGTAAACGACGGTAAGTGGTGGGAGCGTGTATGAAGGAGTACACCCCTGCAGGGTTAACATGAT
This sequence comes from Triticum dicoccoides, assembly GCF_002162155.2. Taxonomy (NCBI): domain Eukaryota; kingdom Viridiplantae; phylum Streptophyta; class Magnoliopsida; order Poales; family Poaceae; genus Triticum; species Triticum dicoccoides. Next base: position 494,004,702 of record NC_041393.1, on the reverse strand, counting down.
CTATTCGAATAGCCGCGTCCGCGGTAAAGGACTACTTGGTTGCCTATACAGTTCATAGACAAGTAAATGGAAACTACTAAAAGCCTCAAGATAAGAGTGAGTGCCGAGGATGGCTCTTCCGTAGAAAGACGGAGGTGGATCCTCGGTGGTGTATTGAAGTGGTGAGTAGTGGACTCGTGTGCGCAAAACCATTTCAAGTTGGAGTATCGTAGGATAGCCTAGCCAAGAGTCAAAGCTGGCTTGCTGCAATAACTCCACCAACCCTTCTTGATACTAAGCATGTATGTAGGATCTGATGTAAGTCTTGCTGAGTACCTTCGTACTCATGTTGCTATAATCTACATTTTTTACAGAAGACGCTGCAACCCCTTCTGATGGGTTCTATGTAGACGTTGACATCAACGAGTAGGCTAAAGACCCAGGTGGTGACCCTGAGCTTGTGAAGGACCTTGTAGTATAGCTAGGCTTCCCAAACCTCTTTTATTTTACTAGTTGTCTGTACTCAGACAAGTTACTTCCGCTGCTGGTTTGTATGACTGTATGACTTGTATGTTGGGTCGTGAGACCCGTACCCTCGTGTATGTTATGTATGGCTCCCTGAGCCTTAAATAAAGTACTTGTGTCGTAGAGTCATGTTGTGATGCTTCGTTGTATTTGCACATATCGAGCATATTGTGTGTATGATTGAAATGCTTGGTATGTGTGGGATCTGACTATCTAGTTGTTTATCTTTAGTAGCCTCTCTTACCGGGAAATGTCTCCTAGTGTTACCACTGAGCCATGGTAGCTTGCTACTGCTCTGGAACACTTAGGCTGGCCGGCATGTGTCCTTCTTCGTTCCTATGTCTGTCCCTTCGGGGAAATGTCACGCTTTGAGTACCGGAGTCCTGTTAGCCCGCTACAGCCCGGTTTACCGGAGTCCTGCTAGCCCAGTGCTACAGCCCGGACCCACTTGCTGATGACCGACACGTTCGAAGCTGGGTTATGGATGCCTGTCCCTGTAAGTCTGTGCCACTTTGGGTTTACGACTAGTCATGTCAGCCCGGGCTCTTTATCATATGGATGCTAGCGACACCTATCATATACGTGAGCCAAAAGGCGCAAACGGTCCCGGGCAAAGGTAAGGCGACACCCGTGGGGATACCGTGCGTGAGGCCGCAAAGTGATATGAGGTGTTACCGGCTAGATCGATGTGACATCGAGTCGGGGTCCTGACAGATCCGTTACTGCATGTGTTGTTGCAGTTGACGGTCAATTGGTCAGCAGGCAAAGACATGTACATCAGCTTGAGCTCTGAGTCAAACAGATATGTGAGGGAACGATTCAACGGGGATGACCGTGTCGGCCTCCCAGTGAGAGAGTTGCTTCTCCTGTGAGCTCTCACTCAAGGGAAGCGAGGCATGCAAAGCCAGCCTGGTTTCAAAGATCGGCGAGCCCCCCATCTCGTTGTAAACTTGTAGAGTAATCAATGCCAAATCACAAGTATGTTTAAGGCGATTAAAAGTTGTGGTAGAAGTACTTCTTGTCCTGGTCTCTCCATGGAGTGCATATACGTATAAATGTTATAATCGATCACAAGATGACCAACTCCCATATGCTAATATGTGCATACAATGTGATCGTCGAGGGTCCTTTATACCATTGATGATTGATTGATGGAAGCAGCGGCTGATGCGGTCAATATAGTGGTACTAATGCACCTCATCGAAAACGTATTACATGGCGTCTAGATCGATGCGTCCGCGTGCTAGGGCTGCCGCTAAGGTGGCGACGACTTTGCCGAGGCGAGCCTGTTTTTTCAAGAAGCGGGTTGGTTCTTATATTTTTATACATGTATATATCTAGTCCTATGTCCATGTTCAACAGATTCAGATAAAATATTGAAGAGAGATGAACGAAAAAACCACGTGTATCGTTTGTGCCTGACTCGGACCAATGGGTCGTAAAAAATTAGGCTGACGAAAGGATTTTTTTAGGTATGTATGTATATTTAAAATTTATACACATTTTCACTTTTTTTCCATATATAACATATTATATTTTGAGTAAGTGTTTGATAGATAAATATTTTGAAGACCATTTTAATCTGCCAGACATAAAAAATTAGGCCGATGAAAGGGATTTTTCAGGTAGTATGTATGTATATTTAAAGTTTATACACATTTTGAAGACCATTTTAATCGGTCAGAAAGAAGAAAAATTAAACAAGAAAAGGGGGGGGGAAAGAAGAAAAAATTAAACAAGAAAAAGAGAAAAAGAAGAGAAATATAAAAAAAGGGTAGGCCGACGAAAGGATTTTTCAGGTAGTATGTATGTATATTTAAAGTTTATACACATTTTTAAGACCATTTTAATCTGTCAGAAAGAAGAAAAATTAAACAAGAAAAGGGGGGAAAGAAGAAAAAATAAACAAGAAAAAGGGAAAAAGAACAGAAATTAAACAAACAAAAGGGGAAAACAATTGAGAGAGCCCGGGCTCGAACCAAGGTCGCCCGGATGGAAAACCGAAGCTACAGCCAATGTACTACGCATGCCGTTTGCTACTTTTGTGACCTCCCAATTCATAAACCAGAGACCACTGCCGTGAGTTGTGAAAAAAAAACTGAATCGTTTTCCATACTTATAGGTGGCATTGGTGGATAATATTTAGCAATTTTAGGGGCAAATTATGTGACGTACCACCAGAAGCAATAGCTGCTTTATTATTACTAGCAAATATGCCCGTGCGTTGCAACGGGAGACAAAAAATTATGGCTAACAAAATAAGTACTCCCTCCGTTCGGAATTATTTGTCATAGAAATGGATGTATTTAGAAATTTTTTAGTTTTAGATACATCTATTTCTGTGGCAAGTAATTCGGAACAGAGGGAGTATGACATAATATCCTGATATATGAGTGTACTCTATTTTAACATAGTGGCTCACCATGTTGTCATTTTATGTCCTCATCCTAGCCGATGATGGTCGCGATGTGCACGTGATCACAATGCATTCGACGCGGTAAATCCCAAAGCTATGAGTTTGCCAGTGCATGCCACACTTGTCATTATGTTGCACAAGGGAACGTTTAAAACTTTAAAAATAAATCTCATACCACGAACTACTCTCAACACCAAGATATATAAAGACTTTACAAAAATTAATCGAATTCTAGACGTAAAATATTTTTGAATCAATGAACAATTTTCCAAATCGACAAACATTTTTTTTGAAATTTTTTATTTTCTCAAAAAACATCATGAACATTAGTTTTGATTACAAAAAAATTTAGATGTATGAACCGGTTTCAAACTCATTAACATTTTTTGACTCAACAACCATTTTTTGAATTGATGATATTTTTAGATTGGGGAACAAATTTTTAAAAATCAAATGTTTTATTTTTATTTTTGTGAACATTTTCTAAAATGCCATGGAATTGTTTTTCGGATTCCCGAATATGTTTTGAATACATGATCATTTTTTCAAAATCATGAACATGATTTTATTTCCCAACCAGTTTTCCAAATTGTGATTTTTGTACAACTTTGCGAACAGTTTTGCAAAACCACCAACATTTTTTGAATCTGCAAAAATTTTATGATTTTCTAAATTCGCATATATTTTATGATTTTTCAAACATTTTTTTTAAATTCGCAGCTTTTAGAATATTAAAACCCGAATTAATTTAAAAAAGAAAGAAAACAGAAAAGACAAATAAGTAAAATGAGAAGAAACAGGGGAGTAAAGCCATGGGCCGGCCCATGAATGCATACATGGATGAGAAAAGAAAGATTAAATTTGTGCAAGCTGGGGATCGAACCCTGCCCTCCTCGGTGGAGGAACGATCGGCCAACCACCCTGCTGCTTGTTGTTCTGCCACTTCTACTCGTCGCGCCCCTATAAATCAGCGAATGAGGTGGCGATTTTTAGTCCGAAAACTTCAATCGTTTTCCACTTACGGGTGGCATTGGTGGGTAATTTTTACCACCTTGAAGGGTAATTTCAATGACGGACGACCAGAAGCGATAGCCGCTTTATTAGTAGGTAAAGAGGTAAAGACTACTACTAGTACAAATGCCCGTGCGTTGCAACGGGAAAAAAAATGGAACGCTATGACATGACGGGCATATTGAAGACGGCATAGACATGGGTATATCATCCATGACATAATCATCACATAAGCAGACATCACTGGTATCTTTTAAGCATGGCTCAAGGACCCTCTCCACTCAATTTCAACATGCCTCTTATCCCCAAACGATGGCTTAAGGATGTTAAGTAACAACTATGATAAAATTATTTATAGACCTGTATTTATAACCCATACCACATCAAAATGATATAGGAAGATATAAAAAACATCCTTTGGAAAATATTTTCTAAATTATTATACTGTTTAGAATTATTATTAAAGAGTTTATAAAATAAGTAAAATTGAATTAGCAAGTTGGATGGAAATTGTACACTGTAATTTCATGTCCAACAATCCAACTTAGACGGCTCCATCAAATATATATGTAGTGTCCAAACAAATCATACACTGTAATTTGAAGTACAGATTAGACTGATGCATCAAATATAGTGTACATCTAAAGTCTGAATTGTTCTCCTAAGATATCCATGAACATTTAGTAGACATTTTAGTTCCATTGCCCACGACCAATTGCCAATCATGAACCCTAAGAAACGGGATCAAGGAGTCGATATTGAACGTCAAAATCGACAGATGAAACATTACGGTAGATACATGTAGTTTTGTGGACCTGTACCTCTCCCTAGTGCACTGCAGCGTCGCATGAAGCCACCCAGCAGCCAACAAACCAGATTGATCTGTCAAAAGTAGATTCCAGACGAATCAACATCACCTGTAAATCAAACAGGGGTTTCTTCCACAGTGTATATGTCACAGCACCGCAACAGTACACACTCCCCAATGTTTGTAGCAGAATCCCGTGCATCCATATTTTGCGGAGGCTAGTCGTCGATGGCATCCAGTGCATGGCCACGTCCACGGCAAGTCGTTCCGACGACCACGCAACTGCAACATCCTTTTCTCCTTCTGTCACTTATCTTGGGCACCATCATCGGTGGACGGTGAGAAGGACCAACACATTCACGGCCTAGCTGCAGAACTTGAGGTCATGGCCGAAAGCGCTTGCGGGGAACCGGCAGAGCACGCATATTATACACCTGGGAACACAAGGTCCATAACTTAGTTCTTATAGCATGTAAAATATCTTTCCTTGGTTGTAGCTTTGACCAAATCACCAGAAGAATGGGCACCAGATTGCAGCGTGAGTGCAGATTAGCATTTATTTTAAGTGCTATTATGCTGGCCTTTTGAAGGTATGGTTTGTTCGGATTTCAGTGTGAGAATTCTACAAAAAAAACTATCTTAAATACCATTGTTATCCAAAAAAAATTCTAAGTGTAATGAAAATCTATATAAGAAAAGCTATGCATCTAGGAACATGCAACGTCCCTTTTGAATAATCATTAGATCACTAAACTGTTAACAGAAGGATGTAAGTGCACAGAAAGGACATGATCAGCAATGGAAAAAGCAAATTTGCAGATAGTAAATAACCTTCTACAGTTAGACTATATACACTAAGAGAATCTGGAAGAAAACGATTCGCAAAATGTACAAAAACTTAACTCTACAGCCTCCAGTGCAGGCTATACAAAACTTAAAATCCCTATGTTCTCTTCGTGAAAATGCCTGTGCGTTATAGTAGTCCATGAAGGAAAGGAATATGTTCTGCACTCTGTCAGCTTCCTGGAGAAGTACGAGGAAGAGATGGGCGATGCGATGGAAAAGATGAGTTCAGAGAAGGGAAAGGAACAACTGACCCCGTCCTTTACCACATACATACCTCTTTCACTGCCACCCATACAGTGGACTCCGCCCGAACAGGGCTCGGCGTAGTTGAACACTGACGCAAGTTTTTAGCAGATCAGTGGCTGGGATGGGCGGGGGCTGTAGCCAGGGATTATAGAGGCTAAGTGTATCTGTCGACATACTATCATTTACCAGTTTCCGATAGTGTGGAGGAAGCTGAAGCCCGGGCAACCCTGGTTCGGCTGCATGCTCTGGCAAAAGTTTTCAGAGGACCCGCGGAGCTTGAGATGGATTGCAAAACGGTGACTGAATATCTAAACTCGGATGTGCCCACTCTTGCTCCCTGCTATGGAGTGATCCAAGATATAAAGGCGGCCCTTTCTTGCTTTCCTTCATTCAAAGTTGTATTTACAGGAAGGAGGAGTCTTGTTAGCTTCAACACCAAACTTGGGAAAGATCTGAAGGATTATGTCATTCAAATAGCAGGTGGGGGAAACACATCAATAATATATAGCAGAAACATATAGATGAACTATAGCTCTATATAGAAACCATTGCTTTCTGACATACAACATGGTACGTACAGAATGAGATGAGCAAGAAAGCTTGGGACACATACACAAATGCAGTTTCTGAACTTACTGTAATAATGAACATACAGATTAATAATTAAGTAGGAGGATAGTTGTGCGGTTCGTTTCTTTTCTGAGGGCTAATGCTCATTTCCGGAGGAAAATAATCTCAGATTTCTAACTAAACTATAATCCCGCTCAACACGAATTGGTTCATTCAGATGCCTTGCCCATATAACTGAATATCTAATAAAAAGAAGAAAAAATAAGCTGCTAGCATAGTCAGAGGCAGGGGACAGAAACAACATCTAAAACAGGGAATTGCATACAATGAATATCAAGGGGATATATACCTCTGGTGTAGCCGCCGAAAACGACATTGGACGGTTGGACGGACGTTCTTGTTCCTTCGGCGAACTCGGCGTTTCTTCCTCCGGCGAACTCGGCGGCGACATTGGACGTTTCGACGAAACTTGCAATTTCGACGGGATTTGATGGAGCTCCTGGTCCAAGGACGCAACCTGATGGAGATTCCGGCCGAGGACACTTCCTTCTTATGCCAGGCAAATCAAATCCGGGTCGGGCACTCCATTGCTTGGTGTTGGAGAAGGACACGGCCTCCTATTGTCCATCCAAGCAGGCCACGAGAGAGGGGACGGCGAGGAAGGGGGGGTGTACTGAAGATGGTGGCGGCTGCCGGCAGGAGGTGGCCGTGGCGGCGGCGGAGGCTGGAGGGCGCGAGCCTCGTCGCGGCCGCTCGCAGGGACATGCCCTTCCTTACTTGGCAGAGCGAGATGGAGGGAGAATGGGAGCACGTGAGAGTACCCCTCGCCGGCGCTCCTTCTTCTCCTCCGCGGCTCACCGCCGTCGTGGGGCCTCCTGCCGGCGCCCCCCTCACGACACGGGAGCGACTCTGCCGCGCAGAGCGCAAACCTCCTTATCTCGCCAACCCAGGCCCAATAGAAAGTAACGGCCCAAGCGTGCCCGTGAGCGAAAGAATTAAATCTTTAGTGCGTACCCCAAATTAGTACCACCTCGTTTATATCGTTTTTATTACGATTTTGTCCATACAAATTGTAAAAGCGTACTATAACATGAGAAGAAAAGCGTATTGTGACGGTGAACCTGACAAAGTCGATCTGTGCTTTATTATTCCTAGTAAACATGCCCGTGCGTTGCAACGGGAGAAAATAAATTAACATGCTTCACTGCGAAGCAAATACCAATTGTCCCAATTAGGTTGGCCAAATAGAGGATAAGTTTGATGGTGATAACAATGATGGATCAGTTAGCAATGAATTCTTTGGGGTGAATCCTTTGGGACAATAATGATTTTTTCTACGTGTATGTCCTAACCTATGTATATGTATTAGTCTTCCAATTTTCACGTCCTGATAGCAGTCAATATGAGTCCGTGGGACACAAACAGAACTAAATCCAATTTTGTAACAAAAATATCTAGTAACAAACCCAGCTACATGTGCATATAGGTTCGAAGAACAAACACATGTATGCGCGTTAACATGTCCGAGTGATGGACTCGGAAATATTTACCTGTCCGTGAATGGTCCAAACCCAATTAACTGCAAGTAAAAAAACAGAAAGACATTTACCCGTTAAGACTACTTTACGGACTACAGATTCTAGCCGAACTTTCGACAATGAAGAATTTAACGGCGCTACCTAGTTTTCCTTTATGCATGGATGGCTTTACCCGTCAAGACTACTTTGCGGATAACAGATTCTGGCCGAACTTTGGATGATGGAGAATTTAACGGTGCTACTTAGTTTCCTTTATGCATGGATGGCTTGATATGCCACGTCATGCGTAAATCGTCCCGTAATTATCATGTGTAGCAGCTCTGGTTCTTTGGGGCCTTAGCACGACGACTTTCCGACTGTCTACTACAACAAGTTGTGCCCGCTCCGGCGATGGAGGGGCGATGACGGCGGCGCGCCTTCGGCTCGCTTCGGTGCCGGTAGTCGTCGGTCTACGAATTTGGATGTAATTTTTACTTCTGGTATTCGTTGTACTGACATGATTGCAGATGAATAGATTGGAAGTTTTTCCGAACAGTGGACATGTGTGTAAGCTGACACGTTATATCCTCGCTGGTGCTCCACGAGTCATATAGACTCCCGAAACGACTTGATTCAGCCGACTATAGTCAACCAACGGATCAGCTCCACACAAAAAATAAAACGAACGCATCGGCCTCAGAAAAAAAAAACTAACGCATCAGCCGTGATGTCAAAAAAAGAAATAGAAAACGAACGCATCAGCCGCCCTCCTCCAGATTACGCGTGTCCAGCGACCCGACGCACCGCTGTCTCCCCACATGACCTTATCTTCTCCCCCAGTCGTCTTCCCCGATCCCCTTCCCGTCGTTCTTCGCTTGCGTTGTCCGCCGCAATTTATCTCTCATCGCCGCTTCGCTCCCTCCTTCACAGCACCGCGCCTAATAGGCTCCCCTCTCTCCTTGCCCTTTCTTGCCGCCGGAGCTCGACATGTGAGGCGACGACTATTATGGCTGTGGGGCGATGGCACCTTCCAGCGACGGCGCCGCAAGGCAGTGCGGTGCGGGATGTTGCAAGGCTGCGGTTCTTCCTTCCTTCTCCCTTCCTCCTTCCTCCCCTCGTTCTTATTCTTTCTCTCACACCGAGTTCCTCTTTCTTTGTTTCCTACAGGAGGCCGATGCCAAACTGCAAGCAGCCGCCACCTGGAGGTTCTCCGACACCGGAGCCCACCTCCTCCTCGCCCACGTCGCCGACGTCCATCCTCGTCGGATCCGGTGCCGCGGGGCCTCCCTGCGCCTCCGCCGCCCTGCCAAGTCCGTCTGCTGGAGCCGCCTCTGTCCGCTGCCTGTTCAGTCCCCTACCTCGACCACGTCTGTACGCGTGCGCAAGGGCTGCAAGGCCTAGCAGTGATTCGTGACGTTCATGTGCGGGGACATGCGGAGGCCGGCGCCGGCGAGCAGGCACGCGTCGACGGGGCCATGTTGGAGGTTATGGGCGCCGACCTGTTGCACCCACCTCGAGCCGACCGCGGCTGCTGGCCGACGAGCACAAGAGAGCTCGGGTGCTTGGGAATGGAGACAACATACGCAAGGGGGGGGGGTGCGATGCCGGAGGCGGAGGAGAGGGGCGGGCACCTTCCGTGCCGACGAGCGCAGCCGAAGCTGTCCCCCCTTCCACCTTCTCTACCTTTGGATAAGGAGCGCGGGTGGAGTTGTTACAAAAGACAGGGATTAATTTGCAAAAACGAATCATTTTTCCAGATCCACTTACATAGGGATTGCGGGTTGGATTATCTAAAACTATAGGGGGTTTTATGCAAAATTGACGCGACGACGGACGACCAGAAGCGATCGCCGCTTTATTAGTAGAGAAAGATTAGGGAAGATTGGTGTTAACTCGAGCCAGCGTGATCCATCTTGTTCCCGCCAGCGACACGTCCTTCTCATCAAAAACCACATTGTCCAGATCCTCCTCCTTCAACCCTGGCTCCTTCATCATTCGCTCCACATCGCTGACTCCTGATGAGCCCGAGGCCCCTATAGACGCCATTGTGGATCTCTTACTCGATGAGGCAAAACAGATCGGGTGATACAGGGGGAACCGTAACTTTCCGCAGCGCCCCGTAGTCCAGCCCGAAGCAGGAAAGCGATTCTAGACCGCCCCGGGTACTCCTGGTGAGGAAACGACAGTAGGGAAGCAAACTACTCGATGGCTGCGAAGATCGCCCCGGGAGAAGAGGTAAACCTAACGTGAGGGAAAAGTTGCTGGCGGATAGAAGATATTATATTTTTTTTGAAGTGAGAAGAGATTATATTTTGGTTAATAGGCCTTGTGCTGGCCCATCTGCGAGCAGCCGAAAAAAAAAGGTTCGGCGTGCTCGCGGAGCTCTGTTTGCGCTCTCCGCGTAGTCCCCAACCCCACCATGGCCAGCTAAAAAAACAAAAAAACAAAAAAACCAACAACCACGGCGATCGGCGAAACTTAAGGGCGAGCAGCGGCGATGGCAGCCCCGTCGCCCCATACGATGAATCCAGGAGGTTAGCCGCTCCCCATCCCACTCCCTTACCACGATCGCGCAACATGATCACGATCGAATCAGGTGCGGGTTCCCTGCCGTGCGTGCTGTGTTCGACGAAATGCGTTTGACTCTTTTCCTTCATGATCCTCAATACGCGAGAGGTCTCGCGAGGGATTAGCGTGCGGATGTGGCGTCGGTGATTTGAGAGGGTTACAAGATCGCAATAATGATACACAGATTTCACCGGATAAGATCCAGGATTACACCACGATAGATCTGACTAAGAGCAAGTTTGTGTGCTGGTACATGCCACAAACGTTTAAGTGAACAAAAGAGCAAGCATGAAATTCTGCTGCCAGAAATTTAATGTCAGCAATCACCGTGCCTACATATGACCGATCCCTGAAAGAAGCACCAACTCTCTGGACCAATGAGAGACAGTCAGCAGCAAGGATTTACCTTTAGAGAAGCCTTCATTCGGGGCGAGGGCCAGGGCATTGTGGCATTCAGATGATTGTGATGGTGGTTAAGGAAGAAACAACCGAACCGAACCAAAAAATAACTAGAGTTATGGAAAAAGGGGTGAAGTTCATGAAACGGACCAGATAATGCATCAGTTATTTAATTTTACTTTTTTCAGTTGTATTTTAAATGGAAAAACCATTCTGTTATATCAGAAGTTCCATAGAACAGTTTGTCCAATAAGAAGGTTTGAACTCAACTGAATTAGACTTTACCCGAATGGCCTTACGTTATTTACTCATCTGTTAGCCTTATGCTGGGCGGATTGATAAATTCTTCCTGTCTGACCTTTCATAGTTTCTGAATGAATCAGGCTCCTTAAGACAAGAAATCGATTAACCTGTGCCCTATTTTTATCATATCTGTCAGATGGCTACACGGTGGCTACCCACACCCCCTTGACATACAGTGGTTTGTTTGTTTTGTCACATCCATTTGGCAAATAACCGATATGGGTGATACTTGTTATTCTGGTTGAAATTCCATAAATGCACGTAGGTCGACTAAACCAAATTTACTTGCACTTCATATGTTTAAGGGACTAATTTCATGCGTGTATTATTCTTGGCAGGGGATCAGGGGGCTCAGGGGGGTGTACAACAGTGGTATTACTAAATCAAAAATCTTTTGCTTACATCAGCAAGTGTATATAGTTTTCAATATACATGTGGGTGAAACTCATAAAGTTTAGGTCCAGATTTCTTCAATCAGTTGTGCTTCACTTATGTTTAGGGAAAATTCAATATTCTATTATTCTACAAAATAAAATTTCAACAGTGGTATTGCAGTTTCACCTAGCGATTGTGTGTAGTTTTATTTTCTAATTGGGTGGAAATTTCGTTTTCTCCCTATTGTATAAAATCAACTTGCGAGTAATTGCTTTTTTTATTTGAATCAGGATTGGCGTGCCACTCTGCAAAACTGCAAATAGGTTATTTTGTTTGATTGATATCAAATTTTTCGTATGTTTGGCATTCATGTTTTATTACCAGTAACGACAAGAGCAATCTTGCACTTCATCTGTTTGAGAATGATAATTGATAAGCAAGATTGACATGACGCCCTTGCAAGCAATTTTCTTTATCAAGATATGGCTACCTATCCACTAATGGTAGAATAGGGGATGCAGGGGAGTGGAATCTGAGGGGGAGGGGATTGTGACGGGGCAAAGTGTTGAATTCAAAGAGGGGTAGGACTACGTATTGTGAACTAACAAGATTACAGTAAACAAAAGCTGTTAGAAATCTCCATAAATTTGTAGTCAGAAAACGTGAACTAACATGATTACAATAATATAAATCATACTAAGTATGATTTTTACCTATGAAACAAAGGATCTTACTCACATCCGCTGTATATCGTTCTTGAAATGATTAAAAGAAGAAACTGGTGATGCAATACCGTGGAAAAAGGTCCTGAGGATCTGAACTTTTTGATACTGGGATCCACATCTGCTTTCTACAATAAAACCAATAATGTTGGAAATATTAGCACTTCTCCGATTAGACTAATCCACGAGTAAGCAGTAAGCATGGCAAATACGGTATGCATCTCATACCGATTCCTAAGCATACTAGCATGTACAGTACATAAAATCGAACCATCTATGACCAGAACATATACGGCTAGCACAAGTACGAGTAAATGAGGGATGAACAGATCATACCCTCCGGTTGGCCAAGCCAACGCGGCGGCAGCATCAGTAGCCTCGGCGTCGTCAGTGGCCTTCTTCTTTGCAGCGGCGTCGTCGACCATGGTGTCGATGCAGGGGAAGTAGTGGAAGCAGAGGCGGACGGAGATGGGGACGGATCGGGAGCAGTTGCATCGAGATGCTCCCCAAAAACCTTATTGCCGTTCTCCCGGGCAGGATCTCGAACGGCAGGGTTCCGGAGGCACCTGCTCTCCCGACCAACCGTGCACGCGGTCGTCGGGATGGGATCGCCGGAGGCAGCTCAGAGTGAGGAACAGTAGATGACGGCTAGGGTTACGCGAGAGGGAGTGAGTGAACTAAACTAGGCCACTCCATTGGCCAAAGCCTTCTTATATAGGCCGTCGGGTAGGAAGTCGTGGGCCTGGGCGGAGGCCCACGACTGAGTCGACGCACTCCCGGGAAGGGAGTCGTCGTTCCCGGAGAAGGGTCGCGCACCCGCGAACGGAGTCGACGAATCCTGGGAACGCAACCAGCCCATGGTCCAACGTCTTGGACAGTGGCACATCTATTAGCGACTCGTTAATTAATCCCGGATTAATTAATTCGTTCCTGACCGGCAAAAATAAGCTTCGGCTCATTCCCGCAACCCGAGGCGCGCGCGCGTCGTGACGAGGCGAGGCGGGTGACGGAGGAGGAGGAGCGCGTGTGTACCACTCCTCTTCCCAAACTTCCAATGGCAAGTGGTACAGCGGCCCTTATAAAGGGGTCTCAACTCTCCTTAACTAGCAAGGTGATACTAAACTTCCCACCACCTGCCATATCCTACACGGGCCTCAAGATTAACCAGGAATAATTGTTCATATGGGCCTAAAGCCCATCTCTGATTCAACAATCCCCCACCAGATCTCGAGGCACATAAGTTTGTCAACTGTTCCAAACAATGTTTGATATATCAAAAATTTCAGTGGAGACTATTAAGTTGAACTTCCACCTAGAGCAACAGGATTAGACTTCTTCACAACTGAACAATCGACTATGCCTTGAATGTTCAGTTTGGCGTGCAGAAGAACTGAACAATCGACTATGCCTTGAATGTTCAGTTTGGCGTGCAGAAGTTTCGCCTATTGTCAGCTGATACGTGGCTGCCGAAGGCTAAACCCCACGGGTGGAGCTTATTAGTCATACTCTGTACCTTCTCATGAGCTTCCTAGAGATTACCCAATCTCATAGACCGTGACCAGCAGTTGGGCTCACATAGGTGTTTTCCTCCAAAGAGTGCTCTGTAGGTTAGCATCTTACTTAAACTTTGGAATACATTAAGACAAAAGTCAGCCTGCCTTACAGAATTGAGAGTATTATTGCATCTCCAACGGAGTGGGTTAATAAAGGATACTCTCCTCAATTGACCGCTGGATTGTTTTCCCAGGTGCTAATTCACGGGATCTCCGATCTGATAGGTCGGGTTACCCCCATGACAACTTATGTGGGTCTCATACCCATCTCCCTCGATGCATTTTCTATCACAATCCATGATAGCCCTTTCGTGAAAGGGTCTGCCAGATTTTTTAGCAATCTGGATGTAATCCAACGCTATCACTCCGGAGTTTCTTGATTTTTTAACAGATTTGAATCTTCTTCTTATGTGCTTTGTGGATTTCATGTTGTCCTTTGAACTCTTAGCCTTGGCAATCACCGTTTGATTGTCACAGTTCATAAGGACAACCAGCACTGGTTTATCAACCACCGGCAAATCCATCAAAAGTTCTCGAAGCCATTCTGCTTCGACGCATGATGTGTCTAATGCTGTGAGTTCTGCTTCCATAGTCGATCTGGTTAAGATCGTCTGCTTGCAAGACTTCCAGGAAACAACACCACCACCAAGTGTGAAGACATATCCACTTGTGGCTTTCATCTCATCAACATCAGATATCCTATTCGAATCACTATACCCCTCAAGTACCGTCGGGTACCCAACATAGTGAATTCCATAGTTCACAGTACTTTGCAAGTAACGCATAACTCGCTCAACAGCATGCCAATGCACATCTCCCGAATTGGAAACAGACCGTCTCAGTTTGCACACAACAAATGAGATGCCAGGACGAGTATTGCAAGCTAGGTACATCAGTGAACCAACCACTTGAGAATATCTCAATTGATCTACAACTGTGCCTTCGAATTTTCGAAGGCGCACGCTAGGATCATATGGTGTTGCAGAAGGTTTGCAGTCCGAATATCCAAAACGGCTTAAAATCTTCTCAACATAGTGGGATTGCAAAAGTGTAATTCCACCCTCAGTGTTTCTCAGTAGCTTGATGTTCAAGATAACATCAACCACACCCGGGTCTTTCATCTCAAAGTTATGAGATATAAAAGCCTTGACCTCCTCAATGACCTTGAGGTGGGTCCCAAATATCAGTATGTCAGCGACATACAGACATAGTATGACCCCTTCGCCCCCACCATAGCGATAGTATACACATTTGTCAGCTTCATTAACAACAAAGCCAACATATGTGAAATTTGTTGTTGAACCGGTATGGGCCCAAGCCCATCATATGTATCACTTAGGGCCCAAGCCCATGAGGAGAAGCTGACCTAGAAGGGGCATCCAGTCCTCCTGTTCCTAGTGAGAGCCGCCACACACACTCACACTCACGCTGCAGGTACTCCTCTCTCCCTGAGTCAACATGGTATCAGAGGCCAAGTTCGGCGGGGCCTGACGGACGGCGGCACCGGCCGACGAGGCGCGGGCGCGGGCCAGTGCCTGGGCGACGACGGTCGCGGCGCCAACGCGCTGCTGCGCACGAGTGGTCGGGCGCGGCGCTGCCTGCGCGGCCGTGCACGGGCTGACGCGGCAGAGGACGGAGGGACTCGCGACCTGAAGGCTGCGCAGGTGTTGTCCATGCGAAGGAGGAGTGCTTGCGTGAGTGCGCAAGGTGCTGCTGGAGTTTCTGTGCTGCTGCTGCTGCGTGAGGCAGCGGGAGGAGGTAGGAGAGGTGGTCCTGGAGCTGCCGTTGCTGCTGTTGTTCCTTGGGAGGAAGAGGTGTTGCTTGCTGCTACTGGTGGTGGTCAGTGCTACTGCTGCTGTGGGCTGTTGTTGTTGGGTGTGTAGAGGCTGTGTCCGTTGCTGCTACTGAGTGTTGCTGCTTCCACTCCTCCTGACCAAAGATGGCTGAGCCAACAGGCCTTGCTGAGGCTTTCGAGAAGCTTGCTAAGATCTTCGAGGAGTCGAAATCTGGGGCCATCGTTCCTCGACAGGAAGTGGCTCAGAAGATCAAACTGCCGTCCATGGACATGAAGTTAGAGGGGGCTACCAATTATCTGAGCTGGTCCCGGAGGGCGTTGCTGGCTGTGGAACAGAAGGAGCTTGATGGGCACTTGTTGGGTGTTGTTGCTGAACCAGGAGACAAGACTACTGTGGAGGGAAAAAGATGGAAGGTCATAAACTCTGTGCTCATTGGCTGGTTGTTGAACTCGGTGGTGCCCCCCATTGGACGCTCTGTGGAGGGGCTATCCACATCCGCTGCGATATGGACGACTCTGTCCACCTTGTACTCAGGTAAGGGCAATGTCATGCTAATTGCTCAGATTGAGGGGAAGATCAGTCGGCTGCATCAAGGCGACGACATGTCAGTGATGACATATGTGGCAGAGCTGCAGGCTTTGTGGGCAGAGCAGGATAACTGCGACCCTCTGGAACTCTACGATGCGGCTTGCATCGAGTCAGGGCGCAAGTGGATTGCACGCAGGTGTGTGCTGAAACTGTTGGAGGGGCTTAGAGGTTGTTTTCATGGCAGGAGGGCATCCCTGTTGCACCAACCTCTCCTGCCCTCTATTGAGGAGACTATTGATGCTATGTCTCAAGAGGAGGTGCGGCTATGTCTTGAGCATGCAGACATGAAGGCTGTGCCGTCTTCGACATTTGCAGTCACTGAGCGCATGGAGTGGAGCGATCCCAACAAATGTCATATCTGTGGGGAGGCAGGTCACTGGAAGTGGGCGTGTCCAACTCGTGGCAGAGGCAGGGGATACAACGGAGGAGGAACTGGCAGAGGCAGGAGTGCTAGAGGCAGAGGTGGATACTCAGGGACCTCAAGGGGTCAGGCTTCTAGGGGCAGAGGTGGCTACTCAGGACACTCAGGGGATCAGAGGGCTCACATGACAGTGGCAGGAGACACTGGGACGTCAAAAGGCAAAGATGCAGATGATGTTGACTATGGAGACTTTGCTCTCTGGGCCTCCACTGATGAAGGTAATCCAGAACAGGCATCTCTTGCTTCTAATGGGAGTGCTCCAGAGTGGGTTCTCGACTCTGGAGCATCTAAGCATGTTGCTAGTAAATCTTGCGTGTTTGAGTCTTACACTAAGCACCCTCCGTCTCACACGGGCACTATGCAAACTGCTGATGGCACAAACCAACCTGTCGTAGGGGTTGGCACAGTCAAGTGCACTCCGACCATCTCCCTATCCTCGGTTTTACATGTGCCAGCTTTTCCTGTCAATTTGGTCTCCTTCAGTGCCCTAATTGATCAAATTGACTGTCGTGTGATCCTTGACAAATTTGGTTGCGTGATTCAGGAGCGACAGATGAGCCAGACAGTTGGGACTGGCACCAGGCGTAGGGGGCTCTAGTACATGGACCAGGAGGTGCAGCCGGACTTGGTGTGTGCTACGACCATGGAGGACAAGGAGAAGGAGGCGATGATCCATCACTGTAGGATGGGACATGTATCTTTTGATAAGATGAGTAGAATCTTTCCGGATGTTATGTGTGGGATAGGCAAGGGCAAGTTGACATGTGATGCTTGCGAATATGCCAAACACACACGAGCCTCATATGTGAGTAAGGGGCTTAGGAGCATATCTCCTTTTATGCTTATTCATTCGGATGTATGGAAGAGCCCAGTTGTATCAATGAATGGAATGAAATACTTTGTGACATTCATCGATTGCTATTCTCGTATGACCTGGATTTATTTGATGCGTCACAAAATGAGGTGTTTAGCTGTTTTCAGAATTTACATGCCTTGATGAAGAATCAGTTTCAGGTGCAGGTGCAGGTGATCAGGACTGACAATGGGACAGAGTATGTGAACAACACATTTGGGGCCTACTTGTCTGATCAAGGTATTCTTCATCAAACTTCGTGCCCAGACACCCCTCCTCAAAATGGAGTGGCGGAAAGGAAAAATCGGCATATTCTTGAGGTTGCTCGGTCATTGATGTTTACGATGAATGTGCCCAAATTCTTGTGGAGTGAAGTAGTGATGACAGCCACATACCTGATCAACCGGACACCATCAAGAATACTAAGCATGAAGTCTTCGTGTGAGCTAGTATATGGAGAAACTAAGTTTGTTGTTCCCCCAAAATTGTTTGGCAGTACCTGTTTTGTTCGTGATCACCGTCCTTCTGTTGGAAAACTTGATCCGCGAGCAGTGAAGTGTATTTTCTGGGCTATTCTTCTAGTCAGCAGGGATATAAATGTTGGTGTCCCTCAGAGAAACGCAGGTTTGTCAGTATGGATGTAACCTTCAGGGAGTCTGAGCCATTCTATGGTGAGCCAACAGATCTAAGTGTGTTGTTTCAAGAGCTTGACCATTTACACTCTGTGCAGGATGGTCAAGAGGGGGAGAAGGTTGTGTCTCACACTCAGGAGGATTCTGTGGGCACTAACATTGATGATGATGTGCAGGTTCAAGTCTAGCCAATTGTGGGTACAATTCTGGTTGGTACTCTCACTGATGGTGATGTGCAGGTGCAAGTCCAGCCAACAGTGGGTTCCATTCAGATTGGTAATCTCCAGCTCCCTGTTCCAGATCGGTGGCAGAATATTCCCCTAGTGTACTCTCGACGGCAGCCACAAGTGCCACAACTGCATAGCTCATCTGACACACGTCTGGTCTATTCACGGCGGCAACCACTTGTGCAGGAGGAGTAGCAAGTGCAGGGGGAGCAACAAGGCAGTGGTGCAAGCTCATCTGACACGGTGGAACTGCCTATTGCGTTGCGAAAGAGGACACGTGAAGCGGCACAGAAGGCTTTACCACCGAAGTTTTTTGATGATCATGACATTGGAAATTGTGTGTCTTATGAGGCTTTGTCTCCTTCCTATAGAGTGTTTGTTACCTCTCTTCAAACCGTGTCAATCCCAAAGGATTGGAAGGCTGCAAAGCAAGATCCGAAGTGGCGTGAAGCGATGATAGAAGAGTTGGAAGCACTGAGGAAAAACAAGATGTGGGTGCTAACCACATTGCCGGCAGGAAAGAAAGCAGTGAGTTGTAAGTGGATCTATACAGTGAAGCAGAATCCTGAGGGGAAGGTGGAACGGTATAAGGCTAGATTGGTCGCCAGAGGATATAGTCAAACTTATGGAATGGACTATGACGAGACGTTTGCTCCAGTGGCAAAGATGAACACAGTAAGGATATTGGTTTCCTGTGCTGCAAACTTTGGGTGGAAGTTGCATCAATTAGATGTCAAGAATGCCTTCTTGCATGGTGAGTTGAGGGAAGAAGTGTACATGGAGATACCACCAGGTTTTGGTACTTCACAGACCACGGGGAAGGTATGCAGGCTGAAGAAATCCTTGTATGGACTGAAGCAATCGCCGAGGGCTTGGTTTGATAGGTTCAGATGTGCTGTCCGTGCTATGGGGTATGGTCAATGTAATGGTGACCACATGGTGTTCTACAAACACTCACTCTCTGATCGGAAGATCACCATCCTTGCAGTTTATGTGGATGACATTATCATCACTGGAGATGATAAGGAGGAAATAGAGAGATTGAAGGGGTGTCTAAGCAAGGAGTTTGAGGTAAAGGATTTGGGCAACCTAAAATACTTCCTTGGCATTGAAGTGGCTCGGACAGAGAAGGGAATATCTTTGTGCCAACGGAAATACACCTTGGATCTCTTGAGTGACATGGGCATGATGGGATGTCGTGCAGCCCCTACACCGATTGAACAAAATCATCGAGTGACAGCTCAATCAGGTGAGCTGGTGAATAAGGAAGATTATCAGAAATTAGTTGGGAGGTTATTGTACTTGTGTCATACCAGGCCTAACATTACGTATGCCGTGGGTGTGGTGAGCAGATACATGCATGAACCAAGGAGTGGGCATCTTGATATTGTGCACAGAATTCTGAGATACTTGAAGGGGACTCTGGGTAAAGGGTTGTGGTTTGCGAAGAGTGGACATCTTGAGGTGGATGGCTATAGTGACTCTGATTGGGCCAGTTGTCAAGATGATAGAAGATCAACTTCTGGCTACTGTGTTTGTGGGAGGAAATTTGGTGTCATGGAGAAGCAAGAAACAGGCAGTTGTGTCTAGATCAACAGCAGAAGCTGAGTACAGAGCATTATCTCAAGGGTTGTGTGAGATGCTCTGGGTGAAGTACCTACTGAGCGAGTTGAAACTTCTGAGGAAGGGCCCCTTGAAGGTGTGGTGTGACAATCAGTCAGCTATAGCCATTACTAATAACCCAGTTCAACATGATAGGACAAAGCATGTGGAAATTGATCGCTTCTTCATTAAGGAGAAACTTGATGCTGGGATCATCAGCCTTGGTCATGTCAGTTCTGGGCAGCAGTTTGCAGATTGCTTGACAAAGGGACTAGGAACAAAGGACTGTAACTTGGCATGTGACAAGATGGGAATGATAGATATCTACCACCCATCTTGAGGGGGAGTGTTGAACCGGTATGGGCCCAAGCCCATCATATGTATCACTTAGGGCCCAAGCCCATGAGGAGAAGCTGACCTAGAAGGGGCATCCAGTCCTCCCGTTCCCAGTGAGAGCCGCCACACACACTCACACTCACGCTGCAGGTACTCCTCTCTCCCTGAGTCAACATTTGTATTAAACTTCTCATTCCATT
Source organism: Triticum dicoccoides (assembly GCF_002162155.2). NCBI lineage: Eukaryota > Viridiplantae > Streptophyta > Magnoliopsida > Poales > Poaceae > Triticum > Triticum dicoccoides. The sequence continues at coordinate 493,984,209 of NC_041393.1, read as the reverse complement.
GCTTAGGCGCTTGTTTCAGGCCATACAGAGATTTCACTAGCTTGAGCACCTTTCTTTCATGACCATTTACTACAAAGCCATCTGACTGTTGCACGTAAATTTCCTCGTCTAGCTCTCCGCTAAGGAAAGTCGTCTTAACGTCCATCTGATGAACGAGAAGACCATGCGAGGCAGCCAAAGTGAGTAACACTCGAATGGTATCAGTCTAGCCACATGAGTAAGTATCGAAGAAATTCTCTTCTTCCTTCTGGGTATAACCCTTAGCCACAAGCCTAGCCTTGTACTTCTCAACAGTACCATCGGGCCTAAGCTTCCTTTTGAACACCCACTTAAATCCCAATGGTTGGCAACCATAAGGACGGTCAGTGATCTCCCATGTCCCGTTAGCCAAGATGGAATCCATGTCGCTACGCACCGCATCCTTCCAGTAGTCAGCATCCGAAGATGCATAAGCTTCTGAAATGGAACTAGGAGTGTCATCATCCACGAGGTACACGAGGAGATCATCACCAAAAGACTCTGCAGTCCTGTCTCTTGCTCCTAACAGGAGCTTCCTCATCATCCTCCGTGAAACTTTCATCACTTTTGTGTTCATAGTATTCCATCGGAATGACAGGTTCAGGAGTCTCATCAGATTCCAGTCTAGAAGTGCTTTGGATATCTCTCATGGGGAAAATATCCTCAAAGAATGTAGCATCCCTAGACTCCATGATCGTACCGACTTTCACATTGTGTACATCAGATTTCACCACTAGAAATCTATAGCCAATGCTATGCTTGGCATAGCCAAGAAAAACGCAGTCCACTGTCTTTGGTCCCAACTTACGCTTTTTGGTTATCGGCACGTTGACTTTCGCCAAACAGCCCCAAGTGCAAGTAAGAGAGTGTAGTTCTTTTCTTTTCCCATTGCTCATAGGAAGTAGTTTCATTATCCTTCGTGGGAACTTTATTCATGACATGACATGATGTCAATATAGCCTCCCCCACCATGCCTTGGATAAACCCGATGTATCTAACATGGCATTAGTCAAATCTGTTAGAGTACGGTTTTTTCGTTCGGCAACCCTGTTTGGCTGGGGTGAATAGGGAGGCGTCCTCTCATGAATAATACCATGTTCACACAGAATAAATCAAACTCATTAGAAAAGTACTCTCCACCACGATCAGACCGGACTCGTTTTATTTTCTTCTTAAGTTGGTTCTCAACTTCAGCCACCACGATCAAACCAGACTCGTTTTATTTTCTTCTCAAGTTGGTTCTCAACTTCAGCCTTATAGATTTTAAAGTAGTGCAGAGCCTCATCCTTAGTATTTAACAAATACACATAGCAGAATCTAGTGGAATCATCAATCAGAGTCATGATGTATTCCTTTCCACCCTTAGTCAACACACCATTCATCTCACAGAGATCTGAATGTATGAGCTCTAACGGTGCCAGGCGTCTCTCCTTCACAGACTTGTGAGGCTTATGAGGTTGCTTAGCTTGCACACACGCGTGGCACTTAGATCCTTTGGCTAAAGTGAAACTCGGGATTAAGTCCATCTTAGCTAGACACGTCATACAACCGAAATTTATGTGACAAAGACGTGAATGCCAAACCTCAGATTCGTTCACATCAGAATGAATTTGGTTCACGAGTTTATTACAGAAATCCTCCACGAAAAGGCGGAACAAACCACCACAATCATATCCTTTTCCAACAAATAGTCCATACCGAGATACAACTACTTTGTTGGACTCAAATACTAACTTAAACCCTTCCTTACCCAGAAGGGAGCCACTAACGAGATTCTTCTTGATGGCGGGGACATGCTGCACGTTCTTCAGCTGCATGATCTTTCCCGAAGTAAACTTCAGATCTACCATGCCAACACCATGAACAGAAGCATGCGAGCCATTCCCCATCAGGACGGAACAATCTCGTGCGACCAAAGAAAGACACATCAGCACACACATGAATATTGGCCCCAGTGTCAACCCACCAATCGGTGGACTGACAAATTGAAAGTATGGTAAACAAATTACCATACCTAGATGCCCCATCATTGTTGCCTCAGAGTGATGTTGATAGAGTTTGGGCACTTGTTTGCCCAATGTTCCTCTGAACCACAAGTAAAGCAACCATCCCTCTTTTTGTCTTTCTTCTTACCCTTCTACTTAAAGGTAGTATTCGGTCACTATTCCAGGAGTTGGAAAATCGCCCCCGCGTCGCTCTCTCCAGGGCGACTCGGGCGGCTCTTGAAAACCTAGCCGCCGGCCGTTCCCCATCCCTCCCCTTCCCGCGCCGCCGCCGGAGGAGGCCTCTGGGCGAAGCCCCAGGGGCGGACGGCGGCGGCGGGGCACCTCCTGCCCGGCTCGTGGCTGTTGGCGGCGGATTCGTGAGTGGTGCCGGCGGCAAGCGATGTGTGTGGCGGCGCGGCTGGGTGGCTTTTTTCGCTGGCGTGGCGGCGCCTGCTGCTGTCCATGCCTGCGGAGGGTGTGGATCTGGGCTGCTCATGCTCCCAGTGGCTGTTGGTGGTCTCCGTCGGAGATGCTCTGCTCTGTGCGTACGCACGGATCTGGCGGAAGGAGTGGACCGCCCTGTGTGCGTTCAAGCGAGGCTCTGCTTTGCTCCGACTGCGTCCCGCCCCCCTTTCCTCTTCCTCGTCGCCCTTGCTTCCGCGCCGGCGGTTCCCGCGGGGCTTCCCCGCGGCTGTCGTCCTCCCCGCCCCTCCCGTCAGATCCAACCTCGTCCTTGCGCCGCCTCACTCCGACCACCACAGGTATACTTCCTCCCGCCAGAGTTTGTGTCCTGAGGTGGGGCCTCATCTCCGACTCCCGACCGTCGCCCTTTGGCAGTTGGGAACGTTGGTGTGTTCGGGCTTCTCAGGTTGAGATGGGGTTCCGGGCGAAAGCTCAGCGATGGCGTCGCCTGCGGGCGTCGTTGACCTCCTTGAAGGCGTCGCAGAGGAACTCCTCCCTCGCTCGCGATGGGCTGCCGGGGATGATCGGGATTGAGCGAAAGCTCTGCTCTGACTTGGTCAGCGCTGGTAACGACGACACCTGTGGGCGTCGTTCTCTTCCTTGGAAGCGTTGTCGTGGTTTTCCCCTTCCCCCTGCAGCATTGGTTCCCTCAGTGTGGCGCGCTCGGTGGTGCGTTTGGTGGTGGTGGTGCGGCCAGCTTGGGGCCGACGGTGGTGTGTTCTTCTCTTCGGCCGTCCTTCGCGTGGTCTCCGTCCTGTTGCTGCGCATGCTCAAGACCCTCCCATGGTTGCCGTTGTGCTGCGGCGAGCTTTGGGCTCTTGGTGCTGTCTTGGTTCACCTTTGCTCAATGACGACGCAATGATGCCTCCCCAACCAGCTAATCGTTTCGATCGCCCGTGGCGGATCTCCTAGTCAAGGTTCGTGTTAAGTTTGGCACTCGTTGATTGTGGTTGATCCTCTGTTGTGCCGTGGGGCTCGGTATGCACGCCAGTGTGGTGCGTTAGGTTGTTTGCAGAGTCTTGGTATTGTGATCCCTCGACAGCACCCCACATCTACTTGTGTCTCTCGTGGTGTTGGTCTTTCTGCCTGTTTAGCTAGGTCATGCCTTCTCCTAGGTGGCATTTTTTCTCATCTTCTGTAACCTTGTTATCTGTGCGGTTTTTCGCCCCTTTTCCCTCATAAACGGGGTCAACTTGTTTAGGTTTTCGATCCGGTTTCCCTTATAAACTGGATCAGCCAAAGTTAAGGGGTGACTCTTGGCTTTGGCAGCTTTTTGAGCAATATATTCAGGTGGGGATCCTCTTCCCCCCGGTGACCGTTCAAAAAAAAAGGTAGTATTCTGTTGGACAGACTTCTTTCTTGAACTTGTGAAAGTTCTTATGCACCACATTGGCGCTAGAAGAACCCTCTGCCCCCTTCACGTGTGAGTCCTTTGCTCTCGAGTTCGGCTCAACACTGAGATGACCGATGACATCCTCAATAGAGAATAGTTTTGCAATAATGCAACCCGCGACAAACTTGTCTGGTAACTCACATTTCAGGAGCTCTAGCTCCTTAGTGATGCACTGTATCTGATGAGCCTGGTCCAATACAGAACGATTATCAACAATCCTGTAATCATGGAATTGCTCCATAGCATATAGTTCGCTTCCAGCATCGGTTGCGCCGAATTTAACTTCGAGCGCATCCCACAAGTTTTTGGCAACTCACATATGAATATATGCGTCAACCAACTTGTCTCCAATCACACTCAGAACTGCTCCCACAAAGATTGTGGTTGCCTCTCTAAACACCTTGTCCTGTTCAGGAGCAATCGTTTCTGTGGGGGGCACACCACCAACCCAGAACACGTTCATCGCTGTGAGCCACAAGGTGGTCCTTGTCTGGCAACGCTTAAAATGCATCCCGTTAAAATTTTTCGGTTTCAGTGTAGCAGCAAAGCCTTGAATTGAAAAGTGCCTAAATAAGGTTTTTGGATTTTTGGAAATATTATCACTTTTCCGATTAGACTAATCCATGAGTATACTAGCACGTCCCAGAGTGAGGAGATGACGGCTAGGGTTACGCGAGAGGGAGTGAGTGAACTGAACTAGGTCACTCCACTAGCCAGAGCCTAATTCGCTCCTGACTGGCAAAAATAAGCCTCAGCTCATTCCCGCAACCCGCGGCGCGCGCGCGCATCACGATGAGGCGAGGCGTGCGGCGGCGGCGGAGGAGCGCTTGTGTACCACTCCTCTTCCTAAGCTCCCAATGGCAAGTGGTAGAGCAGCCCTTATAAAAGGGTCTTAACTCTTCTCAACTAGCAAGGTGGTACTAAACTTCCCACCACCTGCCATATCCTGCATGGGCCTCAAGATTAACCAGGAATCATTGTTCATATGGGCCTAAAGCCCATCTCTGATTCAATAGAAAGGAATATACGGAAGCAACAAAACAGAAGGCAGTGATCAACATATTTTCTATTGTTTGAAAAACATGAAGATTACACGATAGCTCATTCTCTAAATAAAGATACTCACTGCCTCTTTTCAATTTTTTTTCTTTTCAAAAAAAGATACTCACCGCCAAATGTTATGCCAGAAAACCTGAACCCTCAATGGCTTGCATGTTTGGCGAAGTCACATCCATCAGGTTTCATACAAGCACACTGTAGCCAAAATATTGCAGTTAAGAAACATAAACTGCTAGATATGGTTGATACCAGTATATGTTAGTGCTTTGTCATCATTTCATATCATATAAGATATATTGATGCAAACCATATTTGATACAGCTCAAGTAATATACAAGTTCCGAACAGAAGTACGAAAATAACCTGCCGTCTATCCAGAGGTAACTCAAATAGTTTGGAAGTTTGCAAAATTGAGACTTATGTACACATTAACTTTCTTTTATGAGATATACTTACTCTTTCGTTTTCTATGAGTTATACTTGTGATTTTGTAGTTCGGTCAACTTTAATGATGGTGCAGGTCACGTCCGCAGCCCAGCATTAGTAAATGATGCATATTAATTCATAAAGAATAGTGCAACGATCTCTTGCATTTACTACATGGAGCATTAGAGCAGTTTCGCTTACAAAATAGGACTGAAAGTGGCATATTGACAACTACGTTATGTCTTCACAGAGAAAGGAAAGGTGCATTGGCTTTCATGCTTGATTCACAGATCTGGTTCAGCCGTCTCTTTTATCCTTGTTGCTGTTAGTACCCTCATAGTATGATCCATCTTCCTTTCTAAGCGTAGTTTCAGAATGGTACAACATTTAGTTTCGGGATATGTGGCTGTGGTTCATCTCTTCATCCCACCCGTAGGTTAACCTTATCCCTAATCAGTCTGCCTTTGCCTCTTCCTATTTTTGTTGTTTCTCTGGTAGCTACCGGTTGTTGCGCGCGTGTACCCCTCGCAACCACCAACTGGTTTCATATGTGAACACATCACCATCATCTTGGGTAGTCAAATGACAACGAATATTAAAGTTATTGTATGATTTTGTATGATTTCTGCTTGTGTGCATTTCTTTCTCTGCTAATAGCAGATTTTTGCTTTTTTATGTGTTAGATTGTTACTCCCAATACTGGGCAGGACTCTACATTGATTATGATGGATATGACCTAAATGTCAATGCTGTTTGATTCTTTTTCATGAGTTGAGTTCAGTAGGACCTTGTCAAATATCCTGGCCATCTTTTTCTTTGCTGCTTGAACTAGGGAAAGAGTAGAAGAATAGATACTCTATGTTAGAACCTCTGAACCTGACTGCTGATTCTTTTATGATCACCATTATGCTAGGCCATTCATGTATATGTCTTCTGTAGTTTCTTTGTCCTATCTGAATACCAACAACCCTAACTCATCATGTACTACTTAAAAAAATCTGCTACCGTTAGTGCCCATTACTACATGTGTAGATACTGTAATTGCCTTGTGTTCAATCACCAGCCACGCATTTGCTGTTACCCCCACAGAGGGTCCCTGTAGACATGGTGCACAGTGTCCTTTTGCTCCAAGCCATGACCCCTTTGGATTTGCAGAGCGTCTCCGAAAGCTACGTATTTGTTCAGGCCCAAGTCTATCATTGAGACCCTTGCCTTGCCACCTTACAACTCGTGACAGCGAGTGAATTACTCGCGCTCCCCCTCTCTCTCCAGGAGTGATTCAAAGACCGTATACGTATGCATCCTAGCCATCATACAAACCAGCAGCTGTCCCTCTGTTAGAAACATTATCCAGCCGTAGCCCCGTAGGTATGATATGGACAAGATGTTTGACAGTGCTGTCTCGATCTTGTGCACACCAGCGTGTGAACCATACTGCCGATGCCATGACCTATCTCGAGCGCCTTATCAGGAAAAAAAAACTACTATAGCTTATACGCTAGATCAAGGCAAGAACAACTCTCTGTAGTTTAATTAGGATGTGATGGATTGGATACTCTCTGTCTTTTCTTTTACCGCTCATTAATCTTGTGGATGGGTTCTTTTGTTGTAGATCCGTGTTGTCAACTTGTCATAGGCTAATAATACTTGGTCCACTCAATTGCCTGATATTTCCATCACTTCACCCTGATGATGCACCTGATGGTTGATTCCCAACTGATTTTTAGTGGTACTCTGCCATGCAATGCATAGGGCCACTACTCGATCGACAACCAAGAGATCTAGACAGAATACAGTTTCTGCTATTCAGATAACTGTGCTATTTCCCTGGGGTCAAGGCTCACTGGTCACTAACTATTCGGGTCGCATCATAGCGCGCAACGTTTCATACTCTGAGCTGGAACAGTCTCTTAAGATTCCGTTTAACGGTCGCGATCTTTTCACTGTTTGATCATTGTCATGGTCTAGGGGTCTGGTACTTGTCACGTTATTAATTGCACCATCAATTCATCTGGATTCTGGATTTGGCTCTTGAGGCCACAAAATCTACTTCATCAGGTTGCCGCTGACCGACCACCGAGAAGAAGGATCAGAGTGCAATACTTACTTACCCTGTTTGTGTTTGCTGATGACCTGCAGTTCCCCTGCTCGGATTTGGCTCCTCTGCAAAGACGCTCAGGGACAGATATTTAGCCCTGATCTCGATGCAACGGGCCGCGGGAAACATCCATTGTTCAAGATCTCTTCTACACGTAAGTGGGTCAACCCGACGATCCCCCCACCCCGCCTCCCCACACACACCCAATTGCTCTCTGCCACACATGTGCATGCACGCCCATGCCAAGGCCATGATCCACGGCGCTCCCAGCTCGCTCGCCACCGTCGCCCGCCGGGCTGGCTGTAAAAAGACGGGAACGGGAGGGGGGATGGCATCATCCATCATGGCAGCTGCAGGCTGTACGTTCGCGCAGGTGGGCGCGGCGGGCGCGCACCGCCCCCCAATTGGTCGCTTGTTTGGGCGTGCGCGGCCTAGCTGCTGCATCTGTCCCCATTCGAGGGCCAGATCACGAGTGGACGGGGCGAGGAACAAGATTTTGGCCGCACGCAGCTGGGGCTGTATGGGCTCTCTTTGCATGTGGGATCGGGCGTCGCCCTCACGGCCTCCCGCCGTGTCTGCTCTGCCTCCACCTCCGCCTGGCTTGATGGCTTCCCGCCTGCCTCGCTCAGAGGATTTTACGTAGATAAGATCAGGCTGAGGGTTAGAATGAGATCGTACTGGCCCTGCCGCTACTGAGCGCTGAAGGGGCGTGGACGGACGATCTAGCGGGCGAGGGGGAGCCGGCTTCGTTACGTTTGCCTTGCCTGTTTTGGGAATCGGCGTGGTGTTTCTGTATCCGTGCTGGTAAGTGGCGCTGGTACATGCATGCATGTGTCATGTGTCATGATGAACGTTTGGAACTACGCGCGATCTACTATGGAGGAGATCGATCATGGCAAGTTTGATAGTTTGGCGTTCTCATCTGAAATGTCCCGGAGGCTGCAAAATGGTTGCATAAAAAAGCTTCATGCGATGACAACAAATGTCTGTTATAGATTTTTTCGACTTACCAAAAAAGACTTTCGCCCCGTTTTATATATAAAGCAACCCGCCCAAGCCAAGCATCCAACAAGGTTCACACCAACACAAACACACACGCACACAAGATCCACACAACACATAGTTTCAAATGGGGTTAATGCCGAGGGCACAGCTCAACAAGCCCTGAAAGCAAAAGAACACACACACACACACACACACACACACACACACGCATAGCCGCACACAACATCATGCCTAATCGGGCTCCGGGGGAGGGGGCGGAAGCAGAGGCGCCACTCGGAAGGCCATCGAGCGAAGGTCGGCGAGGAGGTTGTCGATGGTGTCCCTGTCCTGGGTGCGGCTAAGCGGCCGCCAAAGTTGCAGGTAACCACACATTTTAAAGATCGCATCTGTCGCACGTCGCAGAGGCATTTTTTGAATAACATGCTTGTTGCAGATGGTCCAAAGCGTCCAAGCGAGGACCCCAACGCACAACCACCTGATGTGGCGGTGCCGGGGGGTGTTGGGGATACCCAATAGTGACTCGAGACTGACCGTGGCCGACCTCCGCCTGACGGTGACTAGAATGCAGCATCGGGTGGAGCCGTGGAAGGGCAGGTGGCTCTCGAAGGCTGCCAGGGTGATCCTCATCAACTCCTCGCTATCCAGCCTCCTTTGGTTCCTCACGAGTTTCTATAGCCTTCATGAGACCCTGCATCAGGAGATAGCCAAGTACCAGTCCAGGTTTTTTTGGGCTGGCGAGGGCGAGAAACAGAAGTATCATATGGTGAGCTGGCCTGACATCTGCAAGCCCAAGGACCAGGGAGGTCTAGGGATCCTGTCCTCTCGCCGCATGAACATCGCCCTCCTGACCCGCTGGCTCTGGCGAATTGCCAATGGGGATAGGGGACTCTGGCTAACCATCATCCGAAATAAATACCTATGGAGCGAACCTCTAGCCTTCTGCCAGCACTCCGGTGGCTCCCAGTTCTGGCAGGCTGTGATCCAGCTGCTTCCCTTCCTCCGAATTGGCACGTCCATTTCGGTGGGCTCCGGTTCCGCGACGCTGTTATGGTTCGATCAATGGCCAGGGGACTCCCCCCTGGCCACGTGATTCCCGGAATTATTCTCCATCGTGGTTGACCCTCGGGTCTCCGTCGAGACGACCCTTATTGACATAGGGCGGCTCGCTTTCCGGCGCCCCTTCGGCCCCCAAGAGGTGGCCGCCAGGGACTCCCTCCTCCAGGACATCGCTCTTCTACCGATCGATATGGAGGGTGGTCTCGACTCCCTATCTTGGCGACTGGAGTCCTTTAGTAGCTTCTCCACAAAATCCCTATACTCGGCCATCGCCCCTTCGTCGACCCTTGAGCCGTTTAGCCTGCTCTAGGACATCCGACTCCCCCTGAAGATCCGGATCTTCTTGTGGTAGTGGATTCGAGGATACCTATCTGGGGTGGAGGTCCTCAAGCGTAATGGCCTAGTCGATGGGATGTGCCCCATCTGCGACACCGTGGAGGATGCTAATCACATCTTCTTCTCCTGCTCTACAATTTTTTCGACTTCACACACACCGAACAACAACGGGAGAATATCAGACCGACTCATATAGAAAACCACCTTTTAAAGCTGTTTAACCCATTCTAGAAAAGGTTTCGGCATGTTGTTGGATGATATAAGAGAGTTTGACATGCCACATGAAAGTGGTATGGGTGCCTTCTTCTTCTCTAAAGTATGCTTTCATGGAGAACATGCCTTTCTGGCCAATTTGTCTCCTTAAGTCCTTATCCGGCCGTTTATTCCCTTTGCTTATCCTCTCTTCTTGGTTCATGCATCGTGTACAATGGCGGTGAAGTAGGCGTGCAACGAGAAGGGCATGTAGAGAACTTCCTAGTGACGATGGTTTGACATGATATTCGAAGCCCTAGGGTTTAGGGTTTAGGATGTAGCACGATTGTGCGTACCGTGGGTTGGAAGGACGGGTGACACATTGCTTGTAAAAACATGGAGATAATTCCCTCAACTTGGCAAGGACAACTTCAACGACTTATCATGGAGAAGGCGTGCATGCGATGTTCTAGGACACGCGGAAGTAGTAGAGATCGACGATGAAGGTTCATAGAAGGAATACGACTGCCAGTTTTGTACTTTGTAAAGAGTAGCCACCAGGGAGCTCTGGAGTGACTGCAGAGGAGGTATACATGTTTTCTTGGTTGAAGGTGTATTGGTCTCATCGTGATTTAGGGAGGCCCGACAAGACATATTGACTGAGCCAACCATGTCGACAACCATAGTGTACTATTGGCGAGAGAAAGGAAAGATGGGAGAGGAGGTGCGTCAACAGGCATATATGCAAGTCGAAACCGTGCTTGGTTCCGCCTTGATCTATAAGCCCTACACACATGTCCTTAAGCTGAAATAATCGCTAGAGCACATCGATCCAAGCACGGAGGTGAAGGGAACGAGTTGACGACTAATGGGGTAGAAACTAGGATGGTGCTAGAGAATAAGGCATACTATGGATTGCTAGTGATGTGGCCGATGAATTCACACGATTACAGACAATGGGGGGGGGGGAGGGGGTAGTTTGATTTGATACTTTAGATGTGTAATATATTTCTTGTCTTATGTGAATGCTTAATAATTAGTTACCTTACGTGATTCACATAATAAAAAATTAAATCATATACTCCTCCAAATGGAAGTGGGTGAAAGTTGAAGAAGGTGGATTGGAAGGAATCCTACTCATTCCAATTATCTACATTTTTACGGGAAACTTTCGATCTATTCAATTATGGTAGTACAACGAACACCAGAGGGAATGCTTACTCATTCCAACCATCTACATTCATGAAGTCAAAGATATTGCTCGCTTAAAATAGGTGAATCATTATAGACATTTTCTTCTTCTTAGTAAATAGACAGTGCTTCTTATGTATTAACATTGTCGTTGATCGTTGTGTTATATATAAAGCGGGGAGAAAGCCTTTTTTGGTAAGTGTGTTTGTCGAGAATAAATTTAGGATAGAGCAATGATCAATATTTACAAACACCCGTGACTGGCGATGCAAAAAAGAGGAACACAGAATAACCATCCTCACCAAACGACCTTGGTGCCCTTGCTAACCAGGACCTAGAATAGCATGGGAAACAACATATCTGTGGTTGAAGGTGTGTTATGTGTGCTTAACAACAATTCTCAGAGGTCATGAAGGAGTGACAGTTGTAGGAAGAACACATGTTAAAGAACCTTAGCTGAAATGTGTACTGTCTATGCAATCGTACCATCGGCGAGCTTAGGATCACGAGAGGTAAAGGGGTGCCTGTCGTGGTTCTAAGCCTGACAGTAGAGTGGGGGGTAGGTATGGAGAGGCAAGGTCCTAGCTATGGAGAGGTTGTAAGCACAAAGGATGTACGAGTTCAGGCCCTTCTCGGAAGAAGTAACAGCCCTACGTCTCGGAGCCCGGAGGCAGTCGAGTGGATTATGAATGTATGGATTACAAGGTGCCGAACCCTTCTGCCTGTGGAGGGGGGTGGCTTATATAGAGTGCGCCAGGACCCCAGCCAGCCCACGTAGGAGAGGGTTTAAGGTGAGTTAAGTCTGGGGCGTTACTGGTAACGCCCCACATAAAGTGCCTTTACTATCATAAAGTCTACTTAATTACAGGCCGTTGCGGTGCAGAGTGCCTCTTGACCTCCTGGTGGTCGAGTGAGTCTTCGTGGTCGAGTCCTTCAGGCCAGTCGAGTGAATCCTCGTTGGTCGACTGGAAGGCGACCTCTTCTAGGGATGTCCTAGGGTAAGTTACTTGGAACAGGTCCATGACCCTACCCTAGGTACATAACCCCATCATTAGCCCCCGAATGGATTGAGGCTTCGAGTGAAGAAGGAGTTGATGTCGTTTCCGATTAACCTTTGCGCTCTAGTTGTGCGCTGTTCTGGATCAAAGAATCTCTTCGTTGACAGGGAGCAATTTGTCTTCGGTCGACTCGATCCATTCTATTTTTGCGTCGAGTGATCTTTCGAGCTTCGACGATCTCCGAGCGACGGATCGCCGGAAACACCGCGTCTGACAGACTGATTTGTTGCTCGCGGATTCCGCGGGGTGCGAAATTTGGGGGCGCGCGCGAAGCGGGGCAGACCGCGGCGTTCGGATGGGACGGGGCATAGCCGCCTCGATCTCCGCGCCGCCTTTTTCGCCACGTATCCAGTCCTCATAACTGCTCCCAGATATGATTAGATCGACCAGGCCCACATGTCAGCCACTCGGAAGGGACCTTATAAACGTGCCCGGCGAGGATTTCTGTGCTGCGCCTCAGCATTCTCCCTCTCTCCCTCTGCTTCCTTCCTCCCTGCTCAGCGTGCCCGCTCTCGCCCCCGCACCACTTCCCTTCGTGCATCTCACCGGCGACCATGGCCAAGGAGAAGACGGCGGCGCTGGAGCGTGCCAAGAAGGCGTCGGCATCGGAGAAGGCGAAGGGGAGATCCACCAGCCGCAGAGGGTCCTCGTCCAGATCCCGCCTGCCGAAAGGCTGGGTCCAAGGAGACTGGATCCAGTCGACCATCACGGAGACGGACCTCCTCGACATGGCCAACGAGGGCTTGATCCCTCACGGAGCTGCGAGGTTGCCGGGGAAGGAGTGGCAGCCACAGCCAGAAGAGGGTGAGTGTGTGCTTCTGGCCACTCATGTTGATCGTGGGTTTTCCTTGCCGCCAAGCATTTTCTTCCGTGGCTTCTTGAATTTCTTTGGAGCGCAGCTCCACCACTTTACCCCAAACTCCATTGCCTATCTTGCTGCATTCGTGTCCATGTGTGAGGGTTTCTTGGGCTGTCGACCACACTGGGGTTTGTTCAAACGTATCTTCACGTGTCGCTCTCAGACCGTGAAGAAGGCGAGCCCAGGTGATGAGAAGACCCGAGTCGTCCAAATGTGTGGGGGCCTGGGGATTCAGGTGAGGAATAATAGCACCTTCCCGCCCATGTCCTTTCCCGAGTCCGTCAGAGGCTGGCAGTCGACTTGGTTCTACTGTCAGGTCCAGTCGACGCCAGGGCAGTCGAGTGGACTCCCTCCGTTTACCATGGACCGAGTGAACAAGCCCTCCCCTCTGAAGCTGATTCCGGAGGAGAAAGCCGACGTGAAGATGTTGATGGAGCGCGTGGTGCAGTTGGTCCGGGAGGGGGTGACGGGCATGGATCTTCTGGAGGTCTTCCTCAGGCGTCGCATCCAACCCCTTCAATTCCGGAGCCACTGCATGTGGTTGTACTGTGGGCCCGAAGACGAGACTAGAGTCCATCCAGAAGAAGTCGACGATGCCACTTTGGAAAGATGGATGGTAGCCGTTACCGGAAACAGGGACAACCCGCGCGGAGCCAGAAGGATTCCTCCACTCGACCACAACAGCAACCCAAGCAAGGTACACTTGCTCTGCTTTCCATTGTGTCCTTGTCGTATTCATTTCTGCTAATCCTGCCGACTGGTCGACTGATCCTTGTTTGGGCATCTGCTAGGCTTTCACCGAGCTGTACTCGATGCCCAATGGGGCACAAGCTTCGACTGAAGAAGGCGAGGCGAGCGGGGGCGAGGCGAGCGGGGGCGAGAGCCAGGAAGAGGAGGAATGGGACTCGGATGCTGCAGGGGATGATGACGACGACGATGATGATGAAGGTGACGAAGATGACATCGAGGACGAAGAAGAAGAGGAGGAGGAGGCCGTTCCACCGCACTCAGAAAGGCGGTCGAAGCTTGTCCACGACCCTTCGACCGAACGCGGCAAGGGGGTTGCGACCGCCACTCAGTCGACCAAGCGCCCTCGGACCACCTCTCCGGCGCCGACTGAAAAGGCGCCGAAGCAGCTCAGGGCGGCCTCATCGAAGCCGACCAAGCTCCTGCCGAAGATGAAGGTGTCTATCCCCACCATATCAGGGTAATCGTGTTGCTCATATTTTCTTATTCTGTGCGAACTTTATTTCTGGTCGACGCTGAAGTTAGTCGACTGATCCTTTGGAGTTGCAGTGCTGCTACTTCTGAGACCTCGGCCCGGGCCGATGACCACGAGATGGAGGATGCGGCAACTTCGAACCCAGGTACTGTATTCTTAACACCGTTTTTAGTCGACTGACTCGCGATCTCTGATCCTGATCCTTCTCCGCAGCTCCACCCAACACTGTTATCGATCTTCCTGATGATGATGAGGATGAAGAGCCGCTGAAGCACAGGAGGAGTCGGAAAGCGTCCGCCAGTAAGGTGCCTCAGGATGTGCCGGCGCCTGAAATTCTGACTGTGGAGGAAGAGAACACCACTCGACACACGGTGACCTTCGCGAATCCACTGACGAGTGCTCAGCAGCCTTCCCTCTTCACGACTCACCACGTCCCAGAGGACCAAGCTGGTGCAGCGAAGGAGGCAATACGCCAGGCGGGACTCATGATGGAGCAGCTGAAGACCATCCGGGATGCGAGCCAGGCAGCTTATGACGCCAGCTCTGCCCTCCAAAGCAATGTCCAGGTCAGTCGACTGCTGTTTGTTCTGTTGGATATGCTACCAAAAACTTTTCTTTTCCGGAATTTATATTAGTCACCCACTGGGTGTGTCGAATAAACTCCGTGTTAGCGGGGGCATGCTGAGTGCACCCACTGGGTGTAGTCCCCAAGGCTAAGGTCGACTGCTGGCAGTCGGCCTTAGGCTTTATGATGTCAATCTTTCTCTCAGTCGACTGGTCGATTGGATTTCACAAACCGGTGGGGGCACGCTAAGTGCACCCACTGGGTGTAGTCCCCAAGGCTAAGGTCGACTGCTGGCAGTCGGCCTTAGGCTTTATAATGTAAATCTTTCTGTCAGTCGACTGGTCGACTGGATTTCACAAACCGGTGGGGGCACGCTGAGTGCACCCACTGGGTGTTTACACCCACTGGGTGTAGTCCCCGAGGCTAAGGTCGACTGCTGGCAGTCGGCCTTAGGCTTTATAATGTAAATCTTTCTGTCAGTCGACTGGTCGACTGGATTTCACAAACCGGTGGGGGCACGCTGAGTGCACCCACTGGGTGTAGTCCCCGAGACTGTGGTCGACTGCTTGCAGTTGATCACAGTCTTAGAGAATGCATCTCGCACTTTTTTTTTTGGGTCGACTGGTCGACTTTGTCTTCAACAGGATTAGTGGGGGCACGCTGAGTGCACCCACTGGGTGTAGTCCCCGAGACTACGGTCGAATGTTTGTATTCGGCTGTAGTCTTAGAAACGTGTGCTTTTCCCTTTTCACTCGGAGGTGAATTATTTTTGACATTTAGTCGATTGGTTCTTCGCAGAACTCTTGTGATCTTGTGGCTCGCTACTCAGAGCTGGAACAGAAACATACTCAAGTCGAGCTGAGCTTGAAGCTGGTTCAAGAGAAGCTGACAAAGGCAAAGGAGGAGACCGAAGGTATGTTTGGTGAGACCCTGACGACTGCTTTTCCCCTTGCTTGTTTCAGCATCTGATCTTGCTGTGGCTTGCAGGTAAGGTAAGGGAGGCCCAGCAGAAGAAAGACCTTGAGCTAGCTGAGAAGATCAAGCTTGCTGACGAGAAGTTAGCTTCAGTCACCAAGCTCGAACAAGACAATACCAATCTGAAAACTGCTCTTGGGATTGCCAACAAGGAGGTCAGTCGACTGAGAACTGACAAAGCTGCCTTGACCGACCAAGTCAGCAAATTGACTGAGAAGAGAACTGAACTGGAGGCCTTCCTGAGTGGCCTTGCCAAGAAGCTGTTTCTTATGCTTGAAGGTAAACCTCCATGTTTGGCAAATATTTCCAATTGTGGCTTTTTCCATTCGACTATCCCCTTGACTTAGTGATCACTCTTGCAGAATTTTGTCAAAACTTCGAAGAGGAAACCAGCCGACTGGAGCCAAACCTTGACCCCGTCAATTCTCCGGTGAACGACGAAGTTGCCATGGATGTTTTCCGACTGGAGTCTCGTGTTGCAGCTGTCGTGGACTATCTCGCAAGGCTGAAGGTCGCCACATCTCGCATCGACTCGATGCTCTGGCCTGAGGAGACACTTCAGAATGACCTTGAGTCGCTGATGGCCCGCTTGAACACGATCCCTGGTCGAGTGCAGGAGTGGAAGAAGTCCTCGGCTCGGTGTGGTGCAGATGTTGCTCTGTGTCTGGCCCGAGTCCACTGCAAAGATGCACGAGAGGAGAAGCTGGCGGCCCTTCGGGTGGCCAATACCAAGAAGCACGACTTCAGGTCCTTTATGGAGACTTTCCTTGCAGCTGCCACTCGGATTGCCGACGGAATTGACCTTGATGAATTTGTTGCACCTTCCAGCCCTCCACAGGAGGGGTAAAAAACTTCTTCTGGCTCGACTCTTTAAATTTGCCTCGGTATGCCGAGTGGATTTGTAACCGACAAACTTTAACAGGCTTGACGCCTGAGCACTTTCGGTTCCTTTAGATATCGATTCGAACTTGAATTTGGCGCTTGAATATGATTACCTTCGGCTCAAAATGTCTTTTGCAGGTTCAAAGCAAGGTGCCTGTGCTTAGGCGAGCGCTGGGCTGCAGCTAAGCCCCCGAGTGAGAGGGTTGCTCTTCACTCGGTAGGATTTTTACGACTTAGGCGAGTGCTTGGACTGCAGCTAAGCCTCCGAGTGGAAGGCTGGCTTACCACTCGGTAGGATTTTTATAACTTAGGCGAGCACGAGGCTGCAGCTAAGCCTCCGAGTGAAAGGCTGGCTTATCACTCGGTAGGATTTTTATAACTTAGGCGAGTGCTTGGACTGCAGCTAAGCCTCCGAGTGGAAGGCTGGCTTACCACTCGGTAGGATTTTTATAACTTAGGCGAGCACGAGGCTGCAGCTAAGCCTCCGAGTGAAAGGCTGGCTTACCA
>NC_041393.1:493934927-493966312 GCF_002162155.2 Triticum dicoccoides | reverse complement strand
GGTAGGATTTTGATAAACTTAGGCGAGTCCTTGGACTGCAGCTAAGCCTCCGAGTGAGAGGATCGCTCTTCACTCGGTAGGATTTTCACAACTTAGGCGAGTGCTTGGACTGCAGCTAAGCCCCCGAGTGAGAGGATCGCTCTTCACTCGGTAGGATTTTCACAACTTAGGCGAGTGCTTGGACTGCAGCTAAGCCCCCGAGTGGAAGGCTGGCTTACCACTCGGTAGGATTTTGATAAACTTAGGCGAGTCCTTGGACTGCAGCTAAGCCTCCGAGTGAGAGGATCGCTCTTCACTCGGTAGGATTTTGATAAACTTAGGCGAAACGGATTCGCAGCTAAGCCTCCGAGTGAGAGGGTCGCTCTTCACTCGGTAGGATTTTTACAAACTTAGGCGAAACGGATTCGCGGCTAAGTCACCCACTGAGGGGGAGTTTTCATGTGGACAAAAATAAAAAGTGATGACACTATTATTTCCAAACCCATGAACTACAGAAGTACTTTATTGCAACTCATCCGAGTGATAAAACTTAAGTGTAAAATGGGCGGAGTAGCTCCGCGTTCCAAGCTCGGGGCTCGTCGATATTATGCTCGACGTTGTAAAGACGGTACGACCCGTTGTGGAGAACCTTGGTGACGATGAAGGGACCTTCCCAAGAAGGAGCAAGCTTGTGTGGTTTGTGCTGATCCACTCGGAGAACCAAATCCCCTTCCTGGAAGGCTCGACCTCTCACATTTCGGGCGTGGAAACGGCGCATATCTTGTTGGTAGATGGTCGACCGGATCAGAGCCATCTCCCTTTCTTCCTCTAAAAGGTCGACTGCGTCCTGCCGCGCTTGTTCAGCTTCTGCTTCGCTGTAGATTTCAACTCGAGGAGCATTGTGGAGAAGATCACTCGGCAAGACTGCCTCAGCTCCATAGACCAAGAAGAATGGAGTTCTTCCGGTCGACCGATTAGGCGTGGTCCGCAGTCCCCAGAGTACAGATGGAAGTTCGTCGACCCAAGCTCCAGCCGCGTGTTTGAGATCACGCATCAGTCGAGGCTTCAGTCCCTTGAGAATCAGTCCATTAGCTCGCTCTGCTTGCCCATTCGACTGCGGATGGGCGACTGATGCGTAGTCGACCCGTGTGCCCTGGGAGTTGCAGAAGGTTCTGAATTCCTCTGAGTCAAAGTTCGACCCATTATCCGTAATGATGCTGTGCGGGACTCCATATCTGAATATTAGTTCCCTGATGAAGCTAACAGCAGTACCGGTGTCGAGGCTCTTGATTGGTTTAGCCTCGATCCACTTGGTGAACTTGTCGACTGCCACCAGTACATGCGTGAAGCCACTTCGTCCTGTTCTCAAAGGGCCGACCATGTCCAGCCCCCAAACCGCAAAAGGCCAGACGAGTGGGATGGTCTTCAAAGCTGACGCAGGTTTGTGCGACATATTCGAGTAGAACTGACATCCCTCACACTTATCCACTATCTCCTTTGCCATCTCATTCGCCTTGGGCCAGTAAAATCCGGCTCGGTATGCTTTGGCCACGATGGTCCGAGAGGACGCATGATGATCGCAGGTCCCCGAGTGAATATCATTGAGGATGAGTCGACCTTCTTCTGGTGTTATGCACTTCTGACCAACTCCAGTCGCGCTTTCTCTGTATAATTGTCCTTTGATGACGGTAAAGGCCTTAGATCGACGGACGATCTGTCGAGCCTCTTCCTCATCCTCCGGAAGCTCTTTCCTCAAGATATATGCGACATACGGAATCGTCCAGTCGGGAATGACTACCAAAACCTCCATGATCAAGTCGACCACCGCTGGGACTTCAACTTCAGTCGGATCTGTGGCACTCTTGGGCTGCGGAGTTTCTTCGGTGAAAGGATCTTCTTTGACTGACGGAGTATGTATATGCTCCAAGAACACACCACTCGGAATGGCTTCTCTCTTGGAACCTATCTTTGCTAGATCATCAGCTGCTTGATTTTTCAGTCGGGGTATATGATGGAGCTCCAACCCCTCGAACTTTTTCTCCAGCTTCCTCACTGCACTGCAGTATCCAGTCATGGTTGGGCTTCTCACGTCCCACTCTTTCATCACCTGATTGACCACTAAATCCGAGTCGCCATAGACCATTAGGCGACGGACGCCGAGTGAAATGGCCATGCGCAACCCGTATAGGAGGGCCTCATATTCTGCCTCATTGTTGGAGGAATCAAAGTGAATCTGGAGCACATATCTGAGCTTATCTCCTCTGGGGGAAACCAGGACAACCCCAGCACCGGAACCATTCAACATCTTAGAACCATCGAAAAACATGGTCCAATGCTCCGAGTGGACTTCAGTCGGCTGCTGCTGTTCGATCCACTCGGCGAGGAAATCTGCTATTGCCTGGGACTTAATGGCTTTCTTTGCCTCAAACTTGATATCAAGGGGAAGAAGTTCAATCGCCCATTTGGCCACTCGACCAGTTGCATCTCTGTTGTGCAAAATCTCTGATAGTGGAGCGTCGCTGACGACTGTGATTGAATGGTCAGAGAAATAATGAGCAACCTTCTTTGTGGTCATGTATATTCCATACACAAGCTTCTGATAATGAGGATATCTCTGCTTGGATGGAGTCAAGGCTTCAGACAAATAATACACTGGGCGCTGAACTTTGAGAGCTTTTCCTTCTTCTTCCCGCTCGACCGTTAGCACAGTACTGACGACTTGTCCTGTGGCTGCGATGTAGAGCAACAGAGGCTCTTTGCTGATTGGAGCAGCAAGCACCGGCTGGGTGGAGAGCAGAGCTTTTAGCTCGGCAAACGCTGCATCAGCTTCTGGAGTCCACTCGAACTTGTCAGCCTTCTTCATCAGTCGGTAAAGAGGCAATGCCTTTTCACCGAGTCGTGAGATGAATCGACTTAATGCGGCCAAGCATCCAGTAAGCTTCTGGACATCGTGCACTCGCACAGGGCGTTTCATTCGGAGAATAGTGCCAATCTTTTCTGGGTTGGCGTCGATTCCCCGTTCGGAAACGAGAAAACCGAGTAACTTGCCACCAGGAACTCCAAATGTGCACTTTGATGGATTGAGCTTGATATCATACCTTCTGAGGTTGGCAAATGTTTCGGCGAGGTCATCGAGCAGGTCGGAACCTTTTCGTGACTTGACAACAATATCATCCATATAAGCTTCCACATTCCGACTGATTTGAGTGAGTAGACACTTCTGGATCATTCGCATAAATGTGGCTCCGGCATTCTTGAGGCCGAATGGCATGGTGATATAGCAGAAGCACCCGAATGGAGTGATGAAAGCTGTTTTTACTTCATCGGGCCCATACAGACGGATCTGGTGGTACCCGGAGTAAGCATCTAAAAAAGACAACCTCTCGCATCCCGCGGTCGAGTCAACAATTTGATCTATGCGAGGGAGAGGAAAGTGATCTTTCGGGCAGGCCCGGTTGATGTGCTTGAAATCAATGCACATTCGGAGCGACTTGTCCTTCTTAGGAACCATGACGACATTAGCGAGCCACTCGGAGTGGAATATCTCTCGGATAAATCCTGCCGCCAACAGTCGAGCCACTTCTTCACCGATGGCCTTTCTCTTCTGGACGGCGGACCGCCGAAGATGTTCTTTTACTGGCTTTGCAGACGAGTCGACTCTTAGGCGATGCTCAGCCAGTCCCCTGGGAACACCTGGCATGTCAGCGGGCTTCCATGCAAAAATGTCCCAGTTCTCACGGAGGAACTGGATGAGCGCTTCTTCCTATTTTGGGTCGAGTGTTGTGGAGATGCGGGTCGGAGCTGCTTCGGGGTCGGTCGGGTGAACGTGAACAGGCTTCGTCCCACCGGACGACTGGAATGCAGATTCTGTGGCGGGCTTCTTGGATCGCAGCAAGTCACTCGGATCTGCGTTTTGCTTGTATTCTTCGAACTCGACCGCTGTCACTTGGGAATCGGCAATTTTGGAGCCCTTTTGAAAGCACTCCTCTGCCTTTTTCCTATCACCGGTGACAGTGATCACACCTTTGGGACCGGGCATCTTCAATTTGAGGTACACGTAACATGGTCGAGCCATGAACCGTGCATAGGCTGGTCTCCCCAAAATGGCATGATATGCACTTTGAAAATCCACGACCTCAAACGTCAACTTTTCTTTGCGAAAATGCTTTGAATCGCCAAACACTACGTCCAAAGCTATCTGGCCGAGTGACTCGGCCTTCTTCCCTGGTATAACTCCATGGAAGCTCATGTTACTAGTGCTCAGCCGGGACATCGGAATGCCCATACCTTTCAACGTGTCTGCATATAACAGATTCAGCCCACTTCCACCATCCATCAGCACCTTTGTCAGTCGAGTGCCTTCGACAACTGGATCGACCACCAAAGCTTGCCTCCCAGGGGTGGAAATATGAGTCGGGTGATCAGATTGGTCGAATGTGATGGGTGTTTGAGACCACTTCAGATAATTTGCCTTTGCTGGGGCAACCATGTTAACCTCTCGGTTAATCACTTTCAGTCGACTTCTGCTTTCCACATCTGCGAAGATCATCAGAGTGGAGTTGATATGCGGATATCCTCCCTCACTGTCCTCTTTGTCTTCGGCCTTGTCCGGCTCCTTCTCCTTGTCCTTAGACTGTTTTCCCTGAAACTGCTGGATCAGGAGTCGACATTGGCGAGTGGTGTGCTTTGGGTAAATGATATTCCCCTCTTCATCTTTCTTCGTGTGGATGTGGCACGGCATATCCATCACATCGTTCCCTTCTTTATCCTTCACCTTCTTGGGGTTCCAGGATCCTTTTGGTTTCCCCTTAGACTTTCCTTGAGTCACGGCCAGAGCCTCTCCAGGAGCTGCCGGTTCAGCCTTCCGCTTCTGTTTCCGACTGGTGTTTCCTTTTTCCGACTGACTCGGCTTGTGCTTGCCGCTTCGGAGTCGGTCTTCTTCTTCGCCGTTGGCGTACTTGGTAGCAATCTCCATCATCCGACTCAAGGTCATGTCACCAGTTCGACCAAATTTCAAACTCAGTTCTCTGTTCTTGACACCATCTTTGAAGGCGCATACTGCCTGATGGTCAGAGACATTTTCCACAGTGTGGTGCAAAGTGATCCACCTCTGAATATACTCTCTGAGAGTCTCATTGGTTTTCTGCACGCAGACTTGCAACTCTGTCAATCCCGCTGGTCGCTTGCAAGTCCCTTCGAACGTTCTGACGAACACTCGGGACAGATCTTCCCAAGTGTAAATGCTGCTAGGAGGCAATTGAGTCAACCATGCCCTGGCAGAGCCTTCCAACATGAGGGGCAAATGCTTCATGGCCACCTCGTCGTTCCCACCACCGATCTGAACTGCCACTCGGTAGTCTTCAAGCCAAGTTTCAGGCTTAGACTCACCAGTGAACTTGCTGACTCCTGTTGCCAGCCTGAAATTGGGGGGGATAACTGCGGCTCTGATAGCTCTGCTGAAACATTCAGGACCAGAAACATGAACTCGACTGCTCGTGGGCACATCTCTGTCGAGTGCGCCTCGATGGGCTCTGTTCCGGTCGACCAACCCTTGCACGATAATGGATCGCGCGTCAAAGCCTGGCTCTCTGGGGTCAACTGGAACCCTACGCCCTATACTGTACTGACGCCTATCATCTGGCTGCCGAGGAGCGTAAGACCCACCCCTCGGAGGGGAATAGGGCACTCGACGCCTATCATCTCGGTCGAGTCTGTCGCCATATTGATCTCGCCGATTCTCACGCCCTTCGTGCCGCGGAGGCGATCTGGGGCTGTGAGCCGACTGAACCGTATTCACAGTGACAGATCGACTGTGAATTCTGTTGTGCGACTGAGACACGGCTGAATTCTGATCTCCTGCTGCCCGGAGCAGATCCCTGATCTGCAGCAAACCTCTGCCAGCCTCTGACTGCGAAGGCTGAATGGACTCTGCTATACGGGTCGCAGCTGCTAAATTCTGAATTGGGGTTCGATATACCTGAGTCGGCGGGAAGAGTTGACGTCGACTGGTGTCGGGAACTCGTTGCCGC
The DNA here is from genome assembly GCF_002162155.2 of Triticum dicoccoides. NCBI lineage: Eukaryota > Viridiplantae > Streptophyta > Magnoliopsida > Poales > Poaceae > Triticum > Triticum dicoccoides. Next base: position 493,960,304 of record NC_041393.1, on the reverse strand, counting down.
GCGCGCTCGTCGAGTGCTCGCTGAAGGTTCTCCAGTCGAGTGCGCTCGGCCAAATTGGCGAGACGCGCCTCCTCTAAGGCACGAGCCTCGGGGGTTTCTCCTGCGATGGAAATACGCAGGGGATCTTCGTTCCTGCGGCGAAGCTCTTCTCTTTGCAGAGAGTCGAGTGGCTCGGGCTGATACTCTTCGTAGCCTCGTGCAGGATCGCCGCCGTCACCTGCCCCACCACCACGGGCGAAGCCAGGAGGGCTGTGGGGCCCGTCGACCATCAAGATTTCCGCCGCTGGATCACTGCTCCCGCACTCGGATGCAGTCTCTACGGAGCCAGTCGACTGATCGAACAAGCCGTAGAGAGATTCGTTGGGCTCGATTGCCGCAACTTGTGTAGTGGTCGACTGGCGAGCCACCGCGTGACTCACCCATCGCTGAAGCCTCGACCGGCCTGAGCGCTTGCGCTGGCGGGAGACCGGGAGGGTGGAAGACGGAGGAGCCGACCGATACTGGGTCGATGGTTGCCGCAGCAGAACGCCGCGGATACATGCACGAAAATGCGTCGCACCGCGGACGGGGAGCGCATCTACGTCGAGTGGAGCCTCCTGGAGCCATGCGGAGTCGTCGGCGATGAAGGTGAGAGTGCCGAGACGGATCTCTTGACCCTCGATCAAAACTCCAGCAGACACCATGATGAAAATACTCGGAAGAATTGCAACTTCTCCACAAAATCGCTAAAACACCAGCCCCACGGTGGGCGCCAACTGTCGTGGTTCTAAGCCTGACAGTAGAGTGGGGGGTAGGTATGGAGAGGCAAGGTCCTAGCTATGGAGAGGTTGTAAGCACAAAGGATGTACGAGTTCAGGCCCTTCTCGGAAGAAGTAACAGCCCTACGTCTCGGAGCCCGGAGGCGGTCGAGTGGATTATGAATGTATGGATTACAAGGTGCCGAACCCTTCTGCCTGTGGAGGGGGGTGGCTTATATAGAGTGCGCCAGGACCCCAGCCAGCCCACGTAGGAGAGGGTTTAAGGTGAGTTAAGTCTGGGGCGTTACTGGTAACGCCCCACATAAAGTGCCTTTACTATCATAAAGTCTACTTAATTACAGGCCGTTGCGGTGCAGAGTGCCTCTTGACCTCCTGGTGGTCGAGTGAGTCTTCGTGGTCGAGTCCTTCAGGCCAGTCGAGTGAATCCTCGTTGGTCGACTGGAAGGCGACCTCTTCTAGGGATGTCCTAGGGTAAGTTACTTGGAACAGGTCCATGACCCTACCCTAGGTACATAACCCCATCAGTGCCTCCGACCTTTAGACTGCAATGAGAGGAGCTCGCCTTGCCTAACCTCTAGATGTGAATGGCAAAGAAGCGCAACACAAGGCCTCAAAGGTAGTGTTCATGATAATTGTTTGCTAACCCAAACATGGCATCGGGACCACTTAGGATAACCCCCACCCTTGCACCAAAGGAGGGAGGGTGGATCTCAAAATTTAGGACCCGAACTAGAGAAGTGACATTGTTTAGGATGTGTTGAAAGCGATGTTCATGATGCCCCGAGGAGCCCAATGCCTTGTGCGAAGGACCAATACCAAGGTCACATCACCACTAGGCCTCATTGTCAAAGCTGAGAAGGTTGTGATTTCACACTGTCACACGGAACGACTTTATGGAAACCAAGACAATGCCTCCAAGAAAGAAACAACGCAATACAACGCCGCTGCCCAATCTAGCGGGCAAAACCTAGGGTTTCCTCCAGAGCTTATAGAGGGAAGAAACACGATCAAAGGCCATGCCATACCATCGGGAAGGGATTTTGTCTTGGCCATGATTGTTGATCCATGAAGACCACCAACAATCATTGCCGCCGGCATGGTATACGCGGAAGGAAAACATCAAAGTTCCCACCCTCGTAAGGTAAGAACACCATGATAATGGAGAGGAGGAGAGGCATCAAGCAGGTCGCCACCATAAGGTGGCATGGGTCAGCGCACCCAAGGGGGTCGGGAGCTGCCACAACCAACCCTACCTACATTCAATTACATGACACTCTAGGTATTTGCATCTGAAGACTAGATCTACATGAGTTGAGAGCAGGTGAAAGAAGAGTCGCAGACGGAAGTGGGGGGGGGGTAGTTTACTAGGGCATAAGGAAGACAATGATGGCCTTGAGCTATGGTTAGAGTGCCGCCTCGTTTGGCGGTTCATGAGGCCAACGGGTACCGGTCGTTTATCAATATATGTTGTTAAAATTTTATGGAAGAAGGGAGAGAATATATAATATGGATATCCCCAGAGAGTGAGAAGATAAATGATGCAAACAGGAAGTCAATGCAGTTAGGATTGACCCCGCTAAGGAAAATGCAGTTAGGATCGGTTAATTCAGATGTATACAGTGCTCGGCGACACAAAAAATTACTCATATAGAACAATATTGCTACCCTCCATAATAGTAAAAGGGGACAAATTACTTTTTTTGGCCGGCAACGAATTATCTTTTTCTGACACATAGTCATAGTAAGATGATACATCTCGATACACTGGAACTCTATGGTAGTCATCGATAGAGGCTTGAGACGATGACTGGGGCGTCCCGAGCGACACCCGCGGCGTCCGCCGCGATTCGGCCGGCAGGGCTCGTTGACAGCGGGGAGAGGCAGATCGGCGGCCGGTTCTGGATCTCGCCGGGTCGGACGATGACGATGACAATGATGATCTCGCCGGCGAGGCGCCGGAGGACTACTCTCCCACACCATCAGATTTGATCTGCGAGGCTTTCAACCCAGGGTATTCGGAGGAGGAGGTGGCTACGATTGTTGACGGGGTCATGCCGTTAGACGATCCGGCGCGACAAGGACTGTGGTTTGAGGAGAGAGTGGAGGTGGTTCGCCGGATCATCCACCGGAGGACGGCGGCGGCGTCTGCGGGTCGGTCTTGGAAAGGTCCCCTTCCGAAGGTATGTCTCAAACCAATTACTTTATCAGATTTTTTCGATTTGGATTCGTGGACTCGCGTAGTTCATAAGAAGAAGAAGAGGAAGGGCAGGATCAGTCTGCCGCCGCCGGCGCCGGTGACCACCTCCGTGGCGGAGATCCGGGCGGCGAGAGCGGGGCGTTTGAACGAGATTTTCGGCCAGTTGGGGCCGGTGTTGGAGCAGGCCGGTTCTGGACTGGAGGCCCATCATGGGGATGCACAGGGTGGGCCGAGTGCTGCTGCTATTGCTGGGTATGAGGCCCAGGCAATTAGCGAGCCGAGCCATGTTGATGCTGTCGTGTGTGTAGCGATGTGTTTACGTGATTCCTCCTGGCGGCCGACTAGGGTTCTTTGTATTGCAGTTCCCGGTTTCCCTTCCTGTGGGATCGGAAGAGCTGCCCGCATCCCTACGATTGGCATGGCTGGGGGTCATGGGGTTGACCTGCCTGGCCCGAGGCCCTCTGGAGTTGCTACGACGGTGCCGGCCGGGCGAGGTGCTTTCCCGCCTACGGGCCTCCGACCTACGCCGCCTATTGGTTCGCCCGAGCGAGGTGCTGCCCCGCCTGCGGGAATGCGACCTCCGCCGCATACTAGTTCGGCTGGCTGAGGCGCAGGTCTAGCTCCTGGACAGTGACCGACAGGAGCTTCGATGGGGCATGCATCGGCTGGTCGGGGTGGGCCTGCGCCGTCGGGGCCGCGACCGGCGGTGCCCCTCGGGTTGGCTTCGGCCGGCCGGGCTGTTGCACCGGTTGGGCCGCGGCCGTCTGCGCCCGGTGCGGCAGCCACCGGGCAGCGCAAGCAGCCCCCGGCACATGGGCAGCAGCAAAGGGCACCGCCTCCTCATGTGGTTGTTAGGCCACCACAAATGCGTGCCGGGCTGGTGCAGACTGCATCGGCGCAGCATGGGGGAGGTGATGGTGCGGGTCTCAGCCGTGCTCCTAATACGGCACCCCGGGGTCAGTGGGGCGATGATGGCATCGACGCGTACGGCCAGGGTCAGCATCGTGGTTCTTCTTCGGCCGGCGGTGGACGAGGCTATGCCTGGCAGAGTGACGACACGGCTGAACGACCTTTTCTTGGACCAGCAGGTGGCTTCTTGAGGGCGCCTCTGGCCCAGATCGCCGGTAGAGAGGTGTTTTCCGTGGATATCGTGGTGGTCGTGGTGGGAGAAACCGGTTCCGACAACCTCCTCCGTCGATAGTCGTTGCGGAGCCCACAACATCTTCTGAGATGACTACAGCTGGTCAGATGGCTGAGTCGACTGGTCAGCCTATGGAGGTGGTGACGGCGTTGGCCGCTGCTGAGATTCCAGAGTCTGAGCCTGTGGTGGCGGCTATGTCTAGTTCTGTTGACCAGTTAGAGGGTGAGAAAGCTTCTAAATGGGCTCGGAGGAAAGAGAAGATGTTGTGTTATCGTTGTGGTGAGTGATACGTCTCCAACGTATCTATAATTTTTGATTGTTCCATGCTATTATATTACCTGTTTTGGATGTTTATCGGCTTTATTTTACACATTATTATCATTTTTGGGACTAACCTACTAACCGGAGGCCCGGCCCGTATTGCTGTTTTTTTGCCTATTTCAGTGTTTCGAAGAAAAGGAATATCAAACGGAGTCCAAACGGAATGAAACCTTCGGGAGCGTGATTTTTGGAACGAACATGATCCAGAGGACTTGGAGTGCAAGTCAAGAAGCAGCCAAGGCGGCCACGAGAGGGTAGGGCGCCCCCTATAGGGCGCGCCCCTGTCTCGTGGGCCCCTCGGGCGGCCACCGACGTACTTCTTCCTCCTATATAAGCCTACATACCCCGAAAATATCTAGGGAGCCACCAAAGAAATATTTCCGCCACCGTAACCTTCTGTATCCGCGAGATCCCATCTTGGAGCCATCGCCGGCGTTCTGCCGGAGGGGGATTCCACCACGGAGGGCTTCTACATCAACACCATAGCCCTTCCCATGAGTTGTGAGTAGTTTACCACAGACCTTTGGGTCCATAGTTATTAGCTAGATGGCTTCTTCTCTCTTTTTGGATCTCAATACAATGTTCTCCCCCTCTCTTGTGGAGATATATTTGATGTAATCTCTTTTTGCGGTGTGTTTGTCGAGATCCGATGAATTGTGGGTTTATGATCAGGTTTATCTGTGGATAATAATTGAATCTTCTCTGAATTCTTTTATATTATTGAATTATCTTTGCAAGTCTCTTCGAATTATCGGTTTGGTTTGGCCTACTAGATTGATCTTTCTTGCCGTGGGAGAAGTGCTTAGCTTTGGATTCAATCTTGCGGTGTTATTATCCAGTGACAGAAAGGGTTGCAAGACACATATTGTATTGTTGCCATCGAGGATAAAAAGATGGGACTTATATCATATTGCTTGAGTTTATCCCTCTACATCATGTCATCTTGCTTAATGCGTTACTCTGTTCTTATGAACTTAATACTCCAGATGCATGCTGGATAGCGGTCGATGTGTGGAGTAATAGTAGTAGATGCAGGCAGGAGTAGGTCTACTTGTTGCAGACATGATGCCTATATACATGATCATGCCTACATAATCTCATAATTATTCGCTTTTCTATCAATTGCTCGACAGTAATTTGTTCACCCACCGTAATACTTATGCTATCTTGAGAGAAGCCACTAGTGAAACCTATGGCCCCCGGTTCTATCTCTTATGATATTTGCTTCCAATTTACTTTTTTTTGCATCTTTACTTTCTGCATCTATATTATAAAATACCAAAAATATATTTATCTTATCGTATTATCTCTATTAGATCTCACTTTCATAAGTGGCCGTGAAGGGATTGACAACCCCTTTATCGCGTTGGTTGCGAGTTCTTTGTTTGTTTGTGTAGGTTCGTGGGACTTGTTGAGGAGCCTCCTACTAGATTGATACCTTGGTTCTCAAAAACTGAGGAAAATACTTATGCTACTATTGCTGCATCACCCTTTCCTCTTTAAGGAAAACCAACGCAAGCTCAAGACGTAGCAAGAAGGATTTCTGGCGCCGTTGCCGGGGAGGTCTTCGCTCAAGTCAAGACATACCAAGTACCCATCAAAAACTCATCTCCCTCGCATTTATATTATTTGCCATTTTCCTCTCCCCCACTTCACCCTTGCCGTTTTATTCGCCCTCTCTTTCCCAATCTCCTCCTCTCTTTCGCTTGCCTTTTTCTGTTTGCTTGTGTGTTGGATTACTTGTTGTCATGGCACAAGATAATACCAAATTATGTGATTTCTCGAATACCAATAATAATGATTTCCTTAGAACTCTGATTGCTCCTCTTAATGATGTTGAGTCTTGTGAAATCAATACTGCTTTGCTGAATCTTTTTATGAAAGATTAATTCGCCGGCCTTCCTAGTGAAGATGCCGCTACTCATCTAAACAAATTTGTTGATTTTTGTGATATGCAAAAGAAAAAGGATACAGATAATGATATTGTTAAATTGAAGTTATTTCCGTTTTCACTTAGAGATCGTGCTAAAGTTTGGTTTTCGTCTTTGCCAAAAAATAGTATTGATTCTTAGAACAAGTGCAAAGATGCTTTTATCTCTAAGTATTTTCCTCTCGCTAAGATCATCACTTTTAGGAACGATATTATGAATTTTAAACAACTTGATCATGAGCATGTTGCCCAATCTTGGGAAAGAATGAAATTGATGATTCGCAATTGCCCTACCCATGGTTTGAATTTCTGGATGATCATACAAAATTTTTATGCCGGTTTGAACTTTGCTTCTAGAAATCTCTTAGATTCGGCCGCGGGAGGCACGTTTATGGAAATCACGTTAGGAGATTCTACAAAACTTCTTGATAATATTATGGCAAATTATTCTCAATGGCGCACCAAAAGATCTTCTAGTAAAAAAGTGCATGCTATAGAAGAAATTAATGTTTTGAGTAGAAAGATGGATGATCTTATGAGGTTGTTTGCTACTAAGAGTTCTTCTATTGATCCCAATGATATGCCTTTATCTACCTTGATTGAGAATAATAATGAATCTATGGATGTGAATTTTGTTGGTAGGAATAGTTTTGGAAACAATGCTTATAGAGGAAACTTTAATTCTAGACTGTTCCCTAGTAATTCCTCTAATAATTATGGAAATTCCTACAATAATTCTTATGGTAATTTTAATAAGATGCCCTCTGATTTTGAGAATAGTGTGAAAGAATTTATGATTTCTCGAAAGAATTTTAATGCTTTGCTTGAAGAAAAATTGCTCAAAGTTGATGATTTGGCTAGGAACACTGATAGACTTTCGCTTGATGTTGATTCTCTTAAACTTAGATCTTCTCCTCCTAAGCATGATATAAATGAGTCTCTCAAATTAATGAGAATTTCCACTGACGAGTGCAAGGAAAGAACTACTAGATTGCGTGCTAAGAAAGATAGCTTTATAAAGGCGTGTTCTTCTAGTTTCCATGAAAATAATGATGAAGATCTTAAAGTTATTGATGTGTCCCCTATTAGATCTTTGTTTTGCAATATGAATCTTGAAAATTATGGGACTGAAGATGAGTCAACTTTATTTAGAAGGCGTCCCAAAAATTCGGAGTTTTTAGATCTTGATGCTAAATTTGGTAAAAGTGGGATTGGAGAGGTCATGACTTTAAATAGCATTGAACCCACTATCTTGGATTTCAAGAAATTTGATTATGATAATTGTTCTTTAGAAAGTTGTATTTCCTTGTTGCAATCCGTTGTTAATTCTCCACATGCTTACAGTCAAAATAAAGCTTTTACCAAACATATCGTTGATGCCTTGATGCAATCTTTTGATGAAAAACTTAATTTGGAAGTTTCTATACCTAGAAAACTTAATGATGAGTGGGAACCTACTATAAAGATTAAAATTAAATATTATGAGTGTTTTGCTTTGTGTGATTTGGGTGCTAGTGTTTCCATGATTCCAAAAACTTTATGTGATATTCTAGGTTTCCATGATCTTGATGATTGCTCTTTAAATTTGCATCTTGCGGATTCCACCATTAAAAAGCCAATAGGAAGGATCAAAATGATGTCCTTATTGTTGCAAATAGAAATTTGGTGCCTGTTGATTTTATCGTTCTTGATATAGATTGCAATCTTTCTTGCCCTATTATTCTTGGTAGACCTTTCCTTAGAACGATTGGTGCGATTATTGATATGAAGGAAGGGAATATTAGGTTCCAATTTCCATTAAAAAAAGGCATGGAGCAGTTTCCAAAAAAGAAAGTAAAATTACCTTATGAATCTATCATGCGAGCTACCTATGAGCCAAGTGCCAAAGATGACACTACTTAGATCTATCTTCGCTTTTATGCCTAGCTAGGGGCGTTAAACGATAGCGCTAGTTGGGAGGCAACCCAATTTTCTTTATGTTCTTTGTTTTTGTTCCTGTTTCGTGTTAAATTTTGTTTCTAATTTATGTTTAGATGTGTCTTTATCTTTTAATTAGTGTTTGTTCCAAGTAGAACCTATAGGATAACCTATGATGATAGTTGACTTGATTCTGCTGAAAAACAGAAACTTTGCGCTCACAAGAAAAAATTCGATAAATCACAGGAACGAGATTTTGCATTGATTCTTTTTGCTTCTGATCAATAAACAAATTGTTTAGGACTTCCTATTTTGGTAGGATTTTTAAAGTTCGAGAAGTTTGCTTTAGTTACAGATTGCTACAGACTGTTCTGTTTTTGACAGATTCTGCCTTTCGTGTGTTGTTTGCTTATTTCAATACATCTATGGCTAGTATGTAAGGGTATGAACCATTGAAAACTTGGAATACAGTAGATTTAACACCAAAATAAATAAAGAATGAGTTCATTACAGTACCATATGTGGTGGTTTTGTTTTCTTTCACTAACGGAGCTTATAAGATTTCTTGTTGAGTTTTGTGTTGTAAAGTTTTCAAGTTTTGGGTAAAGCTTTTATGGACTATGGAATAAAGGGTGGCAAAAGCCTAAGCTTGGGGATGCCCAAGGCACCCCAAGATATTCAAGGATGGCCAAAAGCCTAATCTTGGGGATACCCCGGGAAGGCATCCCCTCTTTCGTCTTCGTTCATTGGTAACTTTACTTGGAGCTATATTTTTATTCGCCACATGATATGTGTTTTGCTTGGAGCATCGTGTATTATATTAGTCTTTGCTTTTTAGTTTACCACAATCATCCTTGCTGCACACCCATTTTTGGAGAAGCCTATTTGATTAGAATTTGCTAGAATACTCTATGTGCTTCATTTATATCTTTTGAGCTTGATAGTTTTTGCTCTAGTACTTCACTTATATCTTTTAGAGCATGTCGGTGGAATAATTTTGAAGAAATTTCTAGTCTCTCATGCTTCACTTATATTGTTTTGAGAGTCTCTTAGAACAGCATGATATTTGCTTTGGTTATGAATTTGATCCTAGAATGATGAGCATCCAAGTTGGGTATAATAAAAACTATCATAGAAAATGAATTGGATGCTAGGATCAATTTGATGCTTGATAATTGTTTTGAGATATAAAGGTAGTAATGTTAGGGTCATGCTAGTGGATAATTATGAAATTTAGAAATACTTTTGTTGAAGTTGGCAAGTCCCGTAGCATGCACGTATGGTAAAAGTTGTGTGAAAAATTTGTTGCATGAGGTGCTCTTTTGAGTGTCTTCCTTATAAGTGGCAGTCGGGGACGAGCGATGGACTTTGTCCTACAAATCTATCCCTCTTGGGGCATGCGTAGTAGTACTTTGCTTCGAGGGCGGAGTATATTTTTGCAATAAGTATATGAGTTTTTTATGACTAATGTGAGTCCATGGATATACGCACACTAATCCTTCCACTTAGCTAGCTTCTATTTTACCGCGCAATTTTCGCCGGTAGCATAAACCCATTATTTACCTTCCTCATAACAGCCACCATACCTACCTATTATGGCATTTCCATAGCCATTCCGAGATATATTGCCATGCAACTTTCCACCGTTTCGTTTATTATGACACGTTTCATCATTGTCATATTGCTCTTTGCATGATCATGTAGTTGACATCGTATTTGTGGCAAGGCCACCTTCATAATTTTCATACATGTCACTCTTGATTCATTGCATATCCCGGTACACCGCCGGAGGCATTCATATAGAGTCATATTTTGTTCTAGCTTTGAGTTGTAATTCTTGAGTTGTAAATCCATAAAAGTGTGATGATCTTCATTATTAGAGCATTGTCCCAGTGAGGAAAGGATGATGAAGACTATCCCCCACAAGTCGGGATGGGACTTCGGACTTTATAAAAATAAAAGAGGCCAAAGAAGCCCACAAAGAAAAAGAAAAAAAGGAAAAGAAAAAAAAGAAACAAAAAGAAAGAAAAAAAAAGAAAAAAATGAGAGAAAAAGAGAGAAGGGGCAATTGCTACTATCTCTTTTTCCACACTTGTGCTTCAAAAATAGCACCATGATCTTCATGATAGAGAGTCTCATATGTTGTCACTTTCATATACTAGTGGGAATTTTTTATTATAGAACTTGGCTTGTATATTCCAATGATGGGCTTCCACAAAATGCCCTAAATCTTCATGAGCAAGCAAGTTGGATGCACACCCACTTAGTTTCTTTTGTTGAGATTTCATATATTTATAGCTCTAGTGCATCCGTTGCATGGCAATCCCTACTCACTCACATTGATATCTATTGATGGGCATCTCCATAGCCCGTTGATAGGTCTAGTTGATGTGAGACTATCTTCTCCCACTTTTTGTCCTCACAACCACCATATTAGACCACCATAGTGCTATGTCCATGGCTTGCGCTCATGTATTGCGTAAGAGTTGAAAAGATGAAGCACGTTAAATAGTATGAAACAATTGCTCGGCTCGTCATTGGGGTTGTGCATGATGGGAGTATTTTGTGTAATGAAAATGAAGTATGGACTAACTATATGATTTTGTAGGGATAAGCTTTCTTTGGCTATGTTATTTTGATAGGACATGATTATTTGTTAGTATGCTTTGAAGCATTATTATTATTTTTATGTTTTATAAGCTTTTATCTTGAGTCATTTGGATCTGAACATTCATGCTACATTAAAGAAAATTACATTGAGAATTATGCTAGGTAGCATTCCACATCAAAAATTCTGTTTTTATCATTTACCTACTCGAGGACGAGCAGGAATTAAGCTTGGGGATGCTTGATACGTCTCCAACGTATATATATTTTTGATTGTTCCATGCTATTATATTACCTGTTTGGGATGTTTATGGGCTTTATTTTACACATTATTATCAATTTTGGGACTAACCTACTAACCGGAGGCCCAACCCGTACTGCTGTTTTTTTTGCCTATTTCAGTGTTTCGAAGAAAAGGAATATCAAACGGAGTCCAAACGGAATGAAACCTTCAGGAGCGTGATTTTTGGAACGAACGTGATCCAGAGGACTTGGAGTGCAAGCCAAGAAGCAGCCGAGGTGGCCACGAGTGGGTAGAGCGCGCCCCCCTATAGGGCGTGCCCCCCTGTCTCGTGGGCCCCTCGGGCGGCCACCGACGTACTTCTTCCTCCTATATAAGCTTACATACCCCGAAAACATCCAGGGAGCCACCAAAGAAATATTTCCGCCACCGTAACCTTCTGTATCTGCGAGATCCCATATTGGAGCTGTCGCCGGCGTTCTGCCGGAGGGGCATTCCACCATGGAGGGCTTCTACATCAACACCATAGCCCTTCCGATGAGTTGTGAGTAGTTTACCACAGACCTTCGGGTCCATAGTTATTAGCTAGATGACTTCTTCTCTCTTTTTGGATCTCAATACAATGTTCTCCCCCTCTCTTGTGGAGATCTATTCGATGTAATCACTTTTTGCGGTGTGTTTGTCGAGATCCGATGAATTGTGGGTTTATGATCAGGTTTATCTATGGATAATAATTGAATCTTCTCTGAATTCTTTTACATGATTGAGTTATCTTTGCAAGTCTCTTAGAATTATCGGTTTGGTTTGGCCTACTAGATTGATCTTTCTTGCCATGGGAGAAGTGCTTAGCTTTGGGTTCAATCTTGCGGTGTTCTTACCCAGTAACAGAAAGGGTTGCAAGACACGTATTGTATTGTTGCCATCGAGGATAAAAAGATGGGGTTTATATCATATTGCTTGAGTTTATCCCTCTACATCATGTCATCTTGCTTAATGCGTTACTCTGTTCTTATGAACTTAATACTCTAGATGCATGCTGGATAGCGGTCGATGTGTGGAGTAATAGTAGTAGATGCAGGCAGGAGTCGGTCTACTTGTTGCGGACGTGATGCCTATATACATGATCATGCCTAGATAATCTCATAAGTATTCGCTTTTCTATCAATTGCTCGACAGTAATTTGTTCACCCACCGTAATACTTATGCTATCTTGAGAGAAGCCACTAGTGAAACCTATGGCCCCCGGGTCTATCTCTTATCATATTTGCTTCCAATTTACTTTTATTTGCATCTTTACTTTCTGCATCTATATTATAAAATACCAAAAATATCTTTATCTTATCATATTATCTCTATTAGATCTCACTTTCGCAAGTGGCCGTGAAGGGATTGACAACCCCTTTATCGCATTGGTTGTGAGTTCTTTGTTTGTTTGTGTAGGTTCGTGGGACTTGTTGAGGAGCCTCCTACTGGATTGATACCTTGGTTCTCAAAAACCGAGGGAAATACTTACGCTACTATTTCTGCATCACCCTTTCCTCTTCAAGGAAAACCAATGCAAGCTCAAGACGTAGCAGTGAGCGAGGCCACTTTATTGTTGAGTGTGTTACTGAGCTTTGTGACACCTGTCTTAAACCAGCACACGTTGCGGGAGAGTGCCCGATTCTTAGAGATCAGATGCCGAGCATCACGATTTATGGTGTCTGTTGTGCTGAGCTGATGTTCTTCGAGTCTCCCTGTGCGGAGGAGGTCCCCGAGGAGGCCAAGAGCACGACTACGGGTGTGGTAAAAGTTACAAAAGGTGACATGTCAGAGGCTCAGATTATAAAGCGTCTAAGGGAGTTAGCTCCGGGTGATTTTCAGTGGGAGCTTATCCGTCTTGTGGACAACAACTATAAGGTTGAGTGTCCGACTTCTGAGGACTTGGAGCGCCTTCTCAGTTTTGGGCTTTGCAGAGTGCCTGGCACAGAGTGCGTTTTAGAGTTTCTTGAGTGGAAGAAGGTGGAACCTCAGGGCAGGCCACTCACTCAGGTTTAGTTGCGGTTTTCGGGAGTCCCATCTAGGTTGATCCAGGATGCTCGGGTTGCTGCAAGCTTGGGGATTCTGGTTGGTAGACCTGAGAGAGTTGATATGCCCTTTACACGGGTCAACGGGGTGGCTCGTGTGGTGGTGAGTGTGCTGGATATCGAGTTCGTGCCTGACGTCGTCAAGTGGACACATAAGGGCCTCGTTTATAACCTTGATATCGAGTATGAGGATTCTGAGTTTTTTGCTGAGGTCTTGGCTAGGACGGATGTGGACATGCATGATAAGAATGATGGCTCAGGTAATTCGGAGGCTCGAGGGGGGGATGCTGGGCATGAGTTGCCCAATGGTCCGGGATCTAACTCTCGGACGACTGGGAATGGAGTGGCTCCCCCTACGACTGTACCTATGAGTTCCTTGAGATTTGGTTCTTTTCAGGCTGCTTCCGCGCCTCCCAGGCTGTGGAGCGATAGGGTTGATTCTAAGGATGTGTTTGAGCACATGTTGCCTTCTCTGGGCTTGGCTGAGGATTTGGGTTCCCCGGTTGGGAGGGACGGTTTTCAGCAGGTGGCCTCCCGGTCTTCACCCACTGCTGCTGGCTCACTGTTTGGGAGGTCTCCGTCGGGACTGGCCGCTGTGGGGGCGGTGTCGCCGTGCGGAGATGGACCTGCTCTGGGGAGAGGGCTAGGGCAGGAGGCCCCGGCTATCTCCCCCGCTGTGATGGTCAGGGTGGCCGAACCTTCGGCCCTGTCTGATCCCCTGACGTAGGCTGGTTTGGCGGCTTGCCCCGAGGCGAGGCCGCTTGTCAGGTCGGATGGGGCGTGGGGGCAGGTGGCCCCGCCCCCTTTCCCCTTCACGGGACGCCTGGTGGGGAGTCTGGGCAGGCGGCCCAGCCCTCACCTACCCCGCGATCACCGGCGGTCGGTGGTGGCTCTCCGGCTGTTTCCGCCAAGCCGGACGTTGGGGGTGGGCCAGGTGGCCTTGCCACCAATGGGGCTACCAGGGAGGCGGTCATTGCTTTTGGTGGTATCCCGGATCCTGTTTCTGAGGGTAGACGGATGAGCTGTCGCCTTCAGGACAAGGCGGATGTTGATGATATTCAGCTGAGGTGCGCCATGCGGGCGGCCAAGCTTCATGACGTGGAGGTCACTACGGGTATGTCGGTTAACATTTCTAATTCTATTATGCATTTTTCTAATGATGAGATCATCCACAATGCAAATGAGTTAGGAGTTTCACTGGGTAGTAATGATAGTGAAATTTCTACATCTGTTAATGACATTCTTGACCTAGAAGCGGATCGGGCTTTAGAATTGATCCATAATTTAGCTGCGGTTAAACATATGAACGATTCTGAGATTGATGCTCTGGGAGTCAGGGTGCTCGATTCGTTGTGTGCGGATCTTGACCCCTCCCTCAATGAGACTGAGGAGGATGATGGCTTGTTACCCCTGGAGGAGAATGCCCCGGTAGAGGGTCAAGAGGCCAGGGCTGCGGAGCTCGGTTGTGAGGAACGGGTCGATGATCATAACAAGCCTAAGCGAAAGTGGAGGCATAAGATTTACCCTGCTTCCGTGGTGCGTAGGAGTGCTAGGGTCCGTACAGCCACGAAATTCCATGAGGAACTATGAGTGGCATCTTCTGGAATAGCAGAGGTATGTTGGACTTGGCTAAAAGAAGGTTTCTAGCGGATGCTTCAGTTGAACATAGATTGGACTTTATTGCCCTTTCCGAGACCAGAAGGGACAATTTCTCTCCTCAGTTTCTGAGTACTTTGTCCAGCAGTGTCGATTTTGATTGGCACTGCCTTCCCCCAAGAGGGAGATCAGGGGGGATCCTTCTTGGGGTGAAATGTGAGGTGCTAGAAGTCCGCAGTGTTGTTATGGGTGACTTTGCCTTCAAATTTTGGGTAAGATCCAAAGTTGATGGCTTTAATTGGGCACTGGTTGCGGTGTATGGGGCTACGCAGCCGGAACTAAAACCAGACTTTTTGGCAGATCTCGTCTGGATTTGTGGATCTGAGCAGCTCCCAATCTTGGTTGGGGGAGACTTCAACATTATTAGAAGGAAAGAAGAAAAGAACAATGATAACTTTGACGCTAGATGGTCTTCCATGTTTAATACCATCATTGAAAGCTTGGATCTTAGAGAGATAGAGCTTTCAGGTCGAAATTTTACTTGGGCTAATACTCCGCCAAACCCGACGTATGAGAAGCTAGATAGAGTCCTAGCAAGCGTTGAGTGGGAACAGAAATTCCCCTTGGTTACAGTCCAAGCTTTATCTCACGGTATCTCGGACCACACGCCTCTGCTAGTTGATTCTGGGGAGGCAACACATGTGGGCAACAGAGACTTTCTCATTCAAATCTGCGTGGTTTGAGAGAGAAGGGTTCTTGGATCTGATTGCCAGAGAATGGGTGATAGATGCATGAGGAAGGTCTCCCATTGAGAGATGGCAGTATAAGATTAGAAATTTGCGAAGTTTCTTGCGGGGATGGGCTAAGCATCTTAGCGGGATATATAAGATTGAAAAGGAGAGACTCCTTACACTTATTCAGTCCTTAGATGTGAAAGCCGAGTCCACCATTTTGCAATCCTCTGAGCTTCAGGCTAAAGTTGAAGCGGAGATGCGCTTGAAAGAGCTGTTGCGAGAAGAGGAATTGAAGTGGGCTTTGCGAGCCAAAGTTCGTAAGGTGGTCCAAGGGGACGCCAACACTCAATTCTTCCATTGGATTGCCAATGGAAAACATAGAAAGAAAAGGATTTTCCAGCTTGAGCAAGACGAGGGAACGATCGTAGGACAAGAGAACCTAAAAATTTACATTACAAACTATTACAAGCAGCTTTTTGGGCCTCCAGAGGATAACTTTGCGTCCTTGGATGAGTCGAGGATTGAGGATGTGCCTCAGCTGGCTGCAGTTGAGAATGAGGTATTGACTGCACCATTCTCGGAGAAAGAGGTGTTCGATGCAATTGCATAGATGAAGAATAATAAAGCTCCGGGGCGGACGGATTTCCGGTGGAGTTTTATAAGAGGTGCTGGCACATTATCAAAGGGGATCTCTTACCAATGTTCCAGGATCTGTTCTCCGGACAGCTTCAATTGTTTCATTTGAATTTTGTAACAATAACATTACTCCCGAAGAAAACAGAGGCTGTGAGAATTGGGCAGTTCAGGCCCATCTGTCTTCTGAATATTAGTTTCAGATTTTTTACCAAGGTTGGGACTAATAGACTCACACAGATAGCGCACTCTGTGGTGTAGCCGACCCAAACTGCTTTCATGCCGGACAGAAACATCCTAGAAGGGGTTGTAGTCCTGCATGAGACGCTCCATGAACTCCATACGAAAAAACTAGATGGGGTTGTTTTCAAAGTGGATTTCGAAAAGGCGTACAACAAAGTTAAATGGCCGTTTCTGCAATAGGCATTGCGTATGAAAGGTTTCGAACCAGCTTGGAGAGGCAAGGTTGAAGCCTTTACGCAAAAAGGGAGTGTTGGAATCAAAGTGAATGATGACATAGGCCACTATTTCCAGACACATAAAGGCCTGAGGCAAGGAGATCCGATGTCACCTATTCTGTTCAACATAGTAGTTGACATGTTGACCATTCTGATAGGTAGGGCAAAGGATGCTGGTCAAGTAGGTAGCCTGGTTCCTCATCTAGTTGATGGAGGAGTGTCTATCCTACAGTACGCTGATGATACTATCATCTTCATGGAGCATGACTTGGCAAAAGCATGAAACATGAAGCTAGTGTTATGCTTATTCGAACAATTGTCGGGGTTAAAGATTAACTTTCACAAGAGTGAACTGTTCTGCTTTGGAAGAGCCAAAGAAGAACAAGAGGCCTATAAGCAATTGTTTGGATGTGAAGTTGAGAATTTACCTTTCACGTATCTGGGTATACCAATTCACCACCGTAAGCTAACAAATAGAGAATGGAAGTGTATCGAGGATCGATTCGAGAAGAAACTAAGCTGCTGGAAGGGCAAGCTGATGTCGTATGGGGGCCGATTGATTCTTATTAATTCGGTTCTCACCAGCATGCCCATGTTTGTTTTATCATTTTTTGAGATACCAGTTGGAGTTAGGAAAAGACTGACGAGTTAAAAAGGAAGTACCGACTCACTAAATGGGATATTATTTGCCGACCAAAAGACCAAGGGGGTCTAGTATCGAAAATCTCGAGGTGAAAAACAGATGCCTTCTCAGCAAGTGGCTGTACAAGTTATCTGTGGAGTCGGAAGCCACGTGGGCGGTAGATTCTGTGTAACAAGTACCTTCAATCCAAAACTTTGTCACAGGTGACGGCCAGGCCGACAGACTCACCTTTTTGGAAAGGGCTGATGAGAGTTAAATCAGCTTTTTTCAACAGAACAAAGTTTGTTGTCGGAAACGGTACCTCCACGAGATTCTGGGAGGATACGTGGCTAGGGGAAACACCTCTAACGCTTCAGTATCCTTCTCTTTATAGCATCGTACAACGGAGAGATGCTCGGATTGCTACCGTGCTTGGGTCCACTCCCCTCAATATCCAATTTAGGAGAACGCTTGTAGGAACGCGTTGGGAAGCCTGGCTCCATTTGGTGAGAAGACTGATGGATGTGCAGCTTGCTCAACGGCTAGATTCGATGAGTTGGAAATTAACTAGGAATGGAGAGTTCACAGTTAAATCCATGTACTTAGATGTGATCAATTCTAGCTCTATCCCGAGTTCCAAACATGTTTGGAATGTCAAAGTACCTTTGAGGGTTAAAGTGTTTATGTGGTTTGTACATAAACAAGTCATTTTAACCAAGGACAATTTGACAAAGCGCAATTGGACCGGTTCGACGAGATGTAGTTTTTGTGATCGCGACGAGACCATCAAACACCTCTTTCTCGATTTTCCTATGGCGAAAGTTCTGTGGCGGACTGTTCATATTGCTTTCAATATTACTCCTCCGAATAATATCAGCATGTTATTTGGGACGTGGCTGGATGGGATAGAGACCCAAACAGCAAGACACATTCGTGTAGGAGTTTGTGCTTTACTTTGGGCAGTCTGGAACTGCAGAAATGATTTGGTTTTTAACAGAACAACAAATACTCATTTTTTACAGGTTATCTTCCGAGCTACTTCGTTGATCCGTATGTGGTCGCTACTCACTCAGACGGAGGCCAGGGAGCATTTGGTTACTGGATCTACCCGATGGAAGATGATAGCTCGAACTATATTCAGCCGGTTTGGATGGCGATCATGTAATAGGATAGGCAATTAGTTTTCCTATCTTTTTGATGCATGTCGGCTGTGGCTTTATTTTTGCGCTCTTTGTGAGCTGGTTGTTTGATACTTTGTAACGAATTACATGACCTTTTTGAACCTTTGGGCTTTTAATAAATGTGGCCGTATGCATCCGTCTGATACAGAGACCGGGGCTGTGCCCCTTTTCCAAAAAAAAATAGTCATGTAGTAATGATTTATTGGTAGTACATAGATTTGGTGATTTGGAGAGTAAACGTGAACCAAGAACCATGCTGACAGTGGGCCAGGGGGACAAGAACTGTCTCTTTGCCTGGTGAACTTTAATGTTGTTTGTCTAGACCTGAAAAGGGGCAGCGAATGGAGATAGGCAGAGATACCGTCTTCATGCAAATCCATATCTACGAATAATTTTCTCGGAAAAAACTAAATATGAATATGAAGTGTACACAGTGGCTCTTGAGCCTTCTCAAAGAGCTCTCAGCTTTTATTGAACTTTTTGTCATGTGAGCAGTTTGTCTTCTACAGTAGTTTTAACGTGTATTTACTTTTCATGTTGGGTGAAAGGGTATGGAGCCATCTGATGATATGAAGAGATAGGTTGGCAATATCCATCCGTCATGCAACTACTATCATCGTGTGATGTTCTGTGTGAGGCAACGTCTAAGCGGCTATGTGTTTGAGCCTACGAGTTAGATCAGTCCCCCCTTAACTACATAAGGCCGATAGATGGTACTTTGAGGCTGATATACATAACTTCTCCATTGGACTTATGCAAGTATAGTGGGTACATTGCTCTGGAGGTTCTCAATTTCTGTTATATTTCCATTTAGGTTGTTAAGCTTGTAAAGTATGCTCCATGAATATAAAAACTAGGGGCATGCATAGCTGGGTCATGCATGCAACCTAGGCTGCACAGCTGCGGAAACTTAGGGCCTGTTTAGGATTGTCATTTTTCTCCCAACCCTTGCAGGAATGGCTTGAACTAGAACTCTGAAATTCGTTTGGAATATATAGAAAATTAATGTGCCCCAAAGAAACCCTTCATTAAGTAATGCATTAATATGGGGCACAAGTTTATGGAAATTGACTTAGTATGGCACCAGCTTTAGAGCTTGGACTACACATTTCAATACACATGAGCATAGGTTTTTCCCTCACAAATCTGCAGATCCATACTTCCGTTCTATTGGTTCCCATTTTCTTGAATGCGGGGCGTACAAATTTTAGTAAAAACAGAAATCATGACCACTAATCCTCTCGAGGGCTTGCTTAAGAATACGAAAGAAGACTCTTGTGGAAATGGCATGAAATACAATTTGATCCTATTCATGGGGATTCCGTAAATATCCCATTTCAAAACTCGAAACAATGGTGTAGCAACTTTTCTTCGGGAAATGTGGAAATGACCCTAGATTTCAATTTCCCGGTGATACTGGCCGATACCAAGGTTACGTCAAGGTGGATGATATTTATATTTTGTTATTTTGAAAACTAAAGTGAACTTTGAACTACTTCTCCTCGATTTCATTAACTAGACCACATATCAATGGGCCCGCTTGAATGGCATGCAATCACCCAAGAACATATTGAAATACTATAACCATGTAGATCATCGTGATTGACATCAAAATTTTTAGTTACCAGTCGATTGAATCTAAATTTAGAAATCTGAAAAAGTTTAAAATTTCAATCCACTGATAACCAATTAAAATCTTGTTTGACGATTACAAACCACGAACTACACCCCTACAAGGAGAACGTGGAAAGTCGGGAAACTCCACCAAATAGGCATCAATTCCTAGATTCCCACATCTACACCAATATGATCGGGTGTGTCGCCTCCATGGGATGGGCATGCTTGTGCTTCTTGAGGTCACGGAATTCGTTCCTAATCTTTGCAACTCTAGACTAGTGATGCTAGACGAACCACAGGCGCATGCGTGTACGTGTGGTGGTGTACGTGTACGTTAGTAAGCGAGTTTAGGAAATCATTGTGGCACTATCGATCACATCCGAACAACCGAATAGATCTAAGAAGACCTAATTACGTACCAAAATGAAGGTTTGATGAGCTAAGCGCGCAATTTTATGCCGAAAAAGGCTTTCGCCCCGCTTTATATATAAAGCAGCGCGCAATTTTATTGGCTCAGCGCCTCAGCCACAAACTATGGACGATGAGCTATTTAGTACATAGGATTAGCCAGGCCAAACGTACGTACCACCGGTCATCTGTGTGCTACAGCGAAATATCCCTTGCCCTAAATCGAGGGCACGCTACAGTAGACGTACGAAATGATTGCCACATAGGATCATACGCACTCGGATCACGCGTCACGACATCCCTAGAGAGAGAGACCCTGATCCTTGTCGGGCCCTAGGAATTCTAACGTGTGTTTGCACAGCGCCCGACGTGTTTTACTGTTCCCCGCCGATCTAGCTAATCCCTTTCCTGTGCTCTCCACCCTCTCTCTAGCTACCTCTCTGTGAAAGTGATCATACAAGGCCTCCCTCTCTCTCTCGGTTCCTTTATAAAAGGGACCCGACCCCCCCTCCTGTTCGTGATCTCTCTCGATCGGCTCTCTGCAAACTGCACATCACAGTGCTAGCTAGCTAGCTCCTCCCCTCCCCATCTCATCCTGATCTCCAATTATCTGCGCTCCCTAGCTCGCTAGATCTCCTCTAGATCTCATCATGTCTACCATCTACATGAGCCAGCTCTCTACTGCTTTCCCTCTAATGGAGGAAGATCATCACCAGGATCACCATCAGGGGCACTTCCAGGCCTTCACCCTGCCCAAGGATCCCCCCATATTGTTCCCTTTTGTGATCAGCAACAGCGGCCCTAGCGACAACAGCAGTACTCTCAGCTACGGATCAGACCAGCACTTGATGCAGCACCATGCCATGCTAGATCAGCCCCAACATGTAAGTTGGAACAATTTCTTTCTCAGTTCTATATGTACTACGTATTAGTTTGCTTGGTCACTTTCTGGCTAGCTGCTCAATTAACACGATCCTTTGATTTGTTATGTGCATCAGATGATCGGTGGATCATCCAGTGTGTTCTCGACGCCGTTCCCGACCGTCGAGAGCATCCGCGACGACATGATCGAGCGATCCTACTCGTACGATCCATATGATATGGAGAAGCTGCAGGCCACCAGCGGATCGCTCAAGATCGGCAAGTGGACGGCGCCTGCTCCCGCAGCCAAGATGAGGATCACGAGGAAGACGAGCGATCCTGGTGTCAAGAAGCCGAGGAAGAGGGCGCAGGCATACGAGGATCATGGCCACATGGGCGGCATGAACCAAGCTCTGGGTGTTATTAGGACATGCTCTGATTGCAACACCACCAAGACCCCCTTGTGGAGGAGTGGTCCTTGTGGCCCCAAGGTAGTACTACGATTTGTTTGTTAATTCTGTGGTCACTTGGTAGGAGTACAAGTTAGTTAATGGTGCAACGGTAACTAACTTCGCTCCGGTTTGCATGGCGCAGTCGCTTTGCAACGCGTGCGGCATCAGGCAGCGGAAGGCGCGCCGGGCGATGATGGCCACCGGAGCGGCGCCCGCCACGGATGTTGGTGCCACCAAGGCGGCCGCGCCGGGTGACGACGCCGTGACGGTGCACCCACCGAAGGTGAAGAAGGAGAAGAGAGCTGCCGACGTCGACCGGTCTCTGCCGTTCAAGAAACGGTGCAAGGTGGTCCAGGATCACACTGCCACAAACGCCGCTGCTTCCACCACCGTCGAGGCTGCCGCAGAGCCACCGGTCGTCGTCACCACCACCACCACCACCACTGCTGCTGCTGCTGCACCGGCGAGGGATCTCGTCGACACCATCGGGGCCAACTGGAGCAAGAGCCCTACTGTCGCCGCAGCTGCTTGCTTCCGGCCATCGCCGGCGACGTTCGCGGTGCCGGTGCCGGTGCAGGACGAGATCACGGACGCCGCCATGCTGCTGATGACGCTGTCCTGCGAGCTTGTCCGGAGCTGATCGATCCACACATGGAACACTCGAGAGACTCTGATCTATCCACCACGGTACCCCCCGGGCTTTTCTGCCTTAGTCCGTTAGACAGTCGGTACGTACTGTCCGTGCTGCCGCGTTTTTGGTTTCTTGTTCTTGTTGCTAGTGTAACCCTGCGCTACTGTTAAAGTCTTGTGATTCGTTTGTGTGTAAGATAAGATGGTGAGAAAGAGAGAGATCTAGAGAAAGAGAGGTAGAAACAAGGAGAGATCAGAGGAGAGAAGAGGATAAAAATAAAAAAACAACGTGAGCTAGCTAGCTAGGATTTGCAAACACTGTGAGATCGAGTGAGTTGAGTTTGAGTAGCTAGCTTTTTGTTGCCACGGCTAATAACCAAGCCAATGGCTACTATATAGCATGTATGTTTTGTTCTTTGTTTTGCTCGAACCATTTGTACTGTGACTCGTAATAATAAATACCGAAAGACCGGACCATGAAATGTCGCTGTTCATTGGGAATCGTTCATGACTTTTGCTTCTGATGCATGATTATATGTCAGTGATGACCTGCTTTAGTTTTTGTCAGCGCGCACAGTGTTAACTTTTATCATATGCGACCCGAGAAGCTTAATTAATTTGCGACCCGAGAAGCTTAATTAATTTGATGCACATACTGAATTGTGGATGATGCTAGTAGCTTTGCACAGGAAAGAAGGCATAACTTTCCATCGCCAAAAAAAGGAGGCATATTGGATTAGTATATCTTAATTTGGGTTTCTACTAAAATCAAACATTTCAAACCTTAGATGGGGTATCATCAAGTCAGTAGTAACTAGTAAGCCAAATGTTACACATGCCTCATCTGCAAAACAAAAGTTACACATGCCACGTTAGTGTGTTTCTTTCACTTGTATTCTCAAAACACAAGTTTAGCGCCGTAGCAACATAGTTATCATGTTTTACACTGAAATGCTATCAGGCAAAGCGTTTGTGGCGAACTTATCTCACAAACAACCAAACATAGCCAAGCTAATTTTTAGATCTAAGGAGATCCGTCCATATATTGACACACAGATCTTCTGTAGTGTCCTCGATTTTTTTGTCTCCAGTCCACGTTGAAAGTTCATAATAATTTGGGCCGCCCTTCATGTAGAGCCCCGAAGAGTTTTTATACTCTACCATTATGAAGAATCTACACATGTTGTCTCGTCCTATAGTGAAGAGTCTATCCATTATATACAAATCACAAATCCATGTACACTACCATTTCCGACCCTTCGGAAGAAAGAACTTCTTTTCAGAAAAAACCAACTGGAATGAGTGGTTAGCTATCTCAAAAACAATCAACAACTTCTTTTCAGAAAAAAACATTGGCTCCTTTTGGTTATCCATAGTCAAAGAAATTTATGAGTTCCAGTCCTTCAGAATTTTCAACTGAAACATTTGTGTTCTAACAATAAAACATTTGAATTTTCTTACTTCCCAATTCTGTAGGATTCGTAGAAAGATTTTTTTTTTGAAAAGGAGGATAACCCCCAGCCTCTGCATCAAAGTGATGCATGCAGCCATATTATTAATTAAAATGCGGAAACAAAATTTGAGGTCCAATACTGGCTCACAAACGGAGCTCAACAGAAAAAGATAATAAAAGATGCCACAGCTAGCGAAAATAAAAACAGGCTATGTTGACTAGACACCTAATATATTATTAGCTCGTCATCCAAATCGGTTGAAGATAACCCATGCTACCGTCTCCCGACAGTTACACCCAGTAACCAAAAACTCTCTGGAGTCCTCAACCTCCATACAAAACTCACGTGCTTCCAACTTCTGATAGTGAGACCAGATAACTTCCATATCACCTTCTACATTTCAGTTTTTGTAGGATTCAATGTCACTATATTCTTGTGTTTTTCTTTATATCACTACATTTTCAATTCTTGCATTTCAAAGAGGCCCTAAAAGGTCATAATCATAAAGAAAAGTTCTATCATTACTGTTTGGACCTTAGGGTTGTAGCAAAGGAACTTTATATACCATAGTTATTTCTAGAATTTAAGGAAAAGAAAAACACGGGCGAACTCTAAGCTTAATTTCATTGATAAGGATTAGGGGCAGAATGAGCAGTAGGCTAAGCTTGGGGTTTAGCTAGCTTGAGAGTTGCACTTTGGTCATTTTATGTACTTTGTAAGAAATAATACAAGGATTGTTTCGAGGCCTGTGTCCGCGCCTGCCAAGGGTCGCAAAGACCAAATGAGGTGGCAGGTATAGCACATGATGGTGTATATATCGTCAAGGATCACTATGGCTTAGTTCAGTAAGTACTACAAAAATTGAGATGCATTTTCCTACATTTTGTGGTGAATATTCATTTTGTTCTTATTAATAATCTGATTGTTGATGCTCATATATGCTCATATTTAAAAAAAAAATGGGAGACTAGAGTTGTGAAGTTGCAAAACTGATGAAGTCAACAGTAACACTTCACTATCGACAGGAACGTCATGTCTCACTAAAAGGATAATCGGTGTTAACGAGACACACTTTTAACGCCGGGTCACACATGGGTTCTCTTGCGATGGTATTCCTTGCTATTGGTTTCATTTAATTATAAAACTAGGGTGTGCCAGTTTCTTCAGACTCATAAAGACATATTGTTTTCTCACGAGCTATAAGATGAGGCACTAATTTTTTCAGATACAAAATATCAGGCACAACTTATTCACAATAATTTCATAATTAAGGTAGAAGTAAGGTAAACTCCTATTTAAACTAGTGAGTTTGCAAGCTTGAATGTCTACCCCTACATCCTCCTAGACGAGTTCGGTTTATTCATCCCCAGTCAGGGTTAAAAATTTAAATGAAACTTCATTGAAAATTTGGAAATTTAGCATATTTCCGAAGGGTCCAAAAATATTTCTAATCATGAAATTTCAAGTCAGATTTGAACTAAATTTAAAATAACTTAAAATCCAATAAAATTTGAAATCTCAAAATCTGGTCCCCCGCCCCCCCCCCCCACCCC
>NC_041393.1:493835411-493934542 GCF_002162155.2 Triticum dicoccoides | reverse complement strand
GAAATTTCGCATACTTCGGTGAGGTCCGAAATGGTTTTGTTTACGAAATTTAAAACCTTGTCCCCCATAACCCGATCTCGTAATCTAAAAATAATAATCCAAGATTGTATAGTTCATGCAAGTTACACAGACTAACCATGGCCAAATCTCCGTGGGTACAAATTTTCTTTAGAAAGACAGTACAGAGAGGCAGAAAATGAAATGTAAGGTGACTGTGCTTGAAAGACAAACACGCATGGGCGCGCGACAGGATTGAAAGTTGAAATCGCGGCAGTACTACCGTAGTCAGGCAGGAGGAAAGAAATCGGTCAAGCATTTTTCTTGTCACTATGCAGATGCCACGATTGAAAGCACGCAGGCGCGAAAGAGAGTAGTCAAACATGCAATACACCGTCAGTGGCTCAGTATGACAGCCGCAGGGCAATGCATGTCACGGGCCAGGCTCACTTACAGCTACTCACGCTAGATAACACTGTACTAGCGGCCAAAACTGTAGCAAAATAATGCATTTCGGTGGACTCGATCAGAATCCTCCGCTAGTGATGCTACGCTGCACTGTATGTTTATCAGGGTCGTACGCATGGACACGTCTTGCTGCTTGAACTTGTATAACCATCTAAATGGTTGTCCGCAGGGCAATAGGGAAGGCAAGCCATACAGAAGCAAATGCTCCTGGTGTGAACAGTAAAATAAAGGGTTAATTATCCTTTTGCCCTCAGTGGTGTACATGTGCTCAGTTTTGCCCTCAGATACGAATTGTGCTCAGTTTTGCCCCTAGTCCGTGCGCACCGACTCGTTCCGTGAACTCTGCCGTCTCCGTCAAGTCAACCTTTTGACTCGGCCCTTACAGATGGGACCAGGCGGCAGAAACGGCCAATTTTATTCAGACCGTTGCACGCGTGGCTTGTGGGACCCAGCAAAGAGCCGTTGAGCAGAGAGCCGTTGGCGCGTGTGCTATATAAGCGGGCGACAGCGGCGGTGACCACGGCGACAGAGAGCACAGCGGTGACCACGGCGAGAGAGAGAGCACGGCGGCGGGAAGCTAGCTGTGGAGGGCGCAGCGGTGGGAAGCTAGCAGTGGAGGGCGCGGCGGCGTTGAGATCCCCTTCGGCCCCGAGCTCCATGTCTTCCTCAAGCTCCCGCGCCACCTCGCGGATGCAGAGCCGGGCGCGTGTGGACATGCCTGTCTTCGTCTGTCCGCGGTGCCGGGCGGGCGTTGATCGAAGGGTTTCTCAGACACCGAGGAACCAGAATCGTCCGTTCTACGTGTGCAGCGAGAATGGGGTAAGAATTGGGGCAATTGCACCATTTTCGTCGTCGGGATGTTTGAGCAATGGGTTGATCTGTTTGGTGTTCATGCAGGTGACATGCTTCTTTCTTTGGGTCGATGCTCTGGCCAAGACTCTGATGAATGAACTGCAAGAAGAGCATGAAGAATGGTTGCGCATGCTGCCACAAACGGCAGTGGCCACACCACGAGCTCCGGAAGAAGAGATGGATGGCGAAGCACGCACTGACAGAGAGCTAGCTATTGAGCTTAGGATGTTGAAGAAGAAGGTTAGGAAGCTTGAAGATCAAGCACTACCAATACCCATTTGCAAATACTTTTGGGCATTTGGTAATCGCACTGGTTGTAATGTTGAAAATGTATGGAAATGCATGAATTATGAAGGAATTTGTAATCTTGAAATTGTTTGAGAAATTCACCTAGTTTAGATGTTGGTTAAAGTTGTTTAAATGTTGAAACAAAAAGAGAAGAAGTGACCAACATTTAAATATGTTGGAAAAAAAGAGAAGAAATTAGGAATTCAGAAACTTTTGATCAATGAAATGCAGCTCTCTGCTCTGCCTTTCTGTCCAAAAAAAAGGTTGCTCTTGGGCCAAATTCAGAGCGTAGAGCCAAGTGCAGGCTAGACTAATGGGCCAACTGCATCCAATTAGGCCCATTCAGGGGTTTTCTTGCGTATTTTTTGTTTTCTATTCTGATTTAATTTAGGCAGTAAATCATAATGCTGAAACTTTTTGTGGAAGCTAATTGAATTATTCCGGAGCCAAACAATTAAGGTTAGAATTTTTTTGGAGCTGTTAATTAATCCAATTCAAATACACCATGATTTAAATCAAAGACCAAAATGTCATGGAAAATGTGCCTCAGCTCTGGTAGAGGTTTACGCCAGGTGCCAAAATAAATGAACATTTTTTAAGGGCATTGCATTGAGAAAAATATAATATGTCTAAAAAAATGAAGGGTGGAAAATGCACAAAAAATTGGTGCGGCTGGGGACTCGAACCCAGGACCGCGTGGGTTTGTGGTGTTTAGGGGTGCGCTGGTAACCGCTAGGACAGATGGCAAGACTTTGACATGGGTAGGGAAGGAAGGTATACATAGTGAGACTGTGATTTTTTTAAAAAAAATTAGTGAGACCGTGAATGTTTGCACACGCGTGAGAGTGGTTTTCCTTTGTTTTGCATTTAAATTTTGGAGGGTTGGAAGGTTGAAAATGTATGTTGCACTACCACATGATTTTGGTCAGAGTGGCACTTGGTTTAGGGTTAGAGTGGCACTTGGTTTAGGATTTAAAGGGAATAAATTTGCATGTTAGTTCATGACTTTTTGTTTGAATGAAACAGAGGGCTTCTCACCCCCTCCGAAAACCACAAGTTCTCGAACTTCATGACTTGTTTAGGGAAGAAATGATAAGTTTGGGCACGGACATTTTTAACACACATAATAAGATGGAACACACCGTACCATTACAATAACTTAGATAAGTTCACGGACAGTTCACGGACACATGACGAAACATGGCACGACACGACACGACATAGAAAAGCAACAAAATAAAAAACCAAACATGACGAGCTTGACTCCAGGCTTGAACATCTTCATCTTGACCTCCTTCTTCCACCTTGGCCGCGCGCGCCCCTTCAACACCGTCTTCATCTTCACACCTCCTCCTTGTCTTCGTAGGGAAGGGAGTGTATCTGGCCTGGAGCGGGGAAGATGCGCTCGTAGTTGGTGTAGATGTTGTAGATGGTGAAGAAGATGGCCTCGCAGCCGCACCAAAAGACTTGGCCGAGGAGCTCGCGTGCGTCAAATGGGTTGGTGAAGGTGACCGTGAGCAGTAGGAGGATGCCGCCGCGGTCACAAACCTCGTTGAGGGTGAACATCCTCGGCGAGCCCCGTGGGAGGTGGGCATAGCCGGCTCTGAGGAAGGCGCGGGTGAGTTCGACGAAACCCCTCCACCTTGAAATAGCCCACACACGGAGCTCCCTCTCCACGAGCACGCCCGGTGGGTAGTGCAGCTACGGCACCACAGGCGGATGGCTGAAGGTCGGCCCATTGAACTGCATCTTCTTCACTTGGTCTCGCTTGGGGAGGGCTCGGTCGCTTGGGTGTTTGAAGTTGGAGAGGATCGGATCTGGCTTGTGGGTGGGAGAGGAAGAGAGGCACCCCATTTATAGGCCTGTGGGTGGAAGAGGAAGAGAGAAAGGATGAGAACGGTGCGTGTGTGAATCCGGACGCGTGTGTGTATCCATTACGTTTTGCACACTTAAATTTTTGCACGAAAACGATGCATCTTTGACCGGGCAGTGCATGTGAATCGCTGCCCTGAACCACTGCCCTGAACCACCTAGCTCGCCTCGCTAGCCTAGCTCACCTCGCTCGCCTCACTCGCATGCATGCACGTCACCGCCTCCCGCGCATGCGCAAACCCACGTAGCCGCCTCCATGCATGCAAGGCCTGGAAAGGCTGAGACGAGCTATTTACTGCGGTCTCAGGCCCAGGCAATGAGACGGCCCAACGGTCCATCCAGCGCGCCCGATATTTGTTAAAAAAACAATCTCCCAGCCAATCAGATTGCATCTCGCGGATCGCCCCCCTCCTCCCCGCAGATTCCTTCTAGAAGGGTTAGATCGACGGCCCTTGATCGCTGCTAGGGTTAGATGAATGGTCCTTATTCAGCGCTAGGGTTAGCGGGGTTTGGGAGGGGTTTGGAGCAGTCAAAGCTATGTTTGACCAGATTTCAAATGAGCATAATAAATTAAATAAAAATCAGAAAAATGAAAAACCTGCGCACATAGTCTTCTTATGTCATATACTAACGATTTAAGTTGATAAACAAGCTTTACATACATTTAAATGACAAGTTCATGTGTATTGTATGATATCTCGAGTATCTCAAACTCTCTTGTATGAAGTGAAGAGAAGTGTTTTGGGGAAATGAACATGAGAATTTCAAAAAACTCACCACAACTTCATTTTGGAGTGACTAAGAAGGATCCAGGCTTAGTTTTTCATTTTGATGTTTTACACTTGTTTAAATCTTGGTCAAAGTTAAGTTTGACCAGAATTCAAATGAGCAAAACAAATTTTAAAAAAAATCAAAAAATGGAAAAACCAACGCACATAGTCTGTACATATAGAATATATGTGTAGGAAAGTTATTTTGCTGATTTAGATAAGGTCAAAAAAAACCTTGCTTAGAAATGAGGCCGTTTACCCTACCTTTGGACCCCTCTTTTTAGCACATTTTTCATGAAAATTTCAAAAACCTCACCACAACTTCATTTTGGATTGACTAAGAAGTATCCAGGCTTAGTTTTTCATTTTGATGTTTTAGACTTGCTTAAATCTTGGTCAAAGTTAGGTTTGACCAGAATTTAAATGAGCAAAACAAAATTCAAAAAAAATCAAAAAAAGGAAAAACCATGTGCTCATTCAAACATCATCCAACAGATATTTAAACATCATGTCAAACATACTTCTAACATAGGTCCAACATCATCCAACAGAAATACAACATGTCAAGTGATAAATGTTTCATAATACAACATCATTCCTTATTCATAATGTTTCATAATTGTTCATAGATAGCGTTGGGGCTTCTGTCTGTTCCTTGAGCTTCTTGCCATCACTTTGCTCCTCGCGCACCTTGTGCTCATTGTTTCTTCTCTTCTTCTCTTGGTTGTCGGTACCTTGCGCGTCTTCTTCAAACCTACCATAGAGCTGTGCAAAACATAAGGGTCCAAACATAAACGGTAATGAGATCGTGTCAAGTGATAGATGTATAGTAGTATTTGACCCTTGCAAGATTTACATACCTAGCAGAACTCACAACAACAGAAGGTTGGTCACCATTTGGAGGCTTACTTGGATCATCATTTGGAGCCTCACTTGGATCATCATTTGGAGCCTCACTTGGATCACCATGATCACCATTTAGAGCCTTACTTGGATCACCATTTGGAGCCTCACTTGAATCATTATTTGGAGGATATTTTGGATCATCGTCAAAATCATGCGGCTGTTGACCATCATCATTTGGAACCTCGTCAAAATCCTCATCTGATGCAACCGGCTGTTGACCATCATTTTCATCATCTGTTGAGGCAACCGGCCGCTGACCAACATTTTCATCGAAGCCTTCATCGAAACTCTCTCCGAACGCTGGATCTACTGTGTTATCACAATACTTACCGAAATGACCAGACCCACCACATCTTGTGCACTTACGCTTCCTCGCTCCAAGTCCAGCTCCTTCGCTGCGAGGTCTGATTCGATTCTTCCTTGGTCTACCTGGTGCTCTCTTCAGAACTGGAGCGCAAATCTTGAATCCAGGGTCCACCATGTCCCATTGTTGTTTTCCCTCCATAGCAGGCAAGGCATAAGCATATGTGGCTTTGAACCGTGCAACAGAGTAGTAATCATGCACATACTGCTGTATGTTCCTTGCTGGACCTGGGAGAGAAGTGATGAAAAACAAGGCATGAATGCATGGCAACCCAGTTATCTGCCATTGCCTACAACTGCAAGTTCTAGCTTCTAAATCCACTGGATATCTCCACTCCCTCTTCTCTTTATCCAAATATGATATCTCTGCTGTGGTACCCGAGCAAAGCGTCATGTTCATTTCCAAGCCTGTTGTCTTCTGCTTCAGTTCATTCATCACGGCAGGGATGATAATGTGGCCCATGAATTTTGCCTCGGCTATTCCTGCACGATAATGAAATTTCTGCATGTATTCTATCCTTATCCTGTCAAGCAAATCCACCACATAATGACCCTTTAATTTCCGGATCGTTGAGTTGAAAGACTCTGCTAGATTATTGTGCACATAGTCAACTTTGCTCAGTTCACTGAATTGGCTTCTGGCCCATAACTTGGAGTGGTGTGTTTCCAAGTATTCTTTCACTTTGGAATTCATGTATAACTGCCTCAAGTGGTAGTTGTGCTTCTTCACACTGCATGTCAAAGATGCTGGCCATAAATTGTCGGTATACACCCTTCCTTTGAATTTCTTCATGAAATTTGCAGCAAGGTGACGCATGCATTCCCTATGCTCTACTCCAGGGAACACATTGTCCACGGCCACTTCTAAACCTTTGCAGGCATCTGTATGAATGACCAACCCATTGGGATGTGCAATAGCCCGGCGGAGATTATGCAAAAACCAAGTCCAGCTCTCCTCAGACTCTATCTCCAGCACACCATAGGCAACTGGAAATACAAAACTATGTGCATCAACTACACAAGCTGCTACTAACTGTCCTTTAAACCTCCCTGTGAGAAAAGTGGCATCAATAGCCAAATAAGGCCTGCAACCTGCCAAAAAACCCCGGCGACAAGCCTCAAAGCAGAAAAAAACCCTTCTAAAGCATTCCTTGGTCTTTGTCACTCCCCTGGATGTGTACTCCACGGTGTGGTGATCAATATCTACAATACTACCTGGGCTTGTCCTATCCACTTCACCTTTGAATGAATACAACAATTGAAAACTTTCCTGCCAGTTACCATAAATAGAATCCATAGCATGTTGTTTACCATTGAACAACCTCATGTATGGTAAATCTATCTTGAACTTATCTTTGATGTTCTTCTGCAATTCCTTTGGACCCACTTGCTGGTTTTCTTTCACCCACTTTTTTACTTCTTCTGCCACCCATCTTGACTTGGCTCTACTGATTGTATCCTTCCTAAGGGCTGATTCCTGGCATGTGTGCTTAAAAGGGTTCACTTTGACCTGAACATTAGTGCTATTCCGCATTTTAGATGCAAGCAACCTCCATGGACAACCCTCAGTCGGACAGTGCACTCTGTAACGTACTTGATCGCTCTTGTCAACTTTGAAAGTACGTTCTACCTTGATGCAGTATGTCACAAGTGCATTTCTACACTCATTCATGGATGCAAAAACTGTACCTTCTTCCATTTGAGGGTTCAAAGGGTCCCATTCAACAGCTGCAAGGTCTTCGTCCTCACCCATCGCGTCATCATCCACACGGACTGCATTGTGAGCCTCATCTTGGTTTTCAGCCCGTGGTGCCCGTCGTAAATTCTGAATAACATTAGAATATAACTTCTCTTCATCAACCCCAGAATTGTAGCCATCAGGCTCCACTTCAAGGGGGACCCTACTGCTGTTGCCCACACTTGTCGAGCCACCACATCGCCGTGCACCAACTGAACTGTTCTGGCTAGAGATGCCATTACGACGACTTGATTCTCCCCGAGATGTTGCACCCGCCATCCTAGGTCCAAATGCCTGCTCAAGCACATCAACTTGCAGCCTCACATGAAAATTATCTTTCTCTTTATGCCTAACAAACATGGTAGCTAGCTCTTCATCATTACTAACTGTCACCCAATTCTTTTCCCCATCATAGTATTTGTATACCACTTCATCAAGCAAACCCCAAGGATATTGGCTACAAATTACCTCCCCAAATTGTCTGAAACTCCAATTACTAGCCATTGGCAACCGATAATCAAAACCTCCTTGGTATTTCTTCTTATCCTTTGCATCAAACATGTACCGGTCCCTTCTATGTGCACCATGAAAGCAAACCGCAACTCCATCCTAACCGGCGAAAAACAGAGACGCAATCAGCACACTAATTGGGCAAACCTACTCGAATTGAGTGTTCAAATGCACAACTAAGCTCAATCTAAACAAGAGGCGAGACTTACCCCTCGGGAACCTAGTCGTGGACGCGGCGGATCTCCGGCCCAATGCCTGCCTCGCCAAATACTCCGGGATCGCCGCTGCTCACCATTTCGCCCTAGGGTTCTTCCTCCTAGTTCAAATAGCTCCAGCAGCCCCCCACCTTTGCGCGCTCCGGCCGGGCGCACGGAAGGAGGCCGCGCCGCGAATCGAGCAGGTGGTGGGCGCCCCACCCGTGGCGTCGCAGGAAGGTGGTGGGCGTCACAATGAGCCGTGGAGCGTAGGCGCAGGGAGGTAGCAGCGGAGCAGGCCGTGCAGCTGGTGGCGGGGCAGGTGCTGTCCGCGGCGCAGGTGGCGGCGGCGGCGGCGCAGGACAGCCGGCCGGGCGGATGGGTGTGAGCTAGAATGATTTGGGGATTTAGTTGCACGGGCCTACATGTCAGCTCCAGACCCACGTCGACGCAGTCCCACGTGTAAGCTCCGGACTCACAACTACTAACGCCGGCGAATGGAATGGACTCAAATATGGCCGTTTAGCCTTGTCGTAGTTGCTGTGCTCAGACTAGGGGAAAAACTGAGGACAATTTGCATTTGAGGGCAAAACTGAGCACATGGACACCACTGAGGGCAAAAGGATAATTAACCCTAAAATAAAATAAAAAAATAAAAAAAATTTAAATTTTTTTGGCATACTTTCACAAATGTTAGTTGTGCATGCAAAGTTTCATCGCAAAATCATATTGGTGGAAGGAGTGATAAAAATAAAATAAAATCGATACTCTGAAAATGTTACTTACAAAAGCATTTTGGAGCTCTGATTTTGTTTTTTGGCATGACTTCCACCAATGTGATTTCGCGATGAAATTTTGGGTGCGCGACAAACATTTGTAAAAGTATGTCACAACAAAATTTCAGATTTTTTTTGATTTATTGTTCACACCAGGAGCATTTGCTCCGGAAATATTAGCACTTTCCCGACTAATCTAATCCATGAGTAAAATATTACCCAATTAATAGATGTGCTAGATTTAAAAGCTGAAGTTAACCTTCTTACGGTTGAGAAGCAGAACTCAAAGTCCGAAGTTGAGCAAGGCTTAATAGCCCTCCTTAGAGAAGAGGAGCTCAAGTGGGCATTGCGTGCTAAAGTGCTTAAAGTTGTCCAAGGGGATGATAATACACAATTCTTCCATATGACCTCGAATGGTAAACATAGGAAGAAGAAAATAATACAGCTTGAATAGGACGAGGGGACAATTGTGGGACATGAGAATCTGAAATATGATATCTCTAATTATTATAAACAACTTTTTGGGCTTCCGGAAGCAAGCACGGTGTCCCCAAATGAATCTGTTATTGGAGATATCCCTTAGCTCCGGGCAGAGGAGAATGATATTCTATCTGCACCGTTTACTAAAAAAGAGGTTAACGTTCTCGATGCAATCTCACAAATGAAACCGAATGAAGCACCGTGACCAGATGGGTTTCCAGCTGAATTCTATAATAAATGTCGACATATTATTAAGGATGATCTTATGCCTATGACGGCCATTTGGAGCTGTTTCATTTTAACTTTGGTATAATTACGCTGTTGCCAAAAAATTAGAGGCAGTTTAGATCAAAAAATTCAGGCCAATATGTCTTCTTAACGCGAGTTTCAAAATATTCACGAAAGTGGGTAGCAATAGATTGACACGGATTCCTCACTCAGTGGTACAACCAAGTCAGACAGTGTTCATGCCAGGGCGACACATACTTGAAGGGGTGGTCGTTCTGCATGAAACACTGCATGAAATTCATTTGAAGAAGCTAGATGGGGTTATCTTCAAAGTGGATTTTGAGAAGGCATATGATAAAGTTAAGTGGCCCTTCCTTTAGCAGGCAATGCGCATGAAAGGATTTAGTGAGGCCTGGCAGAACCAAGTGGGTTTTCAGGTCCATAAGGGCAGTATCGGAATCAAGGTTAGCGATGATATCGGTCACTACTTTCAGACAAGGGATTGAGACAAGGGGATTCCATGTCTCCTCTCCTATTTAATATAGTGGCCGATATGTTGACCATTCTTATTGGCAAAGCCAAGCAAAACGGTCAAGTGGAGGGCTTAGTCCCTCATCTGGTCGATGGGGAGTCTCCATTTTACAGTACGCTGACAACACTATCTTATTCTTGGAGCATGACATTGCAAAAGCGTGGAATATGAAAATCATATTATGTCTCTTCGAACAATTGTCTAGTTTAAAGATTAACTTTCACAAGAGCGAGTTGTTCTGCTTTGAAAAGGCCAAAGAAGAGCAAGACACTTATAGACAACTGTTTGGGTGTGAATTAGGTTCTTTGCCATTCAGTTATTTGGGCATACCAATTCATCACCGTAAGTTATCTAATAAAGAATGGAAGTGCATCAAAGATCGAATTGAAAAAAAGCTTAGTTGTTGGAAGATCAAGCTTATGTCGTATGGAGGTCGGCTAGTGCTGATTAACTTGGTACTTACTAGTATGCCGATGTTCCTGCTACCGTTCTTCGAGATTTCGAAAGGGGTGCGGAAGATACTTGATTTCTTTATATCTCGATTCTTATGGCAGTCAGATGAGGCCAAGAGGAAATACCATATCGTGCGATGGGATATCCTTTGCCAACCCAAGGACCAGGGGGCCTTGGTATTGAGAACTTGGAAATCAAGAATAAATGCCTTATGAGTAAGTGGCTCTATAGGTTAGAGACAGAGCCGGAGGGTATGTGGGCATAGATTCTACGCAATAAGTATTTACAGTCGAAAACACTTGCCTAGGTTACCGTGAGACCAGTTGACTCGCCATTCTGGAAGGGACTCATGAGAACAAAGGACTTGTTCTTTTGTATGTTCAAATTCTTGGTTGGCAATGGAATGCCAACAAGATTTTGGGAGCATACGTGGTTCGGAGAGATGCTCCTAGCCGTACAATATCCCACCCTTTATAACATTGTGCAATGTAAGGAGGATTATGTAGGCATAGTATTTCAAACGATTCCCTTGAACATTCAGTTCAGACGTGCGTTAGTTGGTGAGCGATGGACTGCCTGGATGCACTTGGTTTGGAGATTGATAGATGTTCAATTATCTGAGCAACTGGATTCGACGCACTGGAGTTTAGATAAAAATGGGGTATTTATGGTGAAATCTTTCTACATGGATCTTATTAATTCTGGCCCAATCTCGAGATCATTACATATTTGGAAGGTTAAGGTTCCCTTGCATATTAAAATATTTATGTGGTTCATTCACAAGCAAGTAATCCTCAACAAGGATAACTTAAGAAAGAGGCAATGGGTAGGTAGTTCACCTTGTTGTTTTTGTGATCATGATGAAACAATACAACATCTATTCCTTGAGTGCCCACTCGCCAAATTGCTTTGGAGAACAATCCATATAACCTTTAACATTAATCCTCCAGTTGACATTGAATCGTTGTTTGGAATGTGGTTAGCTGGGGTTGAGCATGTTACTGCGGCTCGTATTCGGATTGGAATATGTGCGCTTCTTTGGGCTATATGGAATTGTAGGAATGATAGGATTTTTAACAAACAAAACACTTTGTCTTTCTTGCAGGTCATCTTCAGAGCTACCGCATGGATCCGTACGTGGTCCTTACTCACTCCTATGGACTCCAGGGAACCTTTGGTTACCGGGTGCAACCAATGGGAGATGGTAGCACGGGTTATATTCAACCGGTTCAGATGGCAGTCGTATAACATGATAGGAGTCTAGGGAGCTTATCCTTTACATTGCCTTATCGGTTGAGATTTTGAGCATGTACTTGTCTTTTCTTTGTTTCGCTCCGCTTGTGAGCTGTAATACTTTTATGACTTTGTGCTACTTTGAGACTCTTTAATAAGATGGTTGCATGCATCATTATGATGCAGAGGCCAGGGGTACGCCTCCATTTCCAACAAAAAACGAGTAAAATATAAGCATGGCAAATACGGTATGCATATCATACCGATACCTAAGCAAATGAGCATGTACAATACATAGAACCGAAACATCTATGAATAGCATATATACGACCAACACATGAATGAGAAGAAAGGGGATGAAAGAGTCATACCCTCCGGTTAGCCAGGCTAACGCGGCGGCGGCGGCAGCAACCCCGGCATCAGCCAAGGCCTTCTTCTTGGCGACTTCATCGTCAGCCATGGAGTCAATGTAGAGGAATTAGTGGAAGCAGAGGCAGACGGAGACGCGGACGGATCGGGAGCAGTCGCATCGAGACGCTCCCCAAAACCTTATTTCCATTCTCCTGGGCAGGATCTCGAACACCAGGGTTTTGGAGGCACATGCTCTCCCGACCAACCGTGCACGTGGTCGTATGGATGGGATCGCCAGAAGCAGCACAAAGAGAGGAACAGTAGAAGACAACTAGGGTTGTGCGAGAGGGAGTGAGTGAACTGAGTGAGGGTTCACTCCACTAGCCATCGCCTTCTTATATAGGTCGTCGGGTAGATGGACTTGGGCTCAGGCCCACGACCGAGTCCGCAAACAGCCCACAGTCCAACGTCTCAGACAGTGGCACTTCCGTAAGCAACTCATTAATTAATCTGAGATTAATTAACCATTCTTGACCAGCAAAAATAAGCTTCGGCTGTCACATCCCTAGTCTGGTATGACTTAGACTAGCTAGCTATTTGTGCATCATATTTAAATTTCATTTAAATTTGAAATGAGGATTGGTGGAACCCTCAGAATCATTTTTGAAAATGACCCAAATAAAAATTTCTCCAAAAGGGTCCAAGAAAATGCTCATGATGCCCTCTAAAAATATTGGACAGAGATAAAAATCAAAACAATATTTTTAGGAGCTCATGGATATTTATTTTGGCCATTTGGATTAATTCGATAAATATTTGCATTGGAAATATATTTCTATATATATGAAATATGGTCCAAAAATTATGTCATTTATAAAGGAGCTCTGGAATAATACCATTAGCCCCTACAAAAATTGGCATAATAAAATTAAATGATTTAATATATCCATTAAATCAAACAAATGTCAGAAAAAAATAGAAAAACAGAAATAAAAGAAGGAGGGGCTTACCTGGGGCTCCCCCCCTGTGCAGCCCAGCCGCAGCAGGCCGGCCCAGCCAGCAGGCGGCCCAGCCCACCTGGCCCCTCCTCTGTCGTCTTCCTCCCCGACAGGGGAACGGCGTGTGCCCGACGCTCGCCGGCACGCGCGCGCGCCACCTCCCCCCCTGCTGGCCACCTCCTGCTTCCCCGGACTCCCTCCCAATGCCACGGAGACGGCCACGTACCCCAGGCCCTCTCATTCCTCCTCCCCCCCATGCTCATCCCCTCCTCTGGCTCCCCCTCACTTCCACCGAACGCGGCCGCCGCCGCCGACGAGAACCACCACGGCCACAGCCACCCCCTCGCCCCTCGGTTGTGCCCACGAGCTCCGCGACGTCGTCCTCGACCCCCTCACCGAACCACGCCCCGCCGGAAGCCCTGCAGCGTCGACTTCGAGCTCTTCTTCAACCTTCGGCCGCCGGTGACCTCGTCTTCGATTCGCGCCGTCTAGGTCGTCCCCAGGCCCACTGAGCTGCGCTTCGACCTCCCAGTGAGCTCCGCCGCCGTTCCCCTTTCTTCTCCCCCTCGTATCCACGCCGTAGCACCGTTCCCCACCACGGCCGAAGCCTCTCGCCGCCGTCCATGTCGCCGCCGCCGTCTCGGCCCGCCTCCGCCCAAACCAAGCCTCCCTCCACGTTCCTGGTGCCACGAGGGTGCCGCCGGGCCCCTCAGGTGGCCTCCCCGTGCCCCGCAGCCCGATCCCGCTCACGCCCGAACTCCGGCCGCCGCCGCGAGCCTTGCTCCGGCGAGCTCCGGCCGTCCCCGCTCCTCCCACCTGTCCCACCAGATGCGCGAGAGCCCGGGCTACGCCCCGGTGCTCTCAGACGCCGTCCCCGTGGCCTGTGGCGCGGACTCCGCCGCGTCCAGAGGTCGCCGGCGACGAGCCCCCGTCGCCTGAGCCCTGCCAGGTGGGGCCGGCCCGTCAGGTGATTAGCTTAGTGCTAATCACCGTTAACTAACCCCCCCTGACGCTGACCAGTGGGCCCGACCCCCCTAACCTTTTAATTAAATTAAATAAACCCCTGTTAACCCCCCTGTCACTGACGTGTGGGTCCCACACGTCAGGTTTGACCCGGACCAGCCCAGTTGACCGCTGACGCCGTGCTGACGTCATGCTGGCGCAGTATATAATTTCTGGATTTAATTAAATCAGGAAAATCCAGAAAAATGATTTTAAACTTCAAAAATTCATAGAAATTCAACCGTAGCTCAGATTAAAATAATTTATATATGAAAAATTATCAGAAAAATGCAATCTTTCCATCTGTACTAGTTTCATGCATGAAAAACCAACTTATACATGCTGAATATGGGAAAACACATTAGGGCATATATAAGAGACTTAATTTAGAAATGCATTTGAACCTTTGGTTCAAAAGGACTTCAAACCAAATGTTTACTAGATGCATTAGCTCAAACAGCATCACATCTACATGCCATGTTCATGCATCATATTGTTGCATATGATTGTGTATTGATTGCCGGCACCGTTCCTTCTCGATAGGTCCTACTCCGGAGACGTTCCAGAGTACCTGTCTGTGAAGCAGTGCCTTCCTTGTTGATTTACCAGGCAAGCAACCCCCCTTGTTCATTTCGATAAAACCCTACCCTCTCGCTCCTGCTCTCAGTTATTGCATTAGGACAACAACGATTCATCTGCTACTTTGTGCTGCGGTAGTTGAACCCATTCCTCTGCATGACCTGTCATTGCCACAGTAAATAGTTAAAACCCACTAGCATGTGTAGGAGTTGATTGAAGCCATTGTTGTGTTCCTACCATGCTATGCCTGCTATTGCTTAGAGTTGTGTCAGGTCTGGTTCATTGGGAATGAATTGGAGTGTTACGATATGTTCTGATGCTGAGAGTGAAGTGTGTGAACACGATTTGGTAAAGGTAGCGGTGAGAGGCCATGTAGGAGTACATGGTGGGTTGTCTCATTGGAACCGTCCTTAAGCACTGAGTTCTATGTATGTTGTCCAATGACTCGATACTACCACACATTGGGTTCCGGTAACTCGACCCCTCTCGACTTATTAACCAACTTGGTCTCTGTCCAGGAGTCGCAACTAGTTTCTGGTGTTTGTAGGTAGTGCTATTTTTCTACCAAGTGGCACCCGGCAGGGTGGGCTTGGGATAGACTAGGCACACGTGGCACGGTGTACCGAGTGGCACCCGGTTGGTGGACTCGGGAACCCTGCTCACATCGTTTGGGGCCGTGAGCGACACCCCGGCCGGATCTCCTTGCGGATGGAACCCGAATAGGCGATAAACCTGGACTAGAGTCTTGTGTGGTTAGTCAGGTCGTGGCCGACACCCTCGCCAGGCTTCCGCTTGAAGGTTGCCGAGATACATGACGTGTACATGGCGGTAAGTGGCGAGAGCGTGCGTGAAGAAGTACACCCCTGCAGGGTTAACATGATCTATTCGAATAGCCGGGTCCGCGGTTATGGACTTCTTGGATGCTTACATGGTACATAGACAACTTGAAGTGGATACCCTAAAATGCTCAAGACATGTGTGAGTGCTATGGATGGCCTTCTCGTAGGGAGACGGGAATGAATCCATAGTAGTGTATTGTATGGTGATTAGTGGACTCGTGTTCGTTGTTTCACCTCAAGAGTTTCTGGTAGTCGTAGAACAGGATAGCCACAGAGTCAACGCTGGCTTGCTGCAACTAAACCCCACATTACCTCTTGATACAGATGCATGTATGATAGGATCTGATGTAAGTCTTGCTGAGTACCTTTGTACTCATGTTGCTTTATTTATGTTTTTTCAGCGGAGACTTCGGTCTTACTAGGGTTCTCATGGACTTCGACTAGTAGCTAGTACCTCAGCTACGATCTTGATCGGATGTTGTAGATAGTCAGGCTCTTCAGCCTTTTTCATTTGTAGATGTTGTACCCAGACATGTAATGCTTCCGCTTGTTGCTTGTATGCTCTGTATGATGGGTCTTGTGACCCCTGTTTGCAATAATTGCTGTGACGGCTCTTCTGAGCCTTTATCTATATGAGTTGTTGAGTTATGCTGTGATGCCATGTTGTACAGCACATACTTGCATGTTATGCGTACGTGTAATGTGTATTGCTATGTGTGGGATCTGACTATCTAGTTGTTTATCCTTAGTAGCCTCTCTTACCGGGAAATGTCTCCTAGTGCTTCCACTGAGCCCTGGTAGCTTGCTACTGCTCCGGAACACTTAGGCTGGCCGGCATGTGTCCTTCTTCGATCCTGTGTCTGTCCCTTCGGGGAAATGTCACGCGATGAATACCGGAGTCCTGCTAGCCCGCTACAGCCCGGTTCACCGGAGTCCTGTTAGCCCAGTGCTACAGCCTGGATTCACTCGCTGATGACCGACACGTTCGATGCTGGGTCATGAATGCCTGTCCCTGTAAGTTAGTGCCACTTTGGGTTTACGACTAGCCATGTCAGCCCGGGCTCTTTATCATATGGATGCTAGCGACACCATCACATACGTGTGCCAAAATGCGCAAACGGTCCCGGGCAAAGGTAAGGCGACACCCGTGGGGATACCGTGCGTGTCACACCCTAGCTAGTCATGCATTAGAGTGTTGCATCATGTTTACTCTTTCATCAGAAACTTGAAATGGGGATCTGTGAAACCCTCAGAATCATTTTGAAAATGACCCAAATAAAAATTTCTCCAAAAGGGTCCAAGAAAATGCTCATGTTGATCTCTGAAAATATTGGACAGAGATAAAAATCAAACCAATATTTTTAGTGGCTCATGGACATTTATTTTGGGCATTTGGAATTAATGCATAAATATTTGCTTTGGAAATATATTTCTATATATATTAATATATGTCCAAATATTATGCCAATTATAAAGGAGCTCTGGAATAATATATCTAGCCCCTGGAAAATTTGGCATAAGTTAAATAAATGATTTAATATATTATTTAAATCAAAACAAATGTCAGAAATTAGAAAACAGAAAAAAATAAAAGGGAGAAGCTTACCTGGGATCCTCCACTGTGCAGCCCATCCAGCTGGCCGGCCCAGCCAGCAGGCGGCCCAGCCCGTCTCCCTCCTCTGTCGTCTTCGTCCCGACAGAGGGAGGGGAGTGTGGCCGGCGCGCGCGCGCGCCACCGCTCCACGCCACCTCTCTCCCTGCCTGTCTGCCCTCCCCTCCTCGCCTCGATGCCCTGGACGACGCCACGCCTCCCCCCTGCTCTCTCTCACTCGCCCTCGGCTCTTCCCTCCTCTCCCTCGCTCTCTCTCTCACGGCCGAACACCACCGTCGCCGCCGTTCGCCTTAGCAGCCGTCTCCGGCCACCCCTCGCTCCCCCGACTAGCTCAGAAGCTCCGCCACAACCCCCTCTTCCTCCCCACCGCTCCACGGGCCTCCGGAAGCCCTGCATCGCCGCCACGTCGCCGTTCCCCTCTTCGGGCTCCGACCATCATCGCCGTCGAATTCGCCGTCTCCAGCGCGTCCCCGAGCCCGCTTCGACGCCCACTGCAACCGCGGTGAGCTACGCCACCGTTTCCCCCTCTTCTCCCCCTCGTTCCCTCACCGTAGCCTCCTCCCCACCACGGCCGAACCTCCGCCGTCGCCGAGCTCGCCGTCGACGCAGCTCCGATGACCATTTGGTCACCCCGGCGAGTCCAACGAGTTCGTAAGGCTCCATAGAGCATCCCTAGCGCCTCGCTTCGCTCGCCTTCGAGCTCCAACCCCGTTTCCGTGCACGACCGAACTCCGGCGGCCGCAGCCGTGCTCGCCGCCGTCGACTCCGGCCACCTCAGGCCCGGCCACCACCGCCGTTCGACGCGCGGGAGCAAGGGCTCTCCAACGAGCCCAAGCACAGCCTCGCCCGTGCCCTGTAGCGCGATCCCGCATCACGCCGCCGTCTCGGACCTCGCCGGCGTCATGTCGCCGGTGGGGTTTGACTTGTCCGACCTGGGGTTTGACCCCCCCAGGGTCACTGACGCGTGGGCCCCGTCGGCCAGGTGGACATCATTAGCGCTAACCACTGTTAGTTAACCCCCTGACACTGACCAGTGGGCCCTAGCGCCACTAATTAGCAATTAGGATTAATTTAACCCTGTTTAACCCCCCTGTCACTGACGTGTGGGCCCCACACGTCAGGTTTGACCTCAGCCAGCCGCAGTTGACCACTGACGTCATGCTGACGTCATGCTGGCGCAATAATTATATTTCTGGATTTAATTTAAATCAGGAAATTCCAGAATATTATTTAAACTTCAAAAATTCATAACTTTTATTCTGTAACTCCAAATTGGACAAATTATATATGAAAAATGATCAGAAAAATCCAATCTATCCATCTGTACTATTTTCATGCATGATCAAACAAGTTAAATTGATGTTTCAAGCAGAACAAGGAAAAGCACTTTAAAAGGCCATATTTGAATTTGAAATTTGAATCCTTGATTCAAATTTGTTCAAACCCTTCTGGTTTTAGTTGCATTAGCCCAACACACTCATATTGCCATGTTTCATGCATGCATCATATTGTTGCACATTGTTTGGTGATGGTTGTGTATCGGTGTCCTTTTTGACAGGTTCTGCCTCCGAGGAGTACCGTGATTACCCTAACAAAGAACCGTATCAGTGCATCGAACCATCAGGCAAGCAACCAACCATTTGATCGTATCGATACAATCCCATGTTCTCGCTCCTGCTCTCTTTTACTGCATTAAGACAACGCGATTCAAACTGCTGTGTGCTACGGTAGTT
Organism: Triticum dicoccoides; assembly: GCF_002162155.2. Taxonomy (NCBI): domain Eukaryota; kingdom Viridiplantae; phylum Streptophyta; class Magnoliopsida; order Poales; family Poaceae; genus Triticum; species Triticum dicoccoides. The sequence continues at coordinate 493,915,768 of NC_041393.1, read as the reverse complement.
GAACCCATTTCCTCTGCATGACCTGTCATTGCCACAGTAACTAGATGAAACCCACTAGCATGTGTAGGAGTTGATTGAGCCATATGTATGTGTTGTTCCTACCTTGCTATGCCTGCTATGCTTAGAGTCGTGTCAGGTCTGGTTCATCTGGGTGATGGCTAGAGTGAAATGACTATGTCGGTAATGAGAGTGGTGTGGTGAACACGATTTGGTAAAGGTATCGATGAGAGGCCATGTAGGAGTACATGGTGGGTTGTTTCATTGAAGCCGACCTTAAGCACTGAGATCTGTATGTGTGATTTAAGAATCAACTACTACCATGCATTGGGCCCGAAACCAATGGACCCTCTCGGCTTCTTATTCACCCTAGTTCTCCGTCCAGGAGTTGCAAGTAGTTTCTGGTGTTTCTAGCCTACTGGAGGCCGTGGACAGCGCTGACCGTAGGGGTGGGCTGTGATGCGGTAGGTACGTGGCACGGTGTACCGAATACCCGTTAGGTATCTCGGGAACCCTGTTCACATCGTTCGGGGCCGTATGGGAAACCTCGGCCGGACTCCCTGCGGATGGAACCTGGATAGGCGATAAACCTGGACTAGAGGCTTAGGTGATTAGGTAGGTCGTGGCCGACACCCACGTTGGGCTTCCGCTTGAAGGTTGCCGAGTACATGTCGTGTAAACGACGGTAAGTGGTGGGAGCGTGTATGAAGGAGTACACCCCTGCAGGGTTAACATGATCTATTCGAATAGCCGCGTCCGCGGTAAAGGACTACTTGGTTGCCTATACAGTTCATAGACAAGTAAATGGAAACTACTAAAAGCCTCAAGATAAGAGTGAGTGCCGAGGATGGCTCTTCCGTAGGAAGACGGAGGCGAATCCTCGGTAGTGTATTGAATTGATGAGTAGTGGACTCGTGTGCGCAAAACCATTTCAAGTTGGAGTATCGTAGGATAGCCTAGCCAAGAGTCAAAGCTGGCTTGCTGCAATAACTCCACCAACCCTTCTTGATACTAAGCATGTATGTAGGATCTGATGTAAGTCTTGCTGAGTACCTTTGTACTCATGTTGCTATAACCTACATTTTTATAGAAGACGCTGCAACCCCTTCTGATGGGTTCTATGTAGACGTTGACATCAACGAGTAGGCTAAAGACCCAGGTGGTGACCCTGAGCTTGTGAAGGACCTTGTAGTATAGCTAGGCTTCCCAAGCCTCTTTTATTTTACTAGTTGTCTGTACTCAGACAAGTTACTTCCGCTGCTGGTTTGTATGACTGTATGACTTGTATGTTGGGTCGTGAGACCCGTACCTTCGTGTATGTTAGTATGGCTCCCTGAGCCTTAAATAAAGTACTTGTGTCGTAGAGTCATGTTGTGATGCTTCGTTGTATTTGCACATATCGAGCATATTGTGTGTATGATTGAAATGCTTGGTATGTGTGGGATCTGACTATCTAGTTGTTTATCTTTAGTAGCCTCTCTTACCGGGAAATGTCTCCTAGTGTTACCGCTGAGCCATGGTAGCTTGCTACTGCTCTGGAACACTTAGGCTGGCCGGCATGTGTCCTTCTTCGTTCCTGTGTCTGTCCCTTCGGGGAAATGTCACGCTTTGAGTACCGGAGTCCTGTTAGCCCGCTACAGCCCGGTTTACCGGAGTCCTGCTAGCCCAGTGCTACAGCCCGGACCCACTTGCTGATGACCGACACGTTCGAAGCTGGGTCATGGATGCCTGTCCCTGTAAGTCTGTGCCACTTTGGGTTTACGACTAGTCATGTCAGCCCGGGCTCTTTATCATATGTATGCTAGCGACACTATCATATACGTGAGCCAAAAGGCGCAAACGGTCCCGGGCAAAGGTAAGGCGACACCCGTGGGGATACCGTGCGTGAGGCCGCAAAGTGATATGAGGTGTTACCGGCTAGATCGATGTGACATCGAGTCGGGGTCCTGACAGCGTTGGCATCAGAGCCGGACTGCCTGTAGGTTCTCCAAGCCAAACTGGTCGATGTTGAGTCTAGAAATTCTTTAGTTATATGTAGGGGAATTGTTTGTGGGTTGGAACGTAAGGCTCTTTTTACTCCTTTATCTTATGACATTCTGATCTGAGTCAGTCCATTCTTCCACCGGGGGTTAAGGAATTAGGACCTATTCTCTCTAACAGGATCACGTGTTACTAATCAGTAGTACCTTATAAGTTTGATGGATACAAGCCTAGTTCAGTTCTACTACCACATTATGTTGTTAGAATGGATTCAGAACTTTGATATGATGATGTTGAGGGTGTACGAAATCCTTTGTCAAATGTCTCAAATCCTTCTTGAGCATTTACAGCTGTTATGCTGCCGAAATTTTGCTAGAAATTCTAATGCCTTTGCATTATGATTGTGCTTTCAGATGGCCACTCGCGACCTCAATCAAGTGGTTCGCCTGACTCGATGCCTAGATGTACCCGTCCATACTGCCAAGTTGGTCAGGGTAATGACTGAGGCTGGATACCGCTGGTATCCCGAGTACACGGTCGAAGAGCAATTCCGAGACTTTAATCAAAGCCAGTATCTCTGCACTGTCAGGATATTTCCATCTTATCCTGGATCCACCGAGCCCCTTCACTGCTCTTATGGACTCGGGGTTACTATTGAGATGGCTGTGCAGGACGCCGCCTACTCTATGATGACCATTATGCGAGTCAGATCTGGTATATTTCGGGACTCTGATTTCCGGTATATGCCAGGATCACTTCCGGGAGCACAAGGGTATCTCCAGGCTATTTATGCTGACCCCACTCAGGAGGATTCACGGACTCGCACCACTGCTGAGATGCTCGAGGATAAGGACCGTGAAAATCGGGCCTTGAGGTTAGAGCTCTTCAATACCCGTGCTGACCACTGGGCCACTTTGACTCGGTTCGCACCGGCGGTGCAAGCTGGATTCTCAGATATGCACGATCTCTATCCTGTGAGGTCTGCTCTGCCAGACGTGATGGTTTGGCGTGATGTAGGAGGCATCACCCCACCTCGCGGTCCCCGCAGGCCACCGTCTGTTGGTCCAAGGCCTCATCCTAGCCCCTATGGTCCACAAGCTCCGCGAGATCGTCTGTTTCCGGATGATCATGTTGAGCTTCCAGGCTATGGAGGTGACTTTTACGAGGACTACTACGGATCGGTCTGAGTTAGTGGTAGTATCACTAGTTCGCACTAGCTGTGTCGTCTATCGTCCCGCGTGACTCGTGGGATATGACCTAGTTTGTACTCTTTCCGGAGGTGTAGAAAAATAATGTATAGGAGCTTGGAATGCCTCCGATGAGATGTAATCCTTTTCTCACCGTAATAGTACTTTGTTTGGTCTTGTACTAAACCCTGTATGGTGTGTATGACGATGGAATAAAAGAAGCAGTTTCTGTTTTTACCATGTCATACGGATGATCATTTTGCATCTCGAGTTATTCCTTACATTCTGTATCCTATGTCGGAATTTTATCATTCTGACTAAATCATTGTCTTGTTACCTAGGATGGTCAACACGCGCGCTAACCCTGCTTCTCAAGAGCAGGCCGAAGGCAGTGAAGGCAGGAATGAAAATCTGCCTCATCCTCCTTCACTAGCCGAGGTTATGATGGAAGCTGAGAGAAACAAGCGGGAGACCAACCGTTTGTTGGAGCGTATTGAAGAGAACACGGCACACCATCAGAGGACTAACGTGGTGTCACTCAGTGATTTTATCAAATTACATCCACCCACGTTCCACCACTCCGTCGAGCCTCTCGACGCTGATGACTGGCTTCGCAGTATCTCTCACAAACTGCGTTCCGCGCTGGTAGCGGAGGCTGACAAGGTCACCTTTGCTGCATATCATCTTGAAGGCCCCGCCAGTCTATGGTGGGAAAATTATGGAGCTATGCGCCCAGCGGGCCATGTCACTACTTGGGCTGAGTTCAGCGAGGCTTTCCGTGAGCATCATATTCCGGAGGGTCTCATGGACCGCAAACGTGAAGAATTTTGCAGTTTCACCCAAGGCCGACTTTCTGTGGATGTTTACAGCAGGGAGTTTGGTAATCTCGCACGATATGCAACCGAGGAAGTTTCTACTGACGCCAAGAAGCAAGCAAGGTTCCGTAAGGGCCTTAGTCCTGAGCTTCGCCGTGACCTCCGTCTGCATGAGTGCACATCCTTCCAGAAACTTGTCAACAAAGCCATCAGTGCTGAAACTGGTCAGACTGACTATGACGCAACACGCAAGCATGGCCGTGATATGGGTTCCTCATCCGGTGCTGGTCCTCAGAAGTGCCGCGTGTGGGTACCCAACACCGCCCTGCCACCCAGGTTCACACCGAGGCCATCCTTCCAGGCGCCTCGCCCCGTTCAGCAGTCTGCACCGGCCAAGCCCTATGGGGGTCCAACCAACAATGCTCCTCCACGTACCAGTTCCGTGACTTGTTTCAAGTGTGGGGAATCTGGCCACTATATGCGTGAGTGTCCCCAGACCAACCCCAATCAATCTGCTAAAGCTGTTGGCCGTGGCAAGCCGACAGGAAAAATATTCCACGCCAAGCCGGTCACCGCCTCACGTGGCCATGTCAACTGTATCTCTGCCGAAGAAGCTCAAGAGGATCCCAACGTCGTTCTCGGTACGCTTCTTGTCAATTGCCACCCGGCATCTGTTCTTTTCGATACAGGAGCCTCTCATTCTTTTATATCTGAAAATTATGCTCGTTTGCATAACGTCGCATTCGGTGATATGCCAACCTCTATGGTAATTCAAACTCCGGGATCCAAATGGCAAACTTCTAGAGTAAGCCATGGAAATGAAATCCAAGTCGACAGACTTGTTTTCCTTGCCTCTTTGATAGCCCTTAAATTTTCAGATATTAATATCATTTTGGGTATGGACTGGATGTCAGCTCATCATGCCAAAATTGATTGCTTCTCTAGGACTGTTCAGTTCACTCACCCTTCGGGCAAGATAGTCAATGTCTTGACCCGATTAGCCAAGCGACAATTATATTCTCTTAACGCCATCCCTTTGCCAGACCTTGAGGACGTTCCGGTAGTCCGTGACTTTTCGGATGTTTTCCCAGAGGAATTGCCAGGTGTTCCACCTGACAGGGATGTTGAGTTCGTAATAGACCTCATTCCAGGAACCGTTCCGATTGCTAGAAGACCTTATAAGATGGCACCCCTAGAACTAGCCGAGCTTAAGAAACAACTCGATGAGTCCTTGAAAAAGGGTTTCATCCGACCTAGCTCTTCTCCGTGGGCTTGCCCCGTCCTATTCGTCAAGAAGAAGGGTGGTACGGACCGGATGGTTGTAGATTACCGACCTGTCAATTTGGTCACAATCAAGAACAAATATCCACTTCCCAGGATCAACGACCTGTATGATCAGCTCGCTGGATCCTCAGTCTTCTCCAAGATGGATTTGAGGTTGGGCTACCATCAAATCAAAATCAGAAACGGGGACATTCCTAAAACGGCCTTTGTTACTCGTTATGGCCAATACGAGTACACCGTCATGTCCTTCGGTTTAACCAACGCTCCAGCCACCTTTTCTCGGTTAATGAACTCAATCTTCATGGAGTATTTGGATAGATTCGTTGTAGTTTACCTTGATGATATACTCATCTACTCCAAGAACGAGGAAGAACATGCCGAACATCTAAGGCTAGTGTTGCAGAAACTTCGAGAGCATCGCCTTTATGCTAAATTTTCTAAATGTGAATTCTGGTTGCCAGAAGTGACCTATCTGGGTCATGTAATATCTGGTAAAGGTATTGCTGTCAACCCTGAGCGAGTTCAAGCCGTCCTTAACTGGACTCCACCTGAATCGGTCAAGCAAGTTCGGAGTTTTCTAGGCTTAGCGAGCTATTGTCGTCGCTTTGTCGAGAACTTCTCCAAGGTTGCCAAACCTCTAACCGAACTCCTCAAGAAAGATAAGAAGTTCGAGTGGACTCCACAATGTGAGCACAGCTTTCAGGAACTGAAAAGACGCCTGACTTCTGCTCCCATACTGGTACCGCCAGACTTCTCCAAGGATTTTGTTATCTACTGCGACGCCTCGCGACAAGGACTAGGTTGCATTCTCATGCAAGATCGACACGTAATTGCCTACGCTTCACGGCAATTGCACCCACACGAGGAGAATTATCCTACTCATGATCTAGAGCTTGCAACTGTAGTCTATGCACTTAAGACCTGGCGACATTACCTCCTCGGTAATCGTTGCGAAATATTCACTGATCACCAAAGTTTGAAGTACATCTTCACCCAACCGGATCTGAACCTCAGGCAAAGACGTTGGGTTGAATTGATCACAGATTTTGATTTAGGAATAACCTACACCCCAGGGAAAGCCAACGTCATGGCTGATGCGCTAAGTCGTAAATCTTATTGTAACAACCTGATGTTACAACAAAGTCAACCGCTTCTCCATGAGGAATTTCGGAAGCTTAACCTTCACATTGTTCCTCAAGGTTTTCTTTCCACCTTGGTGGCAAAACCTACCCTTACGGATCAGATTATCAAGGCACAGAAGGTAGATCCGGGAATCTCCCGCATCAAGAGAAACATTCGGAAAGGAATTGCGAATTGCTTCTCCATTAATGATCAAGGGGTCGTATACTTCGGGAATCGACTAGTGGTTCCCAAAGTGCGAAACCTGAGGCGTTTGATCCTTAAAGAAGCTCATGAATCTCCTCTCACCATTCATCCCGGTAGCACTAAGATGTATCAGGACCTACGCCAGAGGTTCTGGTGGACTAGGATGAAGAGAGAAATTGCTCAGTATATTGCAAATTGCGACGTCTGTCGTCGTGTAAAATCAGAGCACCAACGGCCTGCTGGCACCCTTCAACCCTTAGCTATTCCTGAATGGAAATGGGATAAAATTGGTATGGATTTCATTATCTGTTTTCCCAGGACCAAGAGAGGGAATAATGCTATTTTCGTCGTGGTCGATCGTCTTTCCAAAGTAGCCCATTTCCTACCTGTTCGAGAGTGTATAACCGCTAGTCAGCTGGCAGACTTATACATCTCCCGAATAGTGTCTCTCCATGGTGTTCCTTTGGAAATTAACTCGGATCGAGGAAGTCTTTTCACCTCTCGATTTTGGGAAAGTTTCCAAACGCTATGGGAACCCGTCTCTCCTTTAGCACCGCCTTCCACCCTCAGTCGAGTGGTCAAGTGGAACGCGTCAACCAGATTCTAGAAGACATGCTTCGAGCCTCTGTTATCTCATTCGGAATGGACTGGGAAAAGTGCCTTCCATTTGCCGAATTCGCTTACAACAACAGCTATCAATCTAGCTTGGGTAAAGCCCCTTTCGAAGTTCTCTATGGACGATGGTGTCGAACACCCCTTAACTGGTCAGAGACCGGGGAAAGGCAATTCTTTGGCCCGGATATGATTCAGGAAGCAGAAGAACAAGTTCGCATCGTTCGTGAAAAGTTGAAAACAGCCCAATCTCGTCAAAAGAGTCAATATGACCGAAAACATAAGGCTATGACTTTCGAGGTTGACGAGAAGGCTTATCTTCGGGTCACCCCTCTGAAGGGAACCCATCGTTTCGGTATCAAAGGCAAATTGGCTCCTCATTACATTGGACCTTTTCGCATTCTTGCCAAACGAGGGGAAGTTGCCTACCATCTGGAACTACCTCCGCATCTCTCCAGAGTCCACGATGTCTTCCACGTTTCTCAACTCAGGCGTTGCTTCTCGGATCCTATCCGTGAAGTGGACCACGAAACGCTTGATCTCCAAGATAATCTTACATATCGAGAGTACCCCGTTCGTATCCTCGATCAGGCCGAACGTATCACCCGACGTCAGAACATCAAGTTCCTCAAAGTACAATGGTCGCACCATTCTGAGGATGAAGCAACCTGGGAAAGGGAGGATCGTCTTCGACTTGAGTACCCCGCCTTCTTCTCGGAGGAACCCAAATCTCGGGACGAGATTCTTTTGAGTGGGGGTGAGTTGTCACACCCTAGCTAGTCATGCATTAGAGTGTTGCATCATGTTTACTCTTTCATCAGAAACTTGAAATGGGGATCTGTGAAACCCTCAGAATCATTTTGAAAATGACCCAAATAAAAATTTCTCCAAAAGGGTCCAAGAAAATGCTCATGTTGATCTCTGAAAATATTGGACAGAGATAAAAATCAAACCAATATTTTTAGTGGCTCATGGACATTTATTTTGGGCATTTGGAATTAATGCATAAATATTTGCTTTGGAAATATATTTCTATATATATTAATATATGTCCAAATATTATGCCAATTATAAAGGAGCTCTGGAATAATATATCTAGCCCCTGGAAAATTTGGCATAAGTTAAATAAATGATTTAATATATTATTTAAATCAAAACAAATGTCAGAAATTAGAAAACAGAAAAAAATAAAAGGGAGAAGCTTACCTGGGCTCCTCCACTGTGCAGCCCATCCAGCTGGCCGGCCCAGCCAGCAGGCGGCCCAGCCCGTCTCCCTCCTCTGTCGTCTTCGTCCCGACAGAGGGAGGGGAGTGTGGCCGGCGCGCGCGCGCGCCACCGCTCCACGCCACCTCTCTCCCTGCCTGTCTGCCCTCCCCTCCTCGCCTCGATGCCCTGGACGACGCCACGCCTCCCCCCCTGCTCTCTCTCACTCGCCCTCGGCTCTTCCCTCCTCTCCCTCGCTCTCTCTCTCACGGCCGAACACCACCGTCGCCGCCGTTCGCCTTAGCAGCCGTCTCCGGCCACCCCTCGCTCCCCCGACTAGCTCAGAAGCTCCGCCACAACCCCCTCTTCCTCCCCACCGCTCCACGGGCCTCCGGAAGCCCTGCATCGCCGCCACGTCGCCGTTCCCCTCTTCGGGCTCCGACCATCATCGCCGTCGAATTCGCCGTCTCCAGCGCGTCCCCGAGCCCGCTTCGACGCCCACTGCAACCGCGGTGAGCTACGCCACCGTTTCCCCCTCTTCTCCCCCTCGTTCCCTCACCGTAGCCTCCTCCCCACCACGGCCGAACCTCCGCCGTCGCCGAGCTCGCCGTCGACGCAGCTCCGGTGACCATTTGGTCACCCCGGCAAGTCCAACGAGTTCGTAAGGCTCCATAGAGCATCCCTAGCGCCTCGCTTCGCTCGCCTTCGAGGTCCAACCCCGTTTCCGTGCACGACCAAACTCCGGTGGCCGCAGCCGAGCTCGCCGCCGTCGACTCCGGCCACCTCAGGCCCGGCCACCACCACCGTTCGATGCGCGGGAGCAAGGGCTCTCCAACGAGCCCAAGCACAGCCTCGCCCGTGCCCTATAGCGCGATCCCGCATCACGCCGCCGTCTCGGACCTCGCCGGCGTCATGTCGCCGGTGGGGTTTGACTTGTCCGACCTGGGGTTTGACCCCCCAGGGTCACTGACGCGTGGGCCCCGTCGGCCAGGTGGACATCATTAGCGCTAACCACTGTTAGTTAACCCCCTGACACTGACCAGTGGGCCCCAGCGCCACTAATTAGTAATTAGGATTAATTTAACCCTGTTTAACCCCCCTGTCACTGACGTGTGGGCCCCACACGTCAGGTTTGACCTCAGCCAGCCGCAGTTGACCACTGACGTCATGCTGACGTCATGCTGGCGCAATAATTATATTTCTGGATTTAATTTAAATCAGGAAATTCCAGAATATTATTTAAACTTCAAAAATTCATAACTTTTATTCTGTAACTCCAAATTGGACAAATTATATATGAAAAATGATCAGAAAAATCCAATCTATCCATATGTACTATTTTCATGCATGATCAAACAAGTTAAATTGATGTTTCAAGCAGAACAAGGAAAAGCACTTTAAAAGGCCATATTTGAATTTGAAATTTGAATCCTTGATTCAAATTTGTTCAAACCCATCTGGTTTTAGTTGCATTAGCCCAACACACTCATATTGCCATGTTTCATGCATGCATCATATTGTTGCACATTGTTTGGTGATGGTTGTGTATCGGTGTCCTTTGCGACAGGTTCTGCCTCCGAGGAGTACCGTGATTACCCTAACGAAGAACCGTATCAGTGCATCGAACCATCAGGCAAGCAACCAACCATTTGATCATATCGATACAATCCCATGTTCTCGCTCCTGCTCTCTTTTACTGCATTAAGACAACGCGATTCAAACTGCTGTGTGCTACGGTAGTTGAACCCATTTCCTCTGCATGACCTGTCATTGCCACAGTAACTAGATGAAACCCACTAGCATGTGTAGGAGTTGATTGAGCCATATGTATGTGTTGTTCCTACCTTGCTATGCCTGCTATGCTTAGAGTCGTGTCAGGTCTGGTTCATCTGGGTGATGGGCTAGAGTGAAATGATTATGTCGGTAATGAGAGTGGTGTGGTGAACACGATTTGGTAAAGGTATCGATGAGAGGCCATGTAGGAGTACATGGTGGGTTGTTTCATTGAAGCCGACCTTAAGCACTGAGATCTGTATGTGTGATTTAAGATTCAGCTACTACCATGCATTGGGCCCGAAACCAATGGACCCTCTCGACTTCTTAGTCACCCTAGTTCTCTGTCCAGGAGTTGCAAGTAGTTTCTGGTGTTTGTAGTATACTGGAGGCCGTGGACAGCGCTGACCGTAGGGGTGGGCTGTGATGCGGTAGGTACGTGGCACGGTGTACCGAATACCCGTTAGGTATCTCGGGAACCCTGTTCACATCGTTTGGGGCTGTGAGCGATACCTCGGCCGGATCTCCTCATGGATGGAACCCGAATAGGCGATAAACCTGGACTAGAGACTTAGGTGATTAGGTAGGGGCTTCCTCTTGAAGGTTGCCGAGTACATGTCGTGTAAACAACGGTAAGTGGCGAGAGCGTGTATGAAGGAGTACACCCCTGCAGGGTTAACATGATCTATTCGAATAGCCGCGTCCGCGGTAAAGGACTACTTGGTTGCCTATACAGTTCATAGACAAGTGAATGGAAACTACTAAAAGCCTCAAGATAAGTGTGAGTGCCGAGGATGGCTCTTCCGTAGGAAGACGGAGGCGGATCCTCGGTAGTGTATTGAATTGGTGAGTAGTGGACTCGTGTACGCAAAACCATTTCAAGTTGGAGTCTCGTAGGTTAGCCTAGCCAAGAGTCAAAGCTGGCTTGCTGCAATAACTCCACCAACCCTTCTTGATAATATGCATGTATGTAGGATCTGATGTAAGTCTTGCTGGGTACCTTTGTACTCATGTTGCTATAATTTACATTTTTACAGAAGACGCTGCAACCCCTTCTGATGGGTTCTACGTAGACGTTGACATCAACGAGTAGGCTAAAGGCCCAGGTGGTGATCCTGAGCTTGTGAAGGACCACGTAGTATAGCTAGGCTTTCCAAGCCTCTTTTATTTTACTAGTTGTCTGTACTCAGACAAGTTACTTCCGCTGCTGGTTTGTATGACTGTATGACTTGAATGTTGGGTCGTGAGACCCGTACCTTTGTGTATGTTATGTATGGCTCCCTGAGCCTTAAATAAAGTACTTGTATCGTAGAGTCATGTTGTGATGCTTCGTTGTATTTGCACATATCGAGCATATTGTGTGTATGATTGAAATGCTTGGTATGTGTGGGATCTGACTATCTAGTTGTTTATCTTTAGTAGCCTCTCTTACCGAGAAATGTCTCCTAGTGTTACCGCTGAGCCATGGTAGCTTGCTACTGCTCTGGAACACTTAGGCTGGCCGGCATGTGTCCTTCTTCGTTCCTGTGTCTGTCCCTTCGGGGAAATGTCACGCTTTGAGTACCGGAGTCCTGTTAGCCCGCTACAGCCCGGTTTACCGGAGTCCTGCTAGCCCAGTGCTACAGCCCGGACCCACTTGCTGATGACTGACACGTTCGAAGCTGGGTCATGGATGCCTGTCCCTGTAAGTCTGTGCCACTTTGGGTTTACGACTAGTCATGTCAGCCCGGGCTCTTTATCATATGGATGCTAGCGACACTATCATATACGTGAGCCAAAAGGCGCAAACGGTCCCGGGCAAAGGTAAGGCGACACCCGTGGGGATACCGTGCGTGAGGCCGCAAAGTGATATGAGGTGTTACCGGCTAGATCGATGTGACATCGAGTCGGGGTCCTGACAGTGCGTGAGGCCGCAAAGCGATATGAGGTGTTACATGCTAGATCGATGTGGCATCGAGTCGGGGTCCTGACAGCGTTGGTATCAGAGCCTGACTGTCTGTAGGTTTACTAAGCCATACTGGTCGAAGTTGAGTCTAGAAATTCTTTAGTTATGTAAGGGAATTGATTGTGGGAAGGAACGTAAGGCTCTTTTTACTCCTTATACCTCATGGCCTTCTGATCTGAGTCATCCTATCTTTCCTACGGGGTTAAGGAACTAGGCTTTCTCTTCCGTCTATCAGGATCACGTGTTACTACTCCGTAGTCCCATAGGATTGGTTGATCAGAGTCATATCCCAGTTTTGAGTATTTCCGGGTAGTCTGTTTAGTATGATCTCAGAACCTTGAGTAATGCTGATGAGTATGTTATTACCCCATTCTAGTAGGATGTCTCATTCTGAGCATTTTACTGCCGTTATGCTGCCGGAATTTCCCTAGGAGTTCGAGTGATACTAACTCCTTGTCCTACATTCTATAGCCTATAGTTAATGTTGACTCCGTCCCTGGTTTCGTTTCTCAGGATGTCATCAAGTTCCGTCGCTCGTAGCCAGAACCACGGAGATGGTAGGGATGAGGATCCTCCTGACCAGACTTTGTTGACAGAGTTCATGCTAGAGATGGAGAGGAACAAGCGTGAGTCCAACTGCTTGTTGGCACGTATCGAGGAGAACACCGCACATCAGTTCAAAGGGTCTGCTACCATTCATGACTTCATCCGCTTGCACCCACCCACCTTTCATCATTCCATTGAGCCACTCGATGCAGATGACTGGCTCCGTAGCATCACCCATAAGCTGCGTTCCGCGAACGTAGCTGAAGATGACAAGGTCACCTATGCCACATACCACCTGGAAGGTCCTGCTAGTCTTTGGTGGCAGAACTATGAGGCTATGCTTCCAGCTGGCCAGATTCCTACCTGGAAGGATTTCACTGAGGCTTTTCGCGAGCATCACATTCCCCAAGCCCTCCTTGATCGCAAGAGAGAAGAGTTCTGCAGTTTCACCCAGAGTAAGATGGCTGTTGATGCTTATAGCAGAGAGTTCGAGAACCTCGCCCGTTATGCCACAGAAGAAGTGTCCACGGATGCTAAGAAGCAGGCTAGGTTCCGGAAGGGTCTCAACCCCAAGTTGCGTCGTGATCTTCACCTGCATCATTGCGATACATTCCAAGCCCTTGTGAACAAGGCCATCAATGCAGAGACAGCTCAACTCACTTACGAGGAGTCTCGTAAGCACACCCGTGATTTGGGATCCTCCTCTGGCTCTAGTTCCCTGAAACGCCGGATTTGGGTCCCAAACTCCGCTCTTCCTTCCGGTTATACACCGAGGTCATCCTATGTGGTGCCTTCCCCAGCTCAGTCATATGTTCCACCCAGGCCTACTAGTAGACCGCTTGTTAGTGCGGGTCCCCGTCCAACCTCAGGGACTTGCTTCACCTGCGGGAAGCCAGGACACTATGCACGTGATTGCTCTCAGACTAGTTATGCTCCACCCCAGCCCGAGAAGACTGTTGGCTGTATTAAGCCATCACGCAAGATGATCAGTGTCAAATCAGCCCCCACTGAACGTGGACGTGTGCATCACGTCTCAGCTAAAGACGCTCATGATGATCCAGATGTCGTTCTTAGCACACTCCTCGTCAATTGTCACCCAACATCAGTTCTATTCGATACTGGAGCATCTCACTCTTTCATTTCTGAAGGCTATGCTCGTTTGCACGACATGTCATTTTGCGATATGCCAACCCCGCTAGTCATCCAAACTCCTGGATCCAAATGGCAAACCTCTAGCGTAAGCCATGGTAATGAAATCCTTGTTGACAGACTTGTATTCCTTGCATCACTTGTAGCCCTCAAGTCCTCAGATATTAACATCATCTTGGGTATGGACTGGATGACAACTCATCATGCCAAGATTGATTGTTACACAAGATCTGTTCAGCTTACACACCCATCTGGCAAGATAGTCACCGTCTCCACTAGAGTTGCAAAGCGTCAGCTCTATTCTCTTAATGCCAGCCCTCTTCCAGACCTTGAAGATATCCCGGTAGTCCGTGACTTTCCGGATGTCTTTCCAGAGGAACTGCCAGGTGTTCCACCTGACAGAGAGGTAGAGTTCGTCATAGATCTTATCCCAGGAACAACTCCAATCTCCCGGAGACCTTACAAGATGGCACCCCTAGAACTAGCCGAGCTTAAGAAAGAACTCGATGAGTCCTTGCAAAAGGGTTTCATCCGTCCTAGTTCTTCTCCTTGGGCTTGCCCCGTCCTTTTCGTCAAGAAGAAGGATGGTACGGACCGGATGGTTGTAGATTATCGTCCCGTTAATTTGGTCACGATAAAGAACAAGTATCCGCTCCCCAGGATCAACGACCTGTATGATCAGCTCGCTGGATCCTCAGTCTTCTCCAAGATGGATTTAAGGTTAGGCTACCATCAAATCAAGATCAGAAACGGGGACATTCCCAAGACAGCTTTTGTCACTCGTTATGGCCAGTACGAGTACACCGTCATGTCCTTCGGCCTAACCAACGCCCCAGCCACATTTTCCCGCCTGATGAACTCGATCTTCATGGAGTACTTAGATAAGTTCGTCGTGGTTTACCTCGATGATATTCTTATTTACTCAAAGAACGAGGAAGAGCATGCCGAACATCTTAGACTTGTGTTAGAAAAACTCAGAGAGCACCGCCTTTATGCCAAGTTCTCCAAGTGTGAATTTTGGTTGCCAGAAGTGACCTACCTAGGCCACGTAATCTCTGGTAAGGGCATTGCTGTCAATCCCGAGAGAGTTCAAGCCGTTCTCGATTGGACTCCACCTGAAACAGTCAAACAAGTTAGGAGTTTCCTTGGTCTAGCCAGCTATTGTCGCCGCTTTGTTGAAAACTTCTCCAAAGTAGCCAAACCCCTCACGGAACTTCTCAAGAAAGATAAAAAGTTCGAGTGGTCCCCACAGTGTGAGTACATTTTTCAGGAACTGAAAAGACGCCTGACTTCTGCTCCCATACTTGTGCCACCGGATTTCACTAAAGACTTTATTATCTACTGCAACGCCTCACGACAGGGACTAGGTTGCATTCTTATGCAGGATCGTCATGTGATTGCCTATGCATCTCGACAGTTGCATCCACATGAGGAGAATTATCCTACACATGATCTAGAGCTTGCAGCCGTAGTCTATGCACTCAAGACCTGGCGACATTACCTCCTTGGTAAACGTTGCGAGATCTACACCGATCACCAGAGTCTCAAGTATATCTTCACCCAACCGGATCTGAACCTTAGGCAAAGACGTTGGTTGGAGTTGATCACAGATTATGATCTAGGGATTACCTACACCCCAGGCAAAGCCAATGTCATGGCTGATGCTCTAAGCCGTAAATCCTATTGCAACAATCTCATGTTGCAGCAAGGCCAACCACTTCTCCATGAGGAATTCTGTAAGCTTAACCTTCACATTGCTCCTCGCGGATTCCTTTCTACCTTGGTGGCGAAACCTACCCTTGTGGATCTTATCATCGAAGCCCAGAAACATGATACGGGGATTACCCGGATCAAGAGAAACGTTAAGAAGGGAGTTGGTGGATGTTTCTCTATGGATGATCGTGGTGTTGTTTTCTTTGAGAATCGCTTGGTGGTTCCCAAGAAGCAACATCTTCGTCAGTTGATCCTTAAGGAGGCGCATGAATCTCCTCTCACGATTCATCCCGGTAGTACTAAGATGTATCAGGACCTACGCCAGAGGTTCTGGTGGACTAGGATGAAGAGAGAAATCGCTGAGTTCATTGATAAATGTGACGTTTGTCGTCGCGTTAAGGCAGAGCATCAAAGACCTGCTGGCACCCTTCAGCCTTTAGCTATTCCTGAATGGAAATGGGATAAAGTTAGTATGGACTTCATCACCGGCTTTCCCAGGACCAAGAGAGGGAATAACGCTATCTTCGTAGTCGTTGATCGTCTTTCCAAAGTGGCTCACTTCCTCCCTGTTCGAGAGAGTATCACTGCTAGTCAGCTTGCTGACTTATACATTTCTCGAATAGTATCACTCCATGGTGTTCCACTAGAGATCAATTCAGACCGTGGCAGTCTTTTCACTTCTCATTTCTGGGAGAGTTTCCAAACTGCCATGGGAACCCATCTTTCCTTCAGTACCGCTTTCCACCCTCAGTCGAGTGGTCAGGTGGAACGGGTCAATCAAATTCTCGAAGACATGCTCAGAGCTTGCGTTATCTCATTCGGTATGGATTGGGAGAAATGTCTTCCTTTTGCCGAGTTTGCTTATAACAATAGCTACCAATCCAGCCTCAAGCAAGCTCCTTTTGAGGTTCTCTATGGACGAAGATGTCGAACACCTTTGAACTGGTCAGAAACCGGTGAAAGACAATTCTTTGGACCGGATATGATCCAGGAGGCAGAAGAGCAAGTTCGCATCATCCGTGAGAATTTGAAAACAGCCCAGTCTCATCAGAAAAGCCAGTATGATCGTCATCATAAGGATATGACTTATGAAATTGGCGACCAAGCTTACCTTCGGGTTACTCCTTTGAAGGGTACCCATCGTTTCGGTATCAAGGGCAAGTTGGCTCCTCGTTACATTGGTCCCTTTCGCATTCTCGCTAAACGAGGAGAGGTTGCCTACCAGTTGGAACTACCCCCACATCTTTCTCGAGTTCATGATGTCTTCCACGTCTCTCAACTCAGGCGTTGCTTCTTGGATCCTATTCGTGGAGTGGACCACGAAATGCTTGATCTCCAAGATAACCTCACATACCGAGAGTACCCGGTTCGCATTCTTGATCAAGCAGAGCGTGTTACCCGACGTCAGAACATCAAGTTTCTCAAAGTTCAGTGGTCTCATCATTCCGAGAGAGAGGCTACTTGGGAGCGAGAAGATCGTCTTCGACTGGAGTACCCCACTTTCTTTCCGTCGACCCCTGAATCTCGAGACGAGATTCTTTCAAGTGGGGGCGAGTTGTCACATCCCTAGTCTGGTATGACTTAGACTAGCTAGCTATTTGTGCATCATATTTAAATTTCATTTAAATTTGAAATGAGGATTGGTGGAACCCTCAGAATCATTTTTGAAAATGACCCAAATAAAAATTTCTCCAAAAGGGTCCAAGAAAATGCTCATGATGCCCTCTAAAAATATTGGACAGAGATAAAAATCAAAACAATATTTTTAGGAGCTCATGGATATTTATTTTGGCCATTTGGATTAATTCGATAAATATTTGCATTGGAAATATATTTCTATATATATGAAATATGGTCCAAAAATTATGTCATTTATAAAGGAGCTCTAGAATAATACCATTAGCCCCTACAAAAATTGGCATAATAAAATTAAATGATTTAATATATCCATTAAATCAAACAAATGTCAGAAAAAAATAGAAAAACAGAAATAAAAGAAGGAGGGGCTTACCTGGGGCTCCCCCCCTGTGCAGCCCAGCCGCAGCAGGCCGGCCCAGCCAGCAGGCGGCCCAGCCCACCTGGCCCCTCCTCTGTCGTCTTCCTCCCCGACAGGGGAACGGCGTGTGCCCGACGCTCGCCGGCACGCGCGCGCGCCACCTCCCCCCTGCTGGCCACCTCCTGCTTCCCCGGACTCCCTCCCAATGCCACAGAGACGGCCACGTACCCCAGGCCCTCTCATTCCTCCTCCCCCCCATGCTCATCCCCTCCTCTGGCTCCCCCTCACTTCCACCGAACGCGGCCGCCGCCGCCGACGAAAACCACCACGGCCACAACCACCCCCTCGCCCCTCGGTTGTGCCCACGAGCTCCGCGACGTCGTCCTCGACCCCCTCACCGAACCACGCCCCGCCGGAAGCCCTGCAGCATCGACTTCGAGCTCTTCTTCAACCTTCGGCCGCCGGTGACCTCGTCTTCGATTCGCGCCGTCTAGGTCGTCCCCAGGCCCACTGAGCTGCGCTTCGACCTCCCAGTGAGCTCCGCCGCCGTTCCCCTTTCTTCTCCCCCTCGTATCCACGCCGTAGCACCATTCCCCACCACGGCCGAAGCCTCTCGCCGCCGTCCATGTCGCCGCCGCCGTCTCGGCCCGCCTCCGCCCAAACCAAGCCTCCCTCCGCGTTCCTGGTGCCACGAGGGTGCCGCCGGGCCCCTCAGGTGGCCTCCCCGTGCCCCGCAGCCCGATCCCGCTCGCGCCCGAACTCCGGCCGCCGCCGCGAGCCTTGCTCCAGCGAGCTCCGGCCGTCCCCGCTCCTCCCACCTGTCCCACTAGATGCGCGAGAGCCCGGGCTACGCCCCGGTGCTCTCAGACGCCGTCCCCGTGGCCTGTGGCGCGGACTCCGCCGCGTCCAGAGGTCGCCGGCGACGAGCCCCCGTCGCCTGAGCCCTGCCAGGTGGGGCCGGCCCGTCAGGTGATTAGCTTAGTACTAATCACCATTAACTAACCCCCCCTGACGCTGACCAGTGGGCCCGACCCCCCTAACCTTTTAATTAAATTAAATAAACCCCTGTTAACCCCCCCTGTCACTGACGTGTGGGTCCCACACGTCAGGTTTGACCCGGACCAGCCCAGTTGACCGCTGACGTCGTGCTGACGTCATGCTGGCGCAGTATATAATTTCTGGATTTAATTAAATCAGGAAAATCCAGAAAATGATTTTAAACTTCAAAAATTCATAGAAATTCAACCGTAGCTCAGATTAAAATAATTTATATATGAAAAATTATCAGAAAAATGCAATCTTTCCATCTGTACTAGTTTCATGCATGAAAAACCAACTTATACATGCTGAATATGGGAAAACACATTAGGGCATATATAAGAGACTTAATTTAGAAATGCATTTGAACCTTTGGTTCAAAAGGACTTCAAACCAAATGTTTACTAGATGCATTAGCTCAAACAGCATCACATCTACATGCCATGTTCATGCATCATATTGTTGCATATGATTGTGTATTGATTGCCGGCACCGTTCCTTCTCGATAGGTCCTACTCCGGAGACGTTCCAGAGTACCTGTCTGTGAAGCAGTGCCTTCCTTGTTGATTTACCAGGCAAGCAACCCCCCTTGTTCATTTCGATAAAACCCTACCCTCTCGCTCCTGCTCTCAGTTATTGCATTAGGACAACAACGATTCATCTGCTACTTTGTGCTGCGGTAGTTGAACCCATTCCTCTGCATGACCTGTCATTGCCACAGTAAATAGTTAAAAACCCACTAGCATGTGTAGGAGTTGATTGAAGCCATTGTTGTGTTCCTACCATGCTATGCCTGCTATTGCTTAGAGTTGTGTCAGGTCTGGTTCATTGGGAATGAATTGGAGTGTTACGATATGTTCTGATGCTGAGAGTGAAGTGTGTGAACACGATTTGGTAAAGGTAGCGGTGAGAGGCCATGTAGGAGTACATGGTGGGTTGTCTCATTGGAACCGTCCTTAAGCACTGAGTTCTATGTATGTTGTCCAATGACTCGATACTACCACACATTGGGTTCCGGTAACTCGACCCCTCTCGACTTATTAACCAACTTGGTCTCTGTCCAGGAGTCGCAACTAGTTTCTGGTGTTTGTAGGTAGTGCTATTTTTCTACCAAGTGGCACCCGGCAGGGTGGGCTTGGGATAGACTAGGCACACGTGGCACAGTGTACCGAGTGGCACCCGGTTGGTGGACTCGGGAACCCTGCTCACATCGTTTGGGGCCGTGAGCGACACCCCGGCCGGATCTCCTTGCGGATGGAACCCGAATAGGCGATAAACCTGGACTAGAGTCTTGTGTGGTTAGTCAGGTCGTGGCCGACACCCTCGCCAGGCTTCCGCTTGAAGGTTGCCGAGATACATGACGTGTACATGGCGGTAAGTGGCGAGAGCGTGTGTGAAGAAGTACACCCCTGCAGGGTTAACATGATCTATTCGAATAGCCGGGTCCGCGGTTATGGACTTCTTGGATGCTTACATGGTACATAGACAACTTGAAGTGGATACCCTAAAATGCTCAAGACATGTGTGAGTGCTATGGATGGCCTTCTCGTAGGGAGACGGGAATGAATCCATAGTAGTGTATTGTATGGTGATTAGTGGACTCGTGTTCGTTGTTTCACCTCAAGAGTTTCTGGTAGTCGTAGAACAGGATAGCCACAGAGTCAAAGCTGGCTTGCTGCAACTAAACCCCACATTACCTCTTGATACAGATGCATGTATGATAGGATCTGATGTAAGTCTTGCTGAGTACCTTTGTACTCATGTTGCTTTATTTATGTTTTTGCAGCGGAGACTTCGGTCTTACTAGGGTTCTCATGGACTTCGACTAGTAGCTAGTACCTCAGCTACGATCTTGATCGGATGTTGTAGATAGTCAGGCTCTTCAGCCTTTTTCATTTGTAGATGTCTGTACCCAGACATGTAATGCTTCCGCTTGTTGCTTGTATGCTCTGTATGATGGGTCTTGTGACCCCTGTTTGCAATAATTGCTATGACGGCTCTTCTGAGCCTTTATCTATATGAGTTGTTGAGTTATGCTGTGATGCCATGTTGTACAGCACATACTTGCATGTTATGCGTACGTGTAATGTGTATTGCTATGTGTGGGATCTGACTATCTAGTTGTTTATCCTTAGTAGCCTCTCTTACCGGGAAATGTCTCCTAGTGCTTCCACTGAGCCCTGGTAGCTTGCTACTGCTCCGGAACACTTAGGCTGGCCGGCATGTGTCCTTCTTCGATCCTGTGTCTGTCCCTTCGGGGAAATGTCACGCGATGAATACCGGAGTCCTGCTAGCCCGCTACAGCCCGGTTCACCAGAGTCCTGTTAGCCCAGTGCTACAGCCTGGATTCACTCGCTGATGACCGACACGTTCGATGCTGGGTCATGAATGCCTGTCCCTGTAAGTTAGTGCCACTTTGGGTTTACGACTAGCCATGTCAGCCCGGGCTCTTTATCATATGGATGCTAGCGACACCATCACATACGTGTGCCAAAATGCGCAAACGGTCCCGGGCAAAGGTAAGGCGACACCCGTGGGGATACCGTGCGTGAGGCCGCAAAGCGATATGAGGTGTTACATGCTAGATCGATGTGGCATCGAGTCGGGGTCCTGACATCGGCTCAGCTCATTCCCGCAACACGTCGCGCGCGCGCGTCGTGACAAGGCGAGGCAAGGCGGGCGGCGGCGGAGGAGCGCGCGTGTACAACTCCTATTCCCAAGCTCCCAATAGCAAGTGGTAGAGCAGCCCTTATAAAAAGGTCTCACTCTTCTTACTATAGCAGTATGGTACTAAACTTCCCACACTTCCCACCACTTGTCATGCACATTAACGGGCCTTAGAGATTAACCAGGGATTTTTGTCTTATATGGGCCTAAGCCCATCCATAATCCATCAATCCCCCACCAGATCTTGAGGCACATAAGTTTGTCAACTGTTCCAAACAATGTTTGATATACCAGAATTTTTAGTGGAGACTGCTAAGTTGAACTTCCACCTAAAGCAATAGGATTAGAATTCTTCACTACTGAAAAATGGAATATGCCTTGAATTGTCAGTCTGGCGTGCAAAAGTTTCGCCTATTGTCAGCTGATACGTGGCTGCCAAAGGCTAAACCCCACAGGTGGAGCTTATTAGTCATACTCCTTACCTTCTCATGAGATTCCTAGAGATCACCCAATCTCATAGACTGTGACCAACAGTCGGGCTCACATAGGTGTGTTCCTCCAAAGAATGCTCTGTAGGTTAGCATCTTGCTACATAAACTTTGGAACACATTAAGACAAAAGTCAGCCTGCCTTACAGAATTGAGAGTATTATTGCATCTCCAACGGAGTGGGTTAATTATGGCTACTCTCTGTAGTTGACCGTTGGATTGTTTTCCTAGGTACTAATTCATGGGATCTCCGATCACATTGGTTGGTTACCCCCATGGCAACTTACCTGGGTGTCATACCCATCTCCCTCGATGCATTTTCTATCACAATCCGTGATAGCCCTTTTGTAAAAGGGTCTGCTAGATTTTTAGCTGTCTGGATATAATCCAACGCTATCACTCCGGAGTTTCTTGATTTTCTGACAGATTTTAATCTTATTCTTATGTGCTTCGTGGATTTCATGTTGTCCTTTGAACTCTTAGCCTTGGCAATCATAGTTTGATTGTCACAGTTCATAAGGGTAGCCGGGACTGGTTTATCAACCATCGAAAAATCCATCAAAAGCTCTTGAAGCCATTCTGCTTCGACACATGATGTGTCTAATGCTGTGAGTTCTGCTTCCATTGTCGATCTTGTTAAGATCGTCTACTTGCAAGACTTCTAGGAAACAACACCACCACCAAGTGTGAAGACATATCCACTTGTGGCTTTCATCTCATCAGCATCAGATATCCAATTCGGATCACTATACCCCTCAAGTACCGTCGGGTACCCAGAATAGTGAATTCTGTAGTTCATAGTACCTTGCAGATAACACATCACTCGCTCAACAACATGCCAATGCACATCTCTCGGATTGGAAACAAACCAACTTAGTTTTCACACATCAAATGAGATGTCAGGACGACTAGCATAAGATAGGTACATCAGTGGACCAACTACTTGAGAATATCTCAATTGATCTATAGCCATGCCTTCGAACTTTCAAATCTGCATGCTAGGATCATATGGTGTTGCAGAAGGTTTGTGGTCCAAAATATCCAAAATGGCTCAAAATCTTCTCAACATAGTGAGATTGCAAAAGTGTACTTCAACCCTGAGTGTTTCTCAATAACTTGATGTTCAAGATAACATCATCCACGTCTAGGTCTTTCATCTAAAAGTTATGAGATAGAAAAGCCTTGACCTCCTCAATGACTTTGAGGTGGGTCCCAAATATCAGTATGTCATCGACATATAGACACAATATTACTCCTCCGTCTCCATGATAGCGATAGTATACACATTTGTTAGCTTTGCTAACAACAAAGCCAACATATGTCAAAGTTGTATTAAACTTCTCATGCCATTGCTTAGGCGCTTGTTTCAGGCCATACAAAGATTTCACTAGTTTGCACACCTTTCTTGCCTGACCATTTACTACAAAGCCATCTGGCTGTTGCATGTAAATTTCCTCATCTAGCTCTCCGTTAAGGAAAGCCGTCTTAACATCCATCTGAGGAACAATAAGACCATGCAAGGCAGCCAAAGCGAGTAACACTCGAATGGTTGTCAGTCTGGCCATAGGTGAGTAAGAATCAAAGAAATCCTCTTCTTCTTTCTAGGTATAACCCTTGGCCACAAGCCTAGCCTTGTACTTCTCAACAGTACCATCGGTCCTAAGCTTCCTCTTCAACACCCACTTACATCCCAATGGTTGGCAACCATAAGGATGATTAGTGATTTCCCATGTCCCGTTAGCCAAGATGGAATCCATCTCGCTACGGACTGCATCCTTCCAGTACCCAGCATCGGGAGATGCATAAGCTTCTAAAATGGAACTGGGAGTTTCGTCATCCATGAGGTATGATACGTCTCCAACGTATCTATAATTTATGAAGCATTCATGCTATTTTATTACCTCTTTTGAATGATTACGAGCTTTATTATACACTTTTATATTACTTTTGGGACTAACTTATTAACCGGAGGCCCATCCCATATTGCTGTTTTATTGCCTATTTCAGTATTTCGAAGAAAAGGAATATCAAACAGAGTCCAAACGGAATGAAACCTTCGGCAGTGTGATTTTTTCGAAGAATATCATCCGGGAGACTTGGAGTTCACGTCAGAAGAGCCTCAAGGAGGCCAGGAGATAGGAGGGCGCGCCCACCCATCCTGGGTGCGCCCCCTGTCTCGTGGGCCCCTCGAGCACCCCCCGACCGACTTCTTTCTCCTATATAGTCCCACATACCCTAAAAACATCCACAGAGAAGATAGATCGGGAGTTCCGCTGCCGCAAGCCTCTGTAGCCACCAAAAACCTCTCGGGAGCCCGTTCCGGCACCCTGCCAGAGGGGGGATCCCATCACCGGTGGCCATCTTCATCATCCCGGTGCTCTCCATGACGAGGAGGGAGTAGTTCACCCTCGAGGCTGAGGGTATGTACCAGTAGCTATGTGTTTGATCTCTCTCTCTCATGTTCTCTCTCGTGTTCCCTCTATGGAACAATCTTGATGTATCCCGAGCTTTGCTATTATTATTGGATCTTATGATGTTTCTCGCCCCTACTCTCTTGTGATGAATTGAGTTTCCCCTTTGAAGTTATCTTATTGGATTGAGTCTTTAATGATTTGAGAACACTTGATGTATGTCTTGCCGTGCTTATTGTTGGGTTTCGTAGTAATTTCAAAAATTTTCCTACGCACACGCAAGATCATGTGATGCATAGCAACGAGGGGGAGAGTATTATCTACGTACCCTACGCAGACCGACTGCGTAAGCGATGACACGACGTAGAGGAAGTAGTCGTACGTCTTCACGATCCAACCGATCAAGTACCGAAACTACGGCACCTCCGAGTTCGAGCACACGTTCAGCTCGATGACGATCCCCGGACTCCGATCCAGCAAAGTGTCGGGGAAGAGTTCCGTCAGCACGACGGCGTGGTGACGATCTTGATGAAATACAGCAGCAGGGCTTCGCCTAAACTCCACTACAGTATTATCGAGGAATATGGTGGCAGGGGGCACCGCACACGGCTAAGGAATAGATCACGTGGATCAACTTGTGTCAACTTGTGTGTTTAGAGGTGCCCCTGCCTCCGTATATAAAGGAGGAGAGGAGGGGAGGCTGGCCGGCCAAGGGGGGAGGCGCAGGAGAGTCCTACTCCCTCTGGGAGTAGGATTCCCCCTCCAATCCTAGTCCAACTAGGATTCCTCGGAGGGGAAAAGAGGAGGAGGGGGCCGGCCACCTCTCCTAGTCCTAATAGGACTAGGGGAAGGGGGGGGGCACAGCCCATCTAGGGCAGCCCCTTCTCTTTTCCACTAAGGCCCACTATGGCCCAAATAGCTCCCGGGGGGTTCCGGTAACCCTCTCGGTATTCCGGTAAAATCCCGATTTCACCCGGAACACTTCCGATATCCAAATATAGGCTTCCAATATATAAATCTTTACGTCTCGACCATTTCGAGACTCCTCGTCATGTCCGTGATCACATCCGGGACTCCGAACAACCTTCGGTACATCAAAATGCATAAACTCATAATATAACTGTCATCGTAACCTTAAGCGTGCGGACCCTACGGGTTCGAGAACAATGTAGACATGACCGAGACACGTCTCTGGTCAATAACCAATAGCGGGACCTGGATGCCCATATTGGCTCCTACATATTCTACGAAGATCTTTATTGGTCAGACCGCATAACAACATACGTTGTTCCCTTTTTCATCGGTATGTTACTTGCCCGAGATTCGATCGTCGGTATCCAATACCTAGTTCAATCTCGTTACCGGCAAGTCTCTTTACTCGTTCCGTAATACATCATCTCACAACTAACATATTAGTTGTAATGCTTGCAAGGCTTATGTGATGTGTATTACCGAGAGGGCCCAGAGATACCTCTCCGACAATCGGAGTGACAAATCCTAATCTCGAAATACGCCAACCCAACATCGACCATTGGAGACACCTGTAGTACTCCTTTATAATCACCCAGTTACGTTGTGACGTTTGGTAGTACCCAAAGTGTTCCTCCGGTAAACGGGAGTTGCATAATCTCATAGTCATAGGAACATGTATAAGTCATGAAGAAAGCAATAGCAACATACTAAACGATCGGGTGCTAAGCTAATGAAATAGGTCATGTCAATCAGATCATTCTGCTAATGATGTGACCTCGTTAATCAAATAACAACTCATTGTTCATGGTTAGGAAACATAACCATCTTTGATTAACGAGCTAGTCAAGTAGAGGCATACTAGTGACACTTTGTTTGTCTATGTATTCACACATGTATTATGTTTCCGGTAAATACAATTCTAGCATGAATAATAAACATTTATCATGATTATAAGGAAATAAATAATAACTTTATTATTGCCTCTAGGGCATATTTCCTTCAGTCTCCCGCTTGCACTAGAGTCAATAATCTAGATTACACTGTAATGATTCTAACACCCATGGAGCCTTGGTGCTGATCATGTTTTGCTCGTGGAAGAGGCTTAGTCAACGGGTCTGCAACATTCAGATCCGTATGTATCTTGCAAATCTCTATGTCTCCCACCTGGACTAGATCCCGGATGGAGTTGAAGCGTCTCTTGATGTGTTTGGTCCTTTTGTGAAATCTGGATTCCTTTGCCAAGGCAATTGCACCAGTATTGTCACAAAAGATTTTCATTGGACCCGATGCACTAGGTATGACACCTAGATCGGATATGAACTCCTTCATCTAGACTCCTTCATTTGCTGCTTCCTAAGCAGCTATCTATTCCGCTTCACATGTAGATCCCGCTACGACGCTTTGTTTAGAACTGCACCAACTGACAGCTCCACCGTTTAATGTAAACACGTATCCGGTTTGCGATTTAGAATCGTCCGGATCAGTGTCAAAGCTTGCATCAACGTAACCTTTTACGATGAGCTCTTTGTCACCTCCATATACGAGAAACATATCCTTAGTCCTTTTCAGGTATTTCAGGATGTTCTTGACCGCTGTCCAGTGATCCACTCCTGGATTACTTTGGTACCTCCCTGCTAAACTTATAGCAAGGCACACATCAGGTCTGGTACACAGCATTGCATACATGATAGAGCCTATGGCTGATGCATAGGGAACATCTTTCATATTCTCTCTATCTTCTGCAGTGGTCGGGCATTGAGTCTTACTCAATTTCACACCTTGTAATACAGGCAAGAATCCTTTCTTTGCTTGATCCATTTTGAATTTCTTCAAAATCTTGTCAAGGTATGTGCTTTGTGAAAGTCCAATTAAGTGTCTTGATCTATCTCTATAGATCTTAATGCCTAATATGTAAGCAGCTTCACCGAGGTCTTTCATTGAAAAACTTTTATTCAAGTATCCCTTTATGCTATCCAGAAATTCTATATCATTTCCAATGAGTAATATGTCATCCACATATAATATCAGAAATGCTACAGAGCTCCCACTCACTTTCTTGTAAATACAGGCTTCTCCGAAAGTCTGTATAAAACCAAATGCTTTGATCACACTATCAAAACGTTTATTCCAACTCCGAGAGGCTTGCACCAGTCCATAAATGGATCGCTGGAGCTTGCACACTTTGTTAGCTTCCTTTGGATCGACAAAACCTTCTGGTTGCATCATATACAACTCTTCTTCCAGAAATCCATTCAGGAATGCAGTTTTGACATCCATCTGCCAAATTTCATAATCATAAAATGCGGCAATTGCTAACTGTTGGGTTTCGTAGTAATTTCAAAAAATTTCCTACGCGCACACAGGATCATGTGATGCATAGCAACGAGAGGAGAGTGTTGTCTACGTACCCAACGCAGACCGACTGCGGAAGCAATGACACGACGTAGAGGAAGTAGTCGTACGTCTTCACGATCCAACCGATCAAGCACCGAAACTACGGCACCTCCGAGTTCGAGCACACGTTCAGCTCGATGACGATCCCCGGACTCCGATCCAGCAAAGTGTCGGGGAAGAGTTTCGTCAGCACGACGGCGTGGTGACGATCTTGATGAACTACAGCAGCAGGGCTTCGCCTAAACTCCGCTACAGTATTATCGAGGAATATGGTGGCAGGGGGCACCGCACACGGCTAAGGAATCGATCACGTGGATCAACTTGTGTCAACTTGTGTGTTTAGAGGTGCCCCTGCCTCCGTATATAAAGGAGGAGAGGAGGGGAGGCTGGCCGGCCAAGGGGGGAGGCGCAGGAGAGTCCTACTCCCACTGGGAGTAGGATTCCCCCTCCAATCCTAGTCCAACTAGGATTCCTCGGAGGGGAAAAGAGGAGGAGGGGGCCGGCCACCTCTCCTAGTCCTAATAGGACTAGGGGAAGGGGGTGGCGCGCAGCCCATCTAGGGCAGCCCCTTTCTCTTTTCCACTAAGGCCCACTATGGCCCAAATAGCTCCCGGGGGGTTCCGGTAACCCTCTCGGTATTCCGGTAAAATCCCGATTTCACCCGGAACACTTCCGATATCCAAATATAGGCTTCCAATATATCAATCTTTACGTCTCGACCATTTCGAGACTCCTCGTCATGTCCGTGATCACATCCGGGACTCCGAACAACCTTCGGTTCATCAAAATGCATAAACTCATAATATAACTGTCATCGTAACCTTAAGCGTGCGGACCCTACGGGTTCGAGAACAATGTAGACATGACCGAGACACGTCTCTGGTCAATAACCAATAGCGGGACCTGGATGCCCATATTGGCTCCTACATATTCTACGAAGATCTTTATCGGTCAGACCGCATAACAACATACGTTGTTCCCTTTGTCATCGGTATGTTACTTGCCCGAGATTCGATCGTCGGTATCCAATACCTAGTTCAATCTCGTTACAGGCAAGTCTCTTTACTCGTTCCGTAATACATCATCTCACAACTAACATATTAGTTGTAATGCTTGCAAGGCTTATGTGATGTGTATTACCGAGAGGGCCCAGAGATACCTCTCCGACAATCGGAGTGACAAATTCTAATCTCGAAATACGCCAACCCAACATCGACCATTGGAGACACCTGTAGTACTCCTTTATAATCACCCAGTTACGTTGTGACGTTTGGTAGTACCCAAAGTGTTCCTCCGGTAAACGGGAGTTGCATAATCTCATAGTCATAGGAACATGTATAAGTCATGAAGAAAGCAATAGCAACATACTAAACGATCGGGTGCTAAGCTAATGGAATGGGTCATGTCAATCAGATCATTCTACTAATGATGTGACCTCGTTAATCAAATAACAACTCATTGTTCATGGTTAGGAAACATAACCATCTTTGATTAACGAGCTAGTCAAGTAGAGGCATACTAGTGACACTATGTTTGTCTATGTATTCACACATGTATTATGTTTCCGGTAAATACAATTCTAGCATGAATAATAAACATTTATCATGATTATAAGGAAATAAATAATAACTTTATTATTGCCTCTAGGGCATATTTCCTTCAGTCTCCCACTTGCACTAGAGTCAATAATCTAAATTACACTGTAATGATTCTAACACCCATGGAGCCTTGGTGCTGATCATGTTTTGCTCGTGGAAGAGGCTTAGTCAACGGGTCTGCAACATTCAGATCCGTATGTATCTTGCAAATCTCTATGTCTCCCACCTGGACTAGATCCCGGATGGAGTTGAAGCGTCTCTTGATGTGTTTGGTCCTTCTATGAAATCTGGATTCCTTTGCCAAGGCAATTGCACCAGTATTGTCACAAAAGATTTTCATTGGACCCGATGCGCTAGGTATGACACCTAGATCGGATATGAACTCCTTCATCCAGACTCCTTCATTTGCTGCTTCCGAAGCAGCTATGTATTCCGCTTCACATGTAGATCCCGCTACGACGCTTTGTTTAGAACTGCACCAACTGACAGCTCCACCGTTTAATGTAAATACGTATCCGGTTTGCGATTTAGAATCGTCCGGATCAGTGTCAAAGCTTGCATCAATGTAACCTTTTACGATGAGCTCTTTGTCACCTCCATATACGAGAAACATATCCTTAGTCCTTTTCAGGTATTTCAGGATGTTCTTGACCGCTGTCCAGTGATCCACTCCTGGATTACTTTGGTACCTCCCTGCTAAACTTATAGCAAGGCATACATCAGGTCTGGTACACAGCATTGCATACATGATAGATCCTATGGCTGATGCATAGGGAACATCTTTCATATTCTCTCTATCTTCTGCAGTGGTCGGGCATTGAGTCTTACTCAATTTCATACCTTGTAACACAGGCAAGAACCCTTTCTTCGCTTGATCCATTTTGAACTTCTTCAAAATTTTGTCAAGGTATGTGCTTTGTGAAAGTCCAATTAAACGTTTTGATCTATCTCTATAGATCTTAATGCCTAATATGTAAGCAGCTTCACCGAGGTCTTTCATTGAAAAACTTTTATTCAAGTATCCCTTTATGCTATCCAGAAATTCTATATCATTTCCAATCAGTAATATGTCATCCACATATAATATCAGAAATGCTATAGAGCTCCCACTCACTTTCTTGTAAATACAGGCTTCTCCGAAAGTCTGTATGAAACCAAATGCTTTGATCACACTATCAAAACGTTTATTCCAACTCCGAGAGGCTTGCACCAGTCCATAAATGGATCGCTGGAGCTTGCACACTTTGTTAGTTCCCTTTGGATCGACAAAACCTTCCGGTTGCATCATATACAATTCTTCTTCTAGAAATCCATTCAGGAATGCAGTTTTGACATCCATCTGCCAAATTTCATAATCATAAAATGCGGCAATCGCTAACATGATTCGGACGGACTTAAGCATCGCTACGGGTGAGAAGGTCTCATCGTAGTCAATCCCTTGAACTTGTCGAAAACCTTTTGCGACAAGTCGAGCTTTGTAGACAGTAACATTACCATCAGCGTCAGTCTTCTTCTTAAAGATCCATTTATTCTCAATTGCTTGCCGATCATCGGGCAAGTCAACCAAAGTCCATACTTTGTTCTCATACATGGATCCCATCTCAGATTTCATGGCTTCAAGCCACTTTGCGGAATCTGGGCTCACCATCGCTTTTTCATAGTTCGTAGGTTCATCATGATCTAGTAGCATGACTTCCAGAACAGGATTACCGTACCACTCTGGCGCGGATCTTACTCTGGTTGATCTACGTGGTTCAGTAGTATCTTGATCTGAAGTTTCATGATCATTATCATTGGCTTCCTCACTAACTGGTGTAGGTGTCACTGAAACAGTTTTCTGTGATGAACTACTCTCCAGTAAGGGAGCAGGTACAGTTACCTCGTCAAGTTCCACTTTCCTCCCACTCACTTCTTTCGAGAGAAACTCCTTCTCTAGAAATGATCCATTCTTAGCAACGAATGTCTTGCCTTCGGATCTGTGATAGAAGGTGTACCCAACAGTTTCCTTTGGGTATCCTATGAAGACACATTTCTCCGATTTGGGTTCGAGCTTATCAGGTTGAAGCTTTTTCACATAAGCATCGCAGCCCCAAACTTTAAGAAACGACAACTTTGGTTTCTTGCCAAACCACAGTTCATAAGGCGTCATCTCAACGGATTTTGATGGTGCCCTATTTAACGTGAATGCGGCCGTCTCTAAAGCATAACCCCAAAATGATAGCGGTAAATCTGTAAGAGACATCATAGATCGCACCATATCTAGTAAAGTACGATTACAACGTTCGGACACACCATTGCATTGTGGTGTTCCGGGTGGCGTGAGCTGTGAAACTATTCCACAGTTTTTCAAATGTACACCAAACTCGTAACTCAAATATTCTCCTCCACGATCAGATCGTAGAAACTTTATTTTCTTGTTACGATGATTTTCAACTTCACTCTGAAATTCTTTGAACTTTTCAAATGTTTCAGACTTATGCTTCATTAAGTAGATATATCCATATCTGCTCAAATCATCTGTGAAGGTGAGAAAATAACGATATCTGCCTCGAGCCTCAATATTCATTGGACCACATACATCGGTATGTATGATTTCCAACAAATCTGTTGCTCTCTCCATAGTACCGGAGAACGGTGTTTTAGTCATCTTGCCCATGAGGCACGGTTTGCAAGTACCAAGTGATTCATAATCAAGTGGTTCCAAAAGTCCATCAGCATGGAGTTTCTTCATGCGCTTTATACCGATATGACCTAAACGACAGTGCCACAAATAAGTTGCACTTTCATTATCAACTCTGCATCTTTTGGTTTCAACATTATGAATATGTGTATTACTACTATCGAGATTCAATAAGAATAGACCACTCTTCAAGGGTGCATGACCATAAAAGATATTACTCATATAAATAGAACAACCATTATTCTCTGATTTAAATGAATAACCGTCTCGCATTAAACAAGATCCAGATATAATGTTCATGCTCAACGCTGGCACCAAATAACAATTATTTAGGTCTAATATTAATCCCGAAGGTAGATGTAGAGGTAGCGTGCCGACTGCGATCACATCGACTTTGGAACCGTTTCCCACGCGCATCGTCACCTCGTCCTTAGCCAATCTTCGCTTAATCCGTAGCCCCTGTTTTGAGTTGCAAATATTAGCAACAGAACCAGTGTCAAATACCCAGGTGCTACTGCGAGCATTGGTAAGGTACACATCAATAACATGTATATCACATATACCTTTGTTCACCTTGCCATCCTTCTTATCTGCCAAATACTTGGGGCAGTTTCGCTTCCAGTGACCAGTCTGCTTGTAGTAGAAGCACTCAGTTTCAGGCTTAGGTCCAGACTTGGGTTTCTTCTCTTGAGCAGCAACTGGCTTGCTGTTCTTCTTGAAGTTCCCTTTCTTCTTTCCTTTGCCCTTTTTCTTGAAACTAGTGGTTTTTTTAACCATCAACACTTGATGCTCCTTTTTGATTTCTACCTCCGCAGCTTTCAGCATTGCGAAGAGCTCGGGAATAGTCTTGTTCATCCCTTGCATATTATAGTTCATCACGAAGCTCTTGTAGCTTGGCGGCAGTGATTGGAGAATTCTGTCAATGACGCAATCATCCAGAAGATTAACTCCCAATTGAATCAAGTGATTATTATACCCAGACATTTTGAGTATATGCTCACTGACAGAACTGTTCTCCTCCATCTTGCAGCTATAGAACTTATTGGAGACTTCATATATCTCAATTCGGGCATTTGCTTGAAATATTAACTTCAACTCCTGGAACATCTCATATGCTCCATGACGTTCAAAACGTCGTTGAAGTCCCGATTCTAAGCCGTAAAGCATGGCACACTGAACTATTGAGTAGTCATCAGTTTTGCTCTGCCAGACGTTCATAACATCTGGTGTTGCTCCAGTAGCAGGCCTGGCGCCCAGCGGTGCTTCCCGGACGTAATTCTTCTGTGCAGCAATGAGGATAATCCTCAAGTTACGGACCCAGTCCGTGTAATTGCTACCATCATCTTTCAACTTTGCTTTCTCAAGGAACGCATTAAAATTCAACGGAACAACAACACGAGCCATCTATCTACAATCAACATAAACAAGCAAGATACTTTCAGGGACTAAGTTCATGATAAATTTTAAGTTCAATTAATCATATTACTAAAGAACTCCCACTTAGATAGACATCCCTCTAATCCTCTAAGTGATTACGTGATCCAAATCAACTAAACCATGTCCGATCATCACGTGAGATGGAGTAGTTTCATCGGTGAACATTATTATGTTGATCATATCTACTATATGATTCACGCTCGACCTTTCGGTCTCCGTGTTCCGAGGCCATATCTGCATATGCTAGGCTCGTCAAGTTTAACCTGAGTATTCTGCGTGCGCAACTGTTTTGCACCCGTTGTATTTGAACGTAGAGCCTATCACACCCGATCATCACGTGGTGTCTCAGCACGAAGAACTTTCGCAACGGTGCATACTCAGGGAGAACACTTCTTGATAATTCAGTGAGAGATCATCTTATAATGCTACCGTCAATCAAAGCAAGATAAGATGCATAAAGAGATAAACATCACATGCAATCAATATAAGTGATATGATATGGCCATCATCATCTTGTGCTTGTGATCTCCATCTCCAAAGCACCGTCATGATCACCATCGTCACCGGCGCGACACCTTGATCTCCATCGTAGCATCGTTGTCGTCTCGCCAATCTTATGCTTCCACGACTATCACTACCGTTTAGTAATAAAGTAAAGCATTACATCGCGATTGCATTGCA
This sequence comes from Triticum dicoccoides, assembly GCF_002162155.2. NCBI lineage: Eukaryota > Viridiplantae > Streptophyta > Magnoliopsida > Poales > Poaceae > Triticum > Triticum dicoccoides. Next base: position 493,881,876 of record NC_041393.1, on the reverse strand, counting down.
TACAATAAAGCGACAACCATATGGCTCCTGCCAGTTGCCGATAACTCAGTTACAAAACATGATCATCTCATACAATAAAATTCAGCATCATGCCTTGACCATATCACATCACAACATGCCCTGCAAAAACAAGTTAGACGTCCTCTACTTTGTTGTTGCATGTTTTACGTGGCTGCTACGGGCTTAAGTAAGAACCAATCTCACCTACGCATCAAAACCACAACGATAGTTTGTCAAATAGACTCCGTTTTAACCTTCGCAAGGACCGGGCGTAGCCATACTTGGTTCAACTAAAGTTGGAGAGGCAGTCGCCCGCAAGCCATCTCTGTGCAAAGCACGTCGAGGGAACCGGTCTCGCGTAAGTGTACGCGTAAGGTTGGTCCGGGTCGTCTCGTCCAACAATACCGCCGAACCAAAGTATGACATGCTGGTAGGCAGTATGACTTGTATCGTCCACAACTCACTTGTGTTCTACTCGTGCATATAACATCAACATAAATAACCTAGGCTCTGATACCACTGTTGGGTTTCGTAGTAATTTCAAAAAATTTCCTACGCACACGCAAGATCATGTGATGCATATCAACGAGGGGGAGAGTATTATCTACGTACCCTACTTAGACCGACTGCGGAAGCGATGACACGACGTAGAGGAAGTAGTCGTACGTCTTCACGATCCAACTGATCAAGTACCGAAACTACGGCACCTCCGAGTTCGAGCACACGTTCAGCTCGATGACGATCCCCGGACTCCGATCCAACAAAGTGTCGAGGAAGAGTTCCGTCAGCACGACGGCGTGGTGACGATCTTGATGAAATACAGCAGCAGGGCTTCGCCTAAACTCCACTACAGTATTATCGAGGAATATGGTGGCAGGGGGCACCGCACACGGCTAAGGAATAGATCACGTGGATCAACTTGTGTCAACTTGTGTGTTTAGAGGTGCCCCTGCCTCCGTATATAAAGGAGGAGAGGAGGGGAGGCTGGTCGGCCAAGGGGGGAGGCGCAGGAGAGTCCTACTCCCTCTAGGAGTAGGATTCCCCCTCCAATCCTAGTCCAACTAGGATTCCTCGGAGGGGAAAAGAGGAGGAGGGGGCCGGCCACCTCTCCTAGTCCTAATAGGACTAGGGGAAGGGGGGGGGGGGCGCAGCCCATCTAGGGCAGCCCCTTCTCTTTTCCACTAAGGCCCACTATGGCCCAAATAGCTCCCGGGGGGTTCCGGTAACCCTCTCGGTATTCCGGTAAAATCCCGATTTCACCCAGAACACTTCCGATATCCAAATATAGGCTTCCAATATATCAATCTTTACGTCTCGACCATTTCGAGACTCCTCGTCATGTCCGTGATCACATCCGGGACTCCGAACAACCTTCGGTACATCAAAATGCATAAACTCATAATATAACTGTCATCGTAACCTTAAGCGTGCGGACCCTACGGGTTCGAGAACAATGTAGACATGACCGAGACACGTCTCTGGTCAATAACCAATAGCGGGACCTGGATGCCCATATTGGCTCCTACATATTCTACGAAGATCTTTATCGGTCAGACCGCATAACAACATACGTTGTTCCCTTTGTCATCGGTATGTTACTTGCCCGAGATTCGATCGTCGGTATCCAATACCTAGTTCAATCTCGTTACCGGCAAGTCTCTTTACTCGTTCCGTAATACATCATCTCACAACTAACATATTAGTTGTAATGCTTGCAAGGCTTATGTGATGTGTATTACCGAGAGGGCCCAGAGATACCTCTCCGACAATCGGAGTGACAAATCCTAATCTCGAAATACGCCAACCCAACATCGACCATTGGAGACACCTGTAGTACTCCTTTATAATCACCCAGTTATGTTGTGACGTTTGGTAGTACCCAAAGTGTTCCTCCGGTAAACGGGAGTTGCATAATCTAATAGTCATAGGAACATGTATAAGTCATGAAGAAAGCAATAGCAACATACTAAACGATCGGGTGCTAAGCTAATGGAATGGGTCATGTCAATCAGATCATTCTACTAATGATGTGACCTCGTTAATCAAATAACAACTCATTGTTCATGGTTAGGAAACATAACCATCTTTGATTAACGAGCTAGTCAAGTAGAGGCATACTAGTGACACTATGTTTGTCTATGTATTCACACATGTATTATGTTTCCGGTAAATACAATTCTAGCATGAATAATAAACATTTATCATGATTATAAGGAAATAAATAATAAATTTATTATTGCCTCTAGGGCATATTTCCTTCACTTATCTGTGGTGACAATGGGATATCATGTGCCACTCTATGTATGTTTTGGTGACCAACTTGCGGGTTCCGCCCATGAACCTATGCATAGGGGTTGGCACACATTTTCGTCTTGACTCTCTGGTAGAAACTTTGGGGCACTCTTTGATGTACTTTGTGTTGGTTGAATAGATGAATCTGAGATTGTGTGATTCATATCGTATAATTATGCCCACGGATACTTGAGCTAACAATGGAGTATCTAGGTGACATTAGGGTTTTGGTTGATTTGTGTCTTAAGGTGTTATTCTAGTACGAACTTTTGAATAGATTGATCCGAAAGAATAACTTTGAGGTGGTTTCGTACCCTACCATAATCTCTTCGTTTGTTCTCCGCTATTAGTGGCTTTGGAGTGACTCTTTGTTGCATGTTGAGGGATTGTTATATGATCTATCTATGTTATTATTGTTGAGAGAACTTGCGCTAGTGAAAGTATGAACCCTAGGCCTTGTTTCCTACCATTGCAATACCGTTTACGCTCACTTTTATCGCTTTCTACCTTGCTGTTTTTATAATTTCAGATTAAAAATACCTTTATGTACCATCCATATTGCACTTGTATCACCATCTCTTCGCCGAACTAGTGCACCTATACAATTTACCATTGTATTGGGTGTGTTGGGGACACAAGAGACTCTTTGCTATTTGGTTGTAGGGTTGTTTGAGAAAGACCATCTTCATCCTACGCCTCCCACGGATTGATAAACCTTAGGTCATCCACTTGAGGGAAATTCACTACTGTCCTACAAACCTATGCACTTGCAGGCCCAACAATGTCTACAAGAAGAAGGTTGTGTAGTAGACATCGAGCTCTTTTCTGGCGCCGTTGCCGGGGAGGTGAGTGCTTGAAGGTATATCTTTAGATCTTGCAATCAAATCTTTTTGTTTCTTGTTTTATCACTAGTTTAGTTTATAAAAGAAAACTAAAAAATGGAATTGACTTTGTCTCATACGCTTCATCTTTTTAATATCTTTCGTGAGAATGATGGAAAGGAAAATTGTGCTCAAGTACTAGAAGAAGAAATCTATAAAATGTTTGACACTAAATCTTTGAATGATGAGCATGATTGCAATGTTGTTAGTATGAATTCCTTGAATACCTATGATGCTAATGATATGCAAAGCCACAAGCTTGGGGATGCTATGTTTGATGAATGTGATATTTTTTGTCCCCCAAGTTTTGATGAGAATATTTATCATGATGAAAGCATGCCTCCTATTTATGATGATTATATTGATGAAAGTGGGTTTGGAAGAGTGTCAACTTTAGGTAGTATTGATCCCACTATTTTGGAGGATATTGAATCTTATTGTGATGAATATGAAAGTGGATTTGGAAGAGTGTCAACTTTATTTAGTGATGATTCCACTATTTCGGAAGAGGTTCCAATTGATTATGAGAACAAAGTTGCTATCTATGATGATTATTGTGATGAATTGTATGCTATTAAGAATAATGATAACCATGAAACTTGTCATCATGATTTTAGTTTTCAATTGGATTATGCCTCACATGATAATTATTTTGTTGAGTTTGCTCCCACTATTATTCATGAGAAGAAATTTGCTTATGTGGAGAGTAATAAATTTTCTATACTTGTAGATCATGAAAATAATGCTTTATGCGCTGGTTATATTGTTGAATTTATTCATGATGCTACTGAAAATTATTATGAGGGAGGAACATATGCTTGTAGGAATTGCAATAATATCAAGTTTCCTCTCTATGTGTTGAAAATCTTGAAGATTTGCTTGTTTTGCCTTCCTATGCTAGTTGATTATTGTTCCCATAAGTTGTTTGCTCACAAAGTACCTATGCATAGGAAGTGGGTTAGACTTAAATGTGCTAGACATATTCTTCATGATGCTCTTTTTATGTTTCAATTCTTATCTTTTATGTGAGCATCATTGTCATCATCATGCCTAGCTAAAAAAGCATTAAAGAAAAGTGCTTGTTGGGAGACAACCCAATATTTACCCTTACTGTTTTTGTGTGTTCACATGATTATGATACTGTAGTAATCATGTTTTATAGATTTTGTTTCAATAAATTGCCAGGTAGAGCCTTTGGGAAGACTTGGGTGAAGTCTATATGATCTTGCTGTAAAAAACAGAAACTTTAGCGCTCACGAGATTACCGCCATTTTTTACAGAAGAGTGCTTTTAGGTTGATTCTTTTTGCAAATGATTAATATAAAAATTCCTCAGGTCCACCAGTTTATTTAAGAATTTTTGGGGTTCCATAAGTATACGTTTTATACATATTACTACAGATTGTTCTGTTTTTGACAGATTCTGTTTTCTATGTGTTGTTTGCTTATTTTGATGAATCTATGAGTAGTATCGGAGGGTATGAACCATAGAGAAGTTGTAATATAGTGAATATTACACCAGTATGAATTTAGAATGAGTTAACAACAGTACCTAAGTAGTGATTTATTTTCTTATAGTAACGGAGCTTACGAGTTTTGTTTTGAGTTTTGTGTTGCGAAGTTTTCAAGTTTTGGGTAAAGATTTGATGGACTGTGGAATAAGGAGTGGAAAGAGCCTAAGCTTGGGGATGCCCAAGGCACCCCAAGATAATATTCCAAGAAGTCTCAAGCATTTAAGCTTGGGGATGCCCCAGTAGGCATCCCACCTTTCTTCTTCAACAATTATCGGTTAGTATCGGTTGAGCCTAAGTTTTTGATTCTTCACATGAGTCGTGCTATCCTTGCAATGCCATTTTATTTTGTTTTGCTTGCTGCTTGAATAAAATACCAAGATCAGAAATTCTTAAATGAGAGAGAGTCTTCATATAGCTACATAATTATTTAACTACTCATTGATCTTCACTTATATCTTTTTGGAGTAGTTGTTCATTTACTCGTGTGCTTCACTTATATCCTATGAGTAAATGGTTGAATGGGTTGAATGTCATAAATCTGAATTTATATATGTTTTATTTGCTTATCCCATGGGGAGTAATGACTTCACATCTAAGAAGTAGAGGTTGTAAATTTATTGACGGTTAGCAAGCATTGTATTGGTCATTTGAACAATTCATGAAAGAATAATGAAGGAAGAGAGATTTCACATATAAATATATTATCATGGACATCTTTTATAATTGTGAGCACTCATTAAGTATGACATGCTAAAGAGTTGATGTTGGACAAGGAAGACAACATAAAGGGTTATGTTTTCTCACATCTCAGTTAAAGTATATTGTCATGGATCATTCAAACATGTTGAGCTTGCCTTTCCCCCTCATGCTAGCCAAAATTCCTTGCACCAAGTAGAGATACTACTTGTGCTTCCAAATATCCTTAAACCCAGTTTTTTCCATGAGAGTCCACCATACCTACCTATGGATTGAGTAAGATCCTTCAAGTAAGTTTTCATCGGTGCAAGCAATAAAAATTGCTCTCTAAATATGCATGAATTATTAGTGCAGAGAAAATAAGCTTTATACGATCTTGTTATGGAAGCAATAAAAGCGACGGACTGCATAATAAAGGTCCATATACAAGGGGCAATATAAAGTGACGTTCTTTCGCATTAAGATTTTGTGTATCCAACCTTAAAAGCGCATGACAACCTCTGCTTCCCTCTGCGAAGGGCCTATCTTTTACCTTATGTCTTTTACTTTATGCAAGAGTCAAGGTGATCTTCACCTTTCCCTTTTTCATTTTATCCTTTGGCAAGCACTTTGTGATAGGGTGATCCTGATACGTATATATCCAATTGGATGTAAGTTAGCATGAACTATTATTGTTGACATCACCCAAAGGTGAATACGTTTGGAGGCAACATTATAAGCCCCTATCTTTCTCTGTGTCTGATTAAAACTCCATAACCACAAGTATTGCGTGAGTGTTAGCAATTGTAGAAGACTATATGATAGTTGAGTATGTGGAGTTTGCTAAATTAAAGCTCTGACATAGACCCTTCCTGAAAATAAGATGAATTGCAATTGATTGATGACTAAGAATGAAGTTTGCTAGTTTTCAAGAAAGTTTATGGTCTATGCTTTAACATGAGAATAGCTTGTTACTTGATTATGAGAAGTTCTATGAGATGAACTATTGTTATGACATATAATCATGCTAGAAAAGGTGATTGAAATAATCATTGATCAAACTTGTGTACCTGCTAGCATTCACACTTCATAAATTCTTTCTTTTATCATTTACCTACTCGAGGACGAGCAAGAATTAAGCTTCGGGATGCTGATACGTCTCCAACGTATCTATAATTTATGAAGCATTCATGCTATTTTATTATCTATTTTGAATGATTACGGGCTTTATTATACACGTTTATATTACTTTTGGGACTAACCTATTAACTGGAGGCCCAGCCCATATTGCTATTTTATTGCCTGTTTCAGTATTTCGAAGAAAAGGAATATCAAACGGAGTCCAAACGGAATGAAACCTTCGGCAGCGTGATTTTTTGGAAGAATATCATCCGGGAGACCTGGAGTTCACGTCAGAAGAGCCTCGAGGAGGCTAGGAGATAGGAGGGCGCACCCACCCCTCCTGGGCGTACCCCCTGTCTTGTGGGCCCCTCGAGCACCCCCCGATCGACTTCTTTCGCCTATATAGTCCCACGTACCCTAAAAACATCCACGGAGAAGATAGATCGGGAGTTCCACTGCCGCAAGCCTCTGTAGCCACCAAAAACCTCTTGGGAGCCCGTTCCGGCACCCTGCCGGAGGGGGGATCCCATCACCGGTGGCTATCTTCATCATCTCGGTGCTCTCCATGACGAGGAGGGAGTAGTTCACCCTCGAGGCTGAGGGTATGTACCAGTAGCTATGTGTTTGATCTCTCTCTCTCTCGTGTTCTCTCTCGTGTTCCCTCTATGGCACGATCTTGATGTATCCCGAGGTTTGCTATTATAGTTGGATCTTATGATGTTTCTCCCCCTCTACTCTCTTGTGATGAATTGAGTTTCCCCTTTGAAGTTATCTTATCGGATTGAGTCTTTAATGATTTGAGAACACTTGATGTATGTCTTGTCGTGCTTATCTGTGGTGACAATGGGATATCATGTGCCACTTGATGTATGTTTTGGTGACCAACTTGCGGGTTCCACCCATGAACCTATGCATAGGGGTTGGCACACGTTTTCGTCTTGACTCTCCGGTAGAAACTTTGGGGCACTCTTTGAAGCACTTTGTGTTGGTTGAATAGATGAATATGAGATTGTGTGATGCATATCGTATAATCATGCCCACGGATACTTGAGGTGACAATGGAGTATCTAGGTGACATTAGGGTTTTGGTTGATTTGTGTCTTAAGGTGTTATTCTAGTACGAACTCTTGAATAGATTGATCCGAAAGAATAACTTTGAGGTGGTTTTGTACCCTACCATAATCTCTTCGTTTGTTCTCCGCTATTAGTGGCTTTGGAGTGACTCTTTTTTGCATGTTGAGGGATTGTTATATGATCTATCTATGTTATTATTGTTGAGAGAACTTGCGCTAGTGAAAGTATGAACCCTAGGCCTTGTTTCCTACCATTGCAATACCGTTTACGCTCACTTTTATCGCTTTCTAACTTGCTATTTTTATAATTTCAGATTAGAAATACCTTTATCTACCATCCATATTGCACTTGTATCACCATCTCTTCGCCGAACTAGTGCGCCTATACAATTTACCATTGTATTGGGTGTGTTGGGGACACAAGAGACTCTTTGCTATTTGGTTGCAGGGTTGTTTGAGAGAGACCATCTTCATCCTACGCCTCCCACGGATTGATAAACCTTAGGTCATCCACTTGAGGGAAATTTGCTACTGTCCTAGAAACCTGTGCACTTGCAGGCCCAACAGCGTCTACAAGAAGAAGGTTGTGTAGTAGACATCAAGGTACACGAGGAAATCGTCACCAAAATACTTTGTAGTCATTTGTCTCTTGCTCCTAACAGGAGCTTCCTCGTCATCCTCCATGGAACTTTCATCACTTTTGTGTTCATAGTATTCCATTAGAATGGCAGGTTTAGGAGTCTCATCAGATTCCAGTCTAGAAGTGATTTGCATATCTTTCATGGGGAAAATATTCTCAAGGAATGTAGCATCCTTAGACTCTATAATTTTAATGACCTTCTTGTCAGGTACCTCAGATTTCACTACTAGAAATCTATAGCCAAAACTATTCTTAGCATAGCCCAAATTAACGCATCCCACAGTCTTTCGACCAAGCTTACACTTTTTGGGGATCGACACATTGACTTTCGCCAAAAAGTCGTGTGCAAGTAAGAGAGTGTAGTTCTTTTCTTTTTGCATTGCTCATAGGGAGCAGTATCATTATCCTTCACATGAACTTTATTCAGGACATGACATGATGTCAATACAGCCTCCCCCCACCATGCCTTGGATAAACCTGATGTATCGAACATGGCTTGAACCAAATCTATTAGAGTACGGGGTTTTCATTCGGCAACCCCGTTTGACTGGGGTGAATAGGGAGGCGTTCTCTCATGAATAATACCATGTTCCGCACAGAATAAATCGAACTCACTAGAAAAGTACTCTCCACCACGATCAGACTGGACACATTTTATTTTCTTCTCAAGTTTGTTCTCAACTTCTGCCTTATAGATTTTAAAGTAGTGTAGAGCCTCATCCTTTGTATTTAACAAATACACATAATAGAATCTAGTGGAATCAGTAATTAAAGTCATGAAGTATTTCTTTCCACCTTTAGTCAACACACCATTCATCTCACAAAGATCTGAATGTATGAGCTTTAATGGTGCCAAGTGTATCTCTTTCGCAGGCTTGTGAGGCTTACGAAGTTGCTTAGCTTGCACACATGCACGGCACTTAGAGCCGTTGGCAAAGTGAAACCTGGGATCAGATCCATCTTAGCTAGCCGCGTCATACAACCGAAATTTATGTGACAAAGACATGAATGCCACACCTCAGATTTGTTCACATTAGGATGAATTTGGTTCATGGCTTTTTTATAGAAATCCTCCAGGGAAAGGCGGAACAAACCACCACAATCATATCCTTTTCCAACAAATAGTCCATACCAAGATACGACTACTTTGTTAGACTCAAATACTAACTTAAACCCTTCTTTACATAGAAGGGAGCCACTAACGAGATTCTTCTTGATGGCGGGGACATGCTGCACGTTCTTCAGTTGCACGATCTTTCCCGAAGTAAACTTCAGATCTACCGTGCCAACACCATGAACAAAAGCATGCGAGCCATTCCACATCACGACGGAACAATCTCATGTGACCTGGTAAGAAGAAAACAAAGACACATCAGAACACACATGAATGTTGGCCCCAGTGTCAACCCACCAATCGGTGGACTGACAAACTGAAAGTACGGTAAACAGATTACCATACACTAGTACGCGTTGGTGCTATACAAACGGTTTTAAACCCCTTTCTGCAAAGACATTTGGAACCATCTCTAAGTCAGTGTGGGTGATAGGGGGTCCTTCCCACACAACCTAGAAACCGTCGGGGATATGGAGCCATGATCCAAAGGCCTTGCAAAGCGTAATTGTGTGTGATGCAGCACACACTACATTCTTTCGCACGTGTAGGATCGGTGATTAAAAATTTCTAATGATGCAGTGAAACCAAACGGTGTGTCGTAATGAACCGTTTGGGAAACAGTATGTATGGCACACGGGCCAACATATGAACTGTGTGCGATATGTGCCCTATCACACACGAGTTTTCTGCGGAACTCGTCTGCCATGCAAGACCCCATCGCACACGTTCTCCCAACATTTATCGTCTGCGATAATGTTCTATCAAAAATAGTCGAGGAGCCCCTTCGCACACATACAAGTGCTGCAGACCGTTTGTGATTTGTTGTGTATCACCGACGATTGCGGCTAGAGTGACGTGTGCTTTTTGTTTGGGATCCCACACGTTTCCTGAAAGAACTACAACTGGGATTGTATTTTCCATTGGGCACGGTTTACTCTGAGTTCTCGTGTGCGATAACTTGATATCACAAACGGTTTCGGAGAGCCTACGCACATGTAGTAGCACTGCAAATCATTTGCGATCTGCTGTGTATCACCGACGGTTCCGCTACGATTGACGTATGCTTTACGATGTGGATCGCACACACTCATTTAGTTGAACCATGTGCGGAGCAATTGCTAGGTTAAAACAAAAATATCCCATTTTGAACGGCATGCAAAAAGTAAATTTGCCACAATATTCAATTGAAAAAATAGACAAAAATATCCCATTTTGAATTGGCATGCATAAAGAAAATTGGCCACAATATTCAATTGAACAAATAAACAAGAATATCCCATTTTGAATCAGCACGCAAAAAGCAAATTCGCCACAATATTCAATTGAACAAATAGTGTCCACAGGAAGAACATTCACCAGATTTCACAACAATTGCAATTGAACATATGGTAGCTAAATTCCAATGATTTGTGCACACATATATGCATTACATAATTAATCATAGTGTACGAAATACGGAGACCTCATCATATGGAAAACAATTAATCCATGCGTATATGTTTAGTGGTTAACTCTTACTCAATGTTTCAGGAGAAGGCATGCTGAAATCTTAATTATCACTAGTGGGATAGATGTAGTGATTCAGGAAGAAGTCGTTCATAATTTTTCGAACCATCAGCAATTCACCAGCCGGGAGTGGTTCATGGGTCCTCGGTTCTAAGATGAGCTGCAATATTTTTAAGATTAGAATGTGCCATATGAGTAGAGTAGAAGATATTAATTAATATAGACTTACTGGTACTAATTCGCAAGCATCATCACAACTATCAGCAGATTTGCAGATGGAGATCATGTGTGTGCAAACATAGTATCCACAAAGGTTGGTCCCTGCTTCTTGCTGAGGACACTAAATTTTTTTGTACATAATTAGTCAGGTATTTGTCCTGTTAGGAACAACCTAACCGGTGTGAGATGTATTATTTTTTCTTTGGAAAAAATAGAGAGAGGTTTATTTAGAAGCTTGAACATTTGACTAGCGTAAGAAAAGGTATTTGCACACTATTGGATACATTTTCCAAAAATAACGGATTTCGGTGTGTTACCGGAGAAATGATCTCGTGCTGCAGAGGTAGTTCCCACTTGAACAGGTTCCCTGGTTTAGTTTTCCACAATGCGAGCACACTACAAATGAAGATGAATTTTGAAAACATCAATTATTGAACCATATATGAATGCAAATTAATTTCAACATCATAGAATTCAATACCTATCCATGAATTGCCGAAGATGCGTCAGATCCTGAGCATTTGTTGACTCTCTAAGAGAATCGATGTAGTAAACGGTGTTCTTGTTTGGAACAATGAATACCAATACCCAGTGACCGCTACATATTAAGAAAGCCATGAACTTACGAATTATGTCGAAATATGAAAGACAACCAGTGTATGCATGGTTGTTTACTTGACTCACCTTTCATGATATGGCCAGAGAAATGATTCTGCATATATAGCGACCAGGCCTCAAACGGTCAAGTCTCTGTGCATTAGTGTCATCCCTGGATCGGTAATGCTGACACGCACAGTACTTGAGGTATTATAACAGAGTTTCAATCACACACTTATTACATCGAGTCCTCATAAAGAGTATGATTACATAAATAAATCATGGCTGAAGGCCATCTAAACTAGATAACTACGGAAGCTTCAAAGGTAAATGAGTCCATCAACTCCAACGGCATAGCTGAGTGCAAAACAACGACCTATCGCACCTTATTCGTCGTCTTAGTAGTCTGCAACATAAGACGTTGCAGCCCGAAAATGGGTCAGCACATGGAATATGCTGGCATAGTTACACTGTAAAGCAATGATAATGCAAGAACTATCTACATGCAATATTTGGCTAGTGGAAGCTATAAGTTTCATGATTTTGCATAAAGCTAGTTTTTCCCTACAACAAAGGAATAAATTTATTTAACTACTCCCATGTTGCCCATTATTTGAGAAGGTAACCCAACTCAAATCCCAATTAGAAGTATCATCATTAACCCATCATCATATTTAATTAAAGTAACATGATGAGATCACATAAATAGATTCATGTACTAGATACTCAAGATGTCCATAACCAGGGACACGGCTAACCGTGATTAGTTTATACACTCTGCAGAGGTTTGCGCACTATTCCCCACAAGACCCGATCACATCCATGATCGGATGATCGAGACATAGCCTTTGCGAAGCATTAACTCTCAACTTCGGGTAGACAGTACCACCTACAACCCTCTACATCTTCTAGTCTACCTCTTCAAGAGCTCACACAACTTACTCAACTATGCCAGAGCCCATAATGGCTTGTGGCTACACACAGAAGTTTCTAGCATGAATAATCTTATGATCCCTTTGAGCCTGGGTGGCATTCTGTAGGATAATCACACGGGTGCTCTGGGATTTCCAAAAACAGACAACACTAGGTTCCCCAGGTGCCTCAACCAATCCACCCAGATGTATATTAAAGTTGCCACCTTAATGTTATCCATGATTAAAATAACTCTCAAACTTCCATGTGTGAATCATGATCCAATCCCTATCCACGAGCATGGCTAAGCAATAATAAGCATAACGTATATTCCCAGGGTGTTCAAAAGGTATTAGGTTCCTACCTCAAGCACTACAACCAAAACCACATGTTCCCAATCCTACCAATGCAAATATTTGTGGGGCAATACTAATGCATAGTAAAAACTGGGTATAAAAGAGTATGATCAAAGTGTAACTTGCCTTGCTGACGATATGCAAACTCTAGAGATTTGTACTAACAAGCTTCACACTCCAGGTAATATAGCATAGACAAACAACAGCATACATAAGCAATCACTCAAACGAAGCACGAGAAAATCCGAGAAAAGATCCAAATCGAACAAGAAACAAGCAAATGGCTTAAACTAACAAGAGTCAAAACCTAACATCAATATTTACATGTGAATTAGATATTAACAGTAGGTACAAGTGATTAGCTACGATACGCAAAAAGATTCAACTCAAACGGAGCAATGAAACTCAAATTACGAACGAAACAAGATCGTTTACTAATCTGGACTAAAGTCAAATTTTACAGTACCAAAACCATGTTCAAGTTGGGGTTCGAGATGAAGATTTAGGCGTTGGTTCCATCTAATTTGGATAAACGAGTAAAAAGTTATACTAGTTTAAAGATCAGGGGCTAAATCACGATAAAAATAATCGCGAATAAGTCCCTGGACGAAAATAAACAAAAAAGAAAAAGACTAATGACCGATCGTTCGTTGTGTGAACTAATCCGACGAATAACGTTCGTTAAGAGGAACGAACAGACGAACGTCCGCTAAATAATAAAACCTAAAAAAACAATCTAAAAAACCAAAAAAACCAAAGTGAACCGACGAACCGGGGCGGTTTTATACAGGTCAACGACGGGGTCAACGGCGGCGGCTTCGGTGGGATTCGGCGCGGCGGCGGTGGCGTTCGGCGACGGTGCGGGGCGACGCGAGCGGCTAGCGGCGGCGGCTGCGGTGGGACGAGGACGAGGCGGCGACCTCTGGCGGCTTATAAAGGGGGAGGAGGGTGGCGACTGCTACGGGACGAGGACGAGGCAGCGGCCTCGTGTGGCTTATAAAGGGGGAGCAGGGCGGTGGCTTCCTTGGGCGAGGGGGCGGCCAAGAGGAGTCTGAGCCGGACTCCTCGGCGTCCATGCGGCGGCGTGGCATGAGGAAGGCGGCAGCGCTGGTGGGCTTCGGCCCAGCCGCCGCCTCGTCCTCATCCCGCCGCAATCGCCGCCCCGCCTTACGCCGCAGCACCGCCCGCACCACCGCCGAACACCGCTGCCACCGCCGCTAGTCGCCGCCGCCGCCGTCGCAAGCTCTGCCGCCGCTCGCGCCGCACCGCGCCATCGCCGAACGCCACCGCCGCCGTGCCGGATCCCGCCGGAGCCGCCGCCGTTGACCCCGCCGTTGACCGGTATAAAACCGCCCCGGTTTGCCGGTTCACTTCATTTTTTTTGGTTTTTCAGATCGTTTTTTAGGTTTTATTATTTAGCGGACATTCGTCCATTCGTTCGTCTTAACGAACGTTATTCGTTGGATTAGTTCAGACAGCGAACGTTCGTTTGTTAGTCTTTTTCTTTTTAGTTTATTTTCGATCAGGGACTTATCCGCGATTATTTTTGTCGCGATTTATCCCCTGATCTTTATACTAGTATAACCTTTTACTCGTTTATCCAAATTAGATGAAACTAGCACCTAAATATTCGTCTCGAACCCTTTTTCCAGTTAACCAACTTGAACATGGTTTTGGTACTGTAAAATTTGACTTTTGTCCAGATTAGTAAACAGTCTTGTTTCGTTCGTAATTTGAGTTTTGTTGCTCCATTTGAGTTGAATCTTTTTGCGTATCGTAGCTAATCACTTGTACCTACTGTTAAGATCTAATTCACATGTTAATATTGCTATTAGGTTTTGACTCTTGTTAGTTTAAGCCATTTGCTTGTTTCATGTTTGATTTGGATCTTTTCTCGGATTTTCTCTTGCTTCGTTTGAGTGATTGCTTATGTATGCTATTGTTTGTCTACGCTAGATTACTCGGAGTGCGAAGCTTGTTACTACGAATCTCTAGAGTTTGCAGATCGTCAGCAAGGCAAGTTACACTTTGATCATACTCTTTTATACCCAGTTTTTACTATGCATTAGTATTGCCCCACAATATTTGCATTGGTAGGATTGGGAACATGTGGATTTGGTTGTAGTGCTTGAGGTAGGAACCTAATACCTTTTGAACACCCGGGAATATATGTTATGCTTATTATTGCTTAGCCATGCTCATAGACGGGGATTGGATCGTGAGTCACACATGGAAGTTTGAGAGTTATTTTAATCATGGGTAACATTAAGGTGGCAACTTTAATATACATCCGGGTGGATTGGTTGAGGCACCTGAGGAACCCAGTGTTGTTTGTTTTTGGAAATCCCAGAGTACCCATGTGATTATCCTATGGAATGCCACCCAGGATCAAAGGGATCATAAGATTATTCATGCTTGAAACTTCCGTGTGCAGCCACAAGCCATTATGGGATCTAGCATAGTTGAGTTAGTTGCATGAGCTCTTGAATAGGTAGACAAGCAGATGTGGAGGGTTGTAGGTGGTACTGTCTACCAGGAGTAGAGAGTTAATGCTTTAGAAAGGCTATGTCTCGATCATCTGATCGTGGATGCAGTCGAGTCTTGTGGGAATAGTGCGCAAACCTCTACAGAGTGTATAAACTAATCATGGTTAGCCGTGTCCCTGGTTATGGACATCTTTGGTATCT
Organism: Triticum dicoccoides; assembly: GCF_002162155.2. Taxonomy (NCBI): domain Eukaryota; kingdom Viridiplantae; phylum Streptophyta; class Magnoliopsida; order Poales; family Poaceae; genus Triticum; species Triticum dicoccoides. The sequence goes on along the minus strand of NC_041393.1, from coordinate 493,866,289 downwards.
AGTACTTGAATCTATTGATGTGATCTCATCACGTTACTTTAATTAATTATGATGATGGGTTAATGATGATACTTTTAATTGGGATTTGAGTTGGGGTTACTGTCGGTGTCAAAACCGGCGGATCTCGGGTAGGGGGTCTCGAACTGTGCGTCTAGGCGGATGGTAACAGGAGACAAGGGACACGATGTTTTACCCAGGTTTGGGCCCTCTTGATGGAGGTAAAACCCTACGTCCTGCTTGATTAATATTGATGATGTGTGTTACAAGAGTAGATCTACCACGAGATCAAGGAGGCTAAACCCTAGAAGCTAGCCTATGGTATGATTGTTGTTCGTCCTATGGACTAAAGCCATCCGGTTTATATAGACACCGGAGAGGGCTAGGGTTACACAAAGTTGGTTACAATGGTAGGAGATCTACATATCCGTATAGCCAAGCTTGCCTTCCACGCCAAGGAAAGTCCCATCCGGACACGGGACGGAGTCTTCAATCTTGTATCTTCATAGTCTTGGAGTCCGGCCGATGATGATAGTTCGGCTATCCGGACACCCCCTAGTCCGGAACTCCCTCAGTAGCCCCTGAACCATGCTTCAATGATGACGAGTCCGGCGCGCATGTTGTCTCTGGCATTGCAAGGCGGGTTTTTCCTCCGAATAACTTATAGAAGATTGTGAACACCAGGATAGTGTCCGGCTCTGCAAAATAAATTCCACGTACCACCGTAGAGAGAATAACATTACACAAGTTCAATCTGCTGACGTGTTTTGTGGCGTGATGTCATACCACTACCAAGCCTTTGCTCAAATTGTTTTTATTGTTCCACCTCCGCGCGTTTAGCGAAGCGGTTTTCTTGGCACGTCTTGTCGAAGCAGAGATCGTGTTCCCCTTATTCCGGGATTCCCATCAATACGGACGTGGGTAACCTAACCGTGCCATTGATTGTGACGCTTGGGAGATAAGCGAGTTTTACCAGGCCGGTGGGGACACATGTTTTTGTCTGCCCATATAAGGGGATAAAGATCCAACCCTTTGACCTGCGCCTTCTTCCTCCTTGGCTTATCCATCTCTGCAAACTCGAGCTCCAGCGCCCAAGTCCCCACTTCTCACCTCAACCTTCTCCAACTATGTCCGGAGCGGGAGGCAAGTGGATGGCCTCCTCCGTCACGGAGGGGCAGATCCAGAAGCTGCACGACGCCGGATATTTGTCCAGCGACATCACGCACCGGCTCCCCGACGAGGGAGAGCTCATCCCCACCCCCAGGCCCCATGAGAGGGTAGTATTTCTTCCCAATTTCCTCTGCGGACTGGGCTTCCCACTTCATCCCTTTGTCCGGGGGCTCATGTTCTACTACGGCCTAGATTTCCATGATCTGGCCCCGAATTTCATCCTCAACATCTCGGCGTTTATCGTCGTGTGCGAGGCCTTCCTCTGCATCTAGCCCCACTTTGGCTTGTGGCTCAAGACCTTCAGTGTCAAGCCGAAGGTTGTGAAGGGAAGCCAAGCGGAGTGCGGAGGCGCCATGGTGGGCAGGATGTCCCATGTTACGTGGCTGGAGGGCACTTTCGTGGAAACCATTAAGGGGTGGAAATTGGGGTGGTTCTACATCACCGAGCCGCGTGACCCTGATTGGGCAGCGGCCCCCGAATTCAGATCTGGTATCCCTACACGGCTCACCTCCTGGAAAGAGAGTGGCCGCATCTGGGGGGATTCGGAGGAGCTGACCGGACTTCAAGCCTGTATCCAGAAGCTGGTGGACAAGAAGCTCAAGCTTGTCAACGTAGTCCAGGTCATGCTCATCCACCGGATTCTCCCGTGCCAATGACGGGGTTTCAACATGTGGGAGTTCAATCCGGCGCAGCACCAGACTCTGAGCGGCTCTTCGACACTAAGTACGAAGATGTCTGGAAGGTGCTGTTCAAGGGCGCCGAGGCTCCCGCATCCGCTACCGAAGATCGCGGATTCCGCTCGCAGCGTCCAGCTGACGAGGTAAGTGATTTTTCCACTTGTTTTCCATAGTTTGACTCTATGCGGGATCTAAACTCCCTTTACCTTTGACAGGACTGGCTGGCGAAGGCCGAACGGACTATCTGTCCGGCCCCATTGCCAGAGGACCCAGCAGACGCCCGCCTAACGGGGCTGCTGGCTCCAGCACCTCACGTGGTGCCGGAGAAGAAGGCCAAGAAGAAGGCCACAGGGACTCAGAAGAGTTCCCGTTTTCAGGTGCTATCGGATGATGAATCCGAGGCCGACTCCTCCCACCAAGGCGAGGAGGAGAAGAAGAAAGCCTCTTCCCCAGCGAGGGGAGGGAAGAAAAGGAAGGCCTCCCCAACAAGGGAGGCCGAAGGGTCCAAGAAGGGAAAAACTCTTCCCCCGGAATGCTCCACCAACGCCAGTGATGACGACGAGGACTGGCCTCCAAGGGCCAAGCCCTTGGCGAGATCGTAAGTATCGTGACTCCCGAATAACTTCAAGGTTTTTCCTTTTCGCCACATAATGTCTTTTTAATGCCGCATACAACCCTACAGTCCGCCCAAGGATGATCTTCCCGTTTCGTCGAGCGGGTCCTTAGGTGCATCGGATATGGATTCCCTTCCGACTGCCTCCACCGCCCGTGCCGCGGACGATGCCGAGGTGGGATCCCAGGAAGGGACCCACCAGGAGGAGGAGGCCCCGGAGGTGTCACAGGACAACCTCCCGGACTTTGCACCGGACTCGGCCCCGGAACCCATAGTGGCTCCGGAGTCCGGCGGGCGACCCCTTCACAAGAAGGGCAAGACTGTGACGCCGGCTGCCTCCGTCCAACCGGAGGTGCCGGATAATTTGCTGGAGGCGCTCAACGGCGCCTCCATCGAAGAGGAGCACCGCACTGTTATGAGTGCGGTGATTCAGAAGGTGCAGCTCGCCAAGAGCGGGCTGACCGAAGCCTACAACAGCCTTCTAACAGGCTTTGAGGTAAGAATTTCGATATGTATAAAATGGTACCGCATAGACAGTAGCCCCTAATGCTCGGTTCGGTGTTCGGAAAGAAAAGCCGGACTGAGGATCTAAAAAGATATACGCAGGAGTCATAAAAAATATGTCAATACAGGATTGCAGGCTGTGCTGCTGACCTCTGCCGCACTGACTGCGGAGGTCAATACTTTGAAGGAAAACCTCGAGTGGTCCGAGAACGAGCTCGGCCGTTCCAAGAAGCAGCTTGAGGACAAGGAAGGTGAGTAACACCTTATTAAAATTGTACCTTACAGAAAAGGATTTTGGTTGCAAAAAGAATGACAAGGATAACGTGGGTATTGCAGGGGGCCACTAACGAGGTGGCGACCCTGAAAGAGGCGGTGGCCGCGGCCGAACGCAATGCGGCCGCAGAGCGCACCGATCGAGAGAAGCAGGAGGCGCGGGTGGCGGAGGTACAGCAAGAGCTCCAGGATCTCGTGAAGAAACATGAGAGCCTGGAGCGTGACTCGAAGACTCAAGAGTCTGAGCTTGCAACAGCCCTTGAGAGTTCCAAAGCCGCTAAGGCCGAAGATTAACTCCTCGCTTCGGAAGTTATCCGGGGATCCGAAGACCAATTCCAGTGTAACTGAGCCTGTACAATTGGCTTCTACACCTGGTATGACGCCTTTAAAGGTCGTCTTGGTAGGTTTAATCCTTGAGGGGTCTATGCCCATTTTGCGCACTGTATCCTGATAGAGCAGGTTCAGGCTGCTACCACCGTCCATCAGGACTCTGGTGAGGTGAAATCCATCGACGATTGGGTCTAAGACCAATGCGGCGAATCCGCCATGGCGGATGCTGGTGGGGTGGTCCCTTCGGTCAAAAGTGATCGGGCAGGAGGACCATGGATTGAATTTCGGGGCGACTGGCTCCATCGCGTATACATCCCTGAGTGCACGCTTTCGCTCCCTTTTGGGTATGTGCGTTGCATATATCATGTTCACCGTCCGCACCTGTGGGGGGAAACCCTTCTGTCCTCTATTGTTCGGCGGTCGGGTCTCTTCCTCGTCATCGCTATGCAGCCCCTTGTCATTGTTTTCGGCAATTAACTTGCCTGCCTGCTTGAATACCCAACAGTCCCTGTTGGTGTGGTTGGCTGGTTTTTCGGGGGTGCCGTGTATCTGGCACGAGCGGTCGAGTATTCGGTCCAAATTGGACGGACCCGGAGTAGTTATTTTGAATGGCTTTTTCCGCTGACCGGGTTTAGAGCCTCTGAATCCGTCATTGACTGCCGTATCCTCACTATTGTCGCCGTTGATGCGGCGCTTGTTTTTGTTATGACGCGACCTGCCATTTCGGTCCTTGAAATCCGGACTGCCAGAATTTTTGCTGAGGTTGTTGCTGCGTGCTAGCCAGCTATCCTCACCCGCGCAGAAGCGGGTCATGAGTGATGTGAGGGCTGCCATGGATTTCGGCTTTTCCTGTCCCAGGTGCCGGGCAAGCCACTCGTCGCGGATGTTATGCTTGAAGGCCGCGAGGGCCTCCTCATCTGGACAGTCGATGATTTGGTTTTTCTTGGTTAAGAACCGTGTCCAGAATTGTCTGGCTGATTCGTCTGGCTGCTGAATTATGTGGCTTAGGTCATCAGCATCTAGTGGTCGCACATACGTGCCTTGGAAGTTATCGAGAAATGCGGCTTCTAGGTCTTCCCAACTCCCAATTGACTCTGCTGGCAAGCTGTTAAGCCAATGCCGGGCTGGTCCTTTAAGCTTGAGGGGGAGATATTTGATGGCATGAAGATCGTCACCGCGGGCCATGTGGATGTGAAGAAGATAGTCTTTGATCCAAACCGCGGGGTCTGTTGTGCCATCGTAAGATTCGATATTCACGGGTTTAAACCCTTCGGGGATTTGATGATCCATTACTTCATCTGTGAAGCATAGTGGGTGTGCGGCGCCTCTGTACTGGGCGATATCACGATGGAGCTCAAAAGAACTTTGTCTGTTTTGTTCGACCCGGCCGGACTTACTGTGTCCGGCGCGACGGCTGTCGTCACGTACCGTGGGGCGCCCACGCGATCCATAGATCGATCTTGATTGTCTTGCCTTATCCTCCAATATATCTCGCAAGTCCGGAGCATTCCCCTGTGGCCTTGTGCCTTTCGAGCGATGCTGGGGTACGGGTCTAGTGAAGGGCCTAGAGGCCTCTCTGTCGCGACCACGGGGTGGTCGGTTAGCCGTATTGTCTCCTAGTGATGCGGGTTCATACGCTTCCTCCTCTAATCGGGGGAGCAGCTTACGTTTAGTGTAGCTTTTGGAGGGGCGTTCGAGCTCATGCTCTTCGGCCGCGAGGACTTCAGTCCATCTGTCGGCTAGCAGATCTTGATCAGCTCTAAGCTATTGCTGCTTTTTCTTGAGGCTGTTCACCGTGGCCATAAGCCTGTGTTTAAAATGCTCTTGTTCGACGGGATCCTCAGGCACGACGAATTCATCGTCGTCGAGGCTTGCCTCGTCTCCGGAGGGAGGCATATAATCCTCTACCTCTTCTTCTGCCGCTCTCTCATGAGGGTTGGCGTATCCGTCCTCCTGCGCTGCATCTTGCTGGAGTGGGCTGTCTTCGGCACTGTCCGGTGTATTATTATCTCCGGTGCCGGAGTCTTCATTCTTGCTGTGGCGGGATTTAGAGCGGCGCCGTTGACGCCGGCGCTTGGGCTGCTTCTTGGAGGGGTCGTCCTCCGCTGTTTCTTCGCCATTCCCATCCTTTGGGATATCCACCATGTATATGTCATATGATGAGGTGGCTTTCCGGTGCCCAGTAGGCGCTGGTTCTTGGTCGTCTCCGGCATATTCGTCCATACCGTCGATGTCTTCGGAGTCGTAGTCGAGCATGTCGGTTAGATCGTCGACAGCAGCTACTAAGTGGGTGGTGGGTGGGCTTTGAATTTCTTCGTCGTCCGCATCCCAACCGTCCTGACCGCAGTCCGGCCAGGGCTCTCCTGATAATGAGAGATACTTTAGCAAACTCAAGATGTCGCCAAAAGGTGAGAGTTGAAAGATGTCCGCTGTGGTGAACTCCATGATCGGCGCCCAATCGGATTCGATCGGAGGGGGCACGGGAGGTTCGGAGTCCGGCAAGGAGTCCGGCGCCTCGGAGTCACGGGCTTCATGAGGGACAAGGTGGTGTCTAGCCATCTGTCCTCGACCTGCGCCGCCGGCTCCGAATTGATGATCGGAGCAGGCTCGAGTGCGGCCTTCAGGGTACTGTCTGGCTGCAGAGCTAAATCATGCTCGCCGTGACAGTGCGGCACGCTCGACTGTGGCTTGAATCCATCGAGGATCAAGTCCCCGCGGATGTCAGCCGTGAAGTTCAAACTTCCAAATTGGACCTGACGGCCAGGGGCATAGCTTTCGATCTGCTCCAGACGGCCAAGCGAATTGGCCCGCAGTGCGAAGCCGCCGAATACGAAGATCTGTCCAGGGAGAAAGGTCTCACCCTGGACTGCGTCGTTGATGATGGTCGAAGAAGCCATCGAGCCTATTGGTGATGACACAGAGGAACTCTCAATGAAAGCACCAATGTTGGTGTCAAAACCGGCGGATCTCGGGTAGGGGGTCCCGAACTGTGCGTCTAGGCGGATGGTAACAGGAGACAAGGGACACGATGTTTTACCCAGGTTCGGGCCCTCTTGATGGAGGTAAAACCCTACGTCCTGCTTGATTAATATTGATGATGTGTGTTACAAGAGTAGATCTACCACGAGATCAAGGAGGCTAAACCCTAGAAGCTAGCCTATGGTATGATTGTTGTTCGTCCTATGGACTAAAGCCATCCGGTTTATATAGACACCGGAGAGGGCTAGGGTTACACAAAGTCGGTTACAATGGTAGGAGATCTACATATCCGTATCGCCAAGCTTGCCTTCCACGCCAAGGAAAGTCCCATCCGGACACGGGACGAAGTCTTCAATCTTGTATCTTCATAGTCTTGGAGTCCGGCCGATGATGATAGTTCGGCTATCCTGACACTCCCTAGTCCGGAACTCCCTCAGTTACCTTCTCAAATAATGGGCAACATGGGAGTAGTTAAATAAATTTATTCGTTTGTTGTAGGGAAAAACTAGCTTTATGCAAAATCATGAAACTTATAGCCTCCACCAGCCAAATATTGCATGTAGATATAGTTCTTGCATTATCATTGCTTTACAGTGTAACTATGCGAGCATATTCCATGTGCTGACCCGTTTTCGGGCTGCAACATCTTATGTTGCAGACTACTCAGATGACGAATAAGGTGCGAAAGGTCATTCTTTTGCACTCAGCTATGCCGTTGGAGTTGATGGACTCATTTACCTTTGAAGCTTCCCCATTAATCTAGTTTAGACAGCCTTCAGCCATGATTTATTTATGTAATCATACTTTTTATGAGGACTCGATGTAATAAGTGTGTGATTGAAACTCTGTTATAATTTCTCGAGTACTGTGCGTGTCAGCATTACCGATCTAGGAATGACAATGATGCACAGATACTTGACCGTTTGAGGTCTGGTCGCTACAGCATGGGACATGTTTTTGAAGATACGGACGACCGTGTTAACGGTCCAGTCCCGTTTGTCCTTACCATGTAATGTTGTGACATTTGCTAATGCATGATCTATGAAATATACACTCTCCCTTTTTCTTCTCTGCGCATTCAATCCCCTGAGAGGAATAAAATGCAGTTAGTTGTTTATCATTTACAGCCTTGTATGGATAAGTTGATCAGAGTTTGTTAAGTACTTACAAAATCAGTTATCTAACAAGAGTGGCATCGAGCTTGTTGAAGTTGAAGAAGAGATGTAAGTCCTTGAAACCACATCGAATGAACTAGCATCGTGTCAGAAATGATCTTTGTTGAAGTGGACTAGCAAACCATGATGACCTGGTGACATTTGATCCATGCAATATTCATGTAACTTGCGGCAACTGGAGCTGTATTCATCAAAGTATTTGCCAACAAGAAATGGCTGGCCATGGACGTAATTGCGTACTTCAAGTACGGCTGCTTACTTTTAGCAAGCACTAATTCTACTTCTTAATCATCCATGTCGTTAGAAATAATATTACTCCCCGATTCGAACAACCTGCTGTTAATTGGTTCCGGGCGATGAGTGCTTTAAGCAAGAGGCAATCGTTCTCTTTCCTCTTCACTCTCACGCCGTGCTTCTTCACGGGTGTAGGCTTTTTGTCCACTTCCTTCTTGGTACTTGAAGCATTTCTGGCAGAACGTCTGGTTGCCTGCAAGGTAGACTGCCGAGCTGACGGTGAAGCTTTGACGGACTGCTTAGCAGATGGTTTATGTTTGCTGGACCGCTGAGCTAGCGGTGCTGCTGTTACGGACTGCTGGGCTGTAGGAGCAGAGGCATCGGACTGCTGACCAAGCGTTGAAGCTAAGTCCGGTTTCTGCACAGGTGGTGCCAACTTGTCGGTGTGCTGAGGAGGCTATGCCAACGCGTTGGTTTGGTGAGAAGGAAGTGCTGACGCATTGGTATGCTGATCACGCGACTGCGGACCGACAGAGTGATGAGCAGTCGGTTCTGGACCTACAGACTGCTTAGCAGGCGGTTCCGAAGCATCCAACTACTTAGTAGTCCGTGGCACCAGGTTGGTCTACCCCCACTGCTTCAGCGACCGGCATCTGAACTGGTGGTGCGTCTTCAGCAGTTGTAGGCCTTGCCACTGGCTGCTTTGGGGCGGAGGATGACATGGCCTGTATGCCACAAAGTCGGGTCGGCTGATCACAGGTTGATGCATCAGCCATCGGATTACGAGTATTAGGTTCTTTTGGGGAAGCACGCGAGAGCTGCTGTAGCAAGTAGAGCGTCACCGGTTGAGGGGCGACATTGGTTGCTCTTGGCGGGGCTTCAGGTATCTCATCGATGAACTCTATTTCCTTTCGTGGCCACTGGATGTGATGTAACAGTGTTTCTCCCAAGGTCCTTTGCTCATCAAAGTCTCCTAGGACATTATTGAGGGCAAATTCATTGAATCCAGGCTTTACTTTAGTCACCTAGCACTTCACACAGCCCGGCTTCAATGGCACATTGTCCAACAAGAGGCCTCTTCCAAGAAGGGTGGGCAAACCCACGCTGTTGCACATTTTAATGTACCTTCATAATGTGTAAGCACGCCCTCCAGTCTGTCTTTCATTCCAGATAGATCAGATATAGCATCATCATGAGCAGCTGCAGTATCAGTGTCGCTGGGGTCAGCTGATGCACAACTACTCTTGTGTTGTGTTGTCGCGCAATAAGCAGCATCCTCCATGCCCACCTCCCTCCCATCTGCTGGCTATGTCAGTGTTAGAGTCTTCCCAATCATCATTGACTGCTCAAGATCCTTTCGAACAGCCGGTTACATTTCCTTCCTCAACCTATCATACAATTCATTCTTCTTCATTTCACTCTTCATTTTTTTCATGCTGAGCCTCTCTTCTTTGCTGAGTTTGAAAGCCCTCTTGTGCGGGACATTAACACATATACCCCTTGCACGACCAGGGGTCTCTTTTGTTTCCAGAGCAATGGACAGAATGTCACATGGCCCTGATTTCCTGTAGAACCTTCCATGGATCTTGGAATCCTCTACCATCACTTGATACAGTTTTTCGTCATGTGAGTTTTTAAAGTAATAAGTTCTGTCATCACGCCTCATTGCACGTGCCCACAAGTAGTCTCTGGCGCATTCGCCCCTGATTTCACTAAAGGCCGGTTCCCCACCCGCTGCTACTGCTTCTTTGTCCTCCTGGTCCCATATCGGTTTCATGTCGTAGTATCCTGCCACACCCATATGGTGGGTTTGGATTCTGACCAATCGGAATGCACGACTCAGATCGTGGGCGGGGTTTTGTCGTACACGACTTTCATCAACGAACCGTGTGCTATTCGCAAACCAGATTGCATACATATTTTTGTTCACACATATTGTAGTGAGATCAATTGAGTGTGCTACCTCTATGATATAATAATAATAATAATAATAATAATAATAATAATAGCAAAAACAGTTCATATTCATTGCCTGAGCTGACAACATATCAAGGTCAACATATTAACGGTTCTTACATCAACGGAAAATCAGGCATAACTCACAAATTCAGTACACGTGACAATTCTAAATTGAACGAATTAAGTTGCAGGGTAGGCATAAGGACTAGTCTTATGGCTTAATTGCCATGTACATGGGGGAACTGGGATCATTAAGTTGACCCTGAATGAACTTGGATTTTCTGATGATTTTATGCTTCTCTGTTACAGGGTTGCGTGATCCCTTGGCTGGCAACTCATCAAATTCATCGTACTCATCCTCATTGTTAACATCGTCGACACCCAGTACCCTCATCTTCCCATGCATCACTACATGGCCGTTCTTATGCAAAGGGTCTTCCGCAAAGAAAATCTATGTAGCATCACTGGCAAGAATGAACAGGTCCGCGTGATATGCCATCGTTGTCCTGTTAACACAGGTCTTCCTGTAATCATTAACCTTTACTTGACCAAGAGGGATCCATGAGCACCTGAATAATGCCACCTTAACTTTCACATAGTCAAGCTCCCAAATCTCTTTAATGGTTCCATAGTATACCCTTTTATCAGCTTCATCTATAGTCATGCATTCTATTTGAATAGAGCTGTTCTGATATGAGGTCTTCTCATCACGTTCATCATAGAACATGTATCCATTTATGTGATATGCTTGGTACGTCAACACCATAGGTGATGGCTTTTGTGCCAACCACGTAGCAATGTCATCGATGGATCCTTGTGCCAAACGCTTCTTCAGCCATTCGGCGTAGTTCTTAGTGTGCTCCTTCATCTCCACATCTGATGATGGCACCATTGGTAAGAAGCTTTGGTGTATCTCCGCCAAGTGTTCTTCGGCATAAGCAGTGAGAAGTGGGTTGTTAAGCAGTACCGTCAAATGGGCTTTCTCTGCCAATTCTCTGGGTGCAGCCATTTGTGTGCCAGCAAGGACTGGCTTACCTTTCAGCCTTCCCTCGTGGCGAGAGAGGGGCAAACCTATAGGTCGTTGTTTCATGTATTCAGTGCAAAACTCAACCACCTCCTCTGCAGTATAACCTTGTAGGATGCTTGCCTCTGGATGGTTTTGGTTCCGACAAAAGCGCTTCAGTATTCCCATGAACCGCTCAAAGGGATACATGTTGTGAAGAAAAACAGGACCACAATACTTTATCTCGTCGACAAGGTGCATAGTGAGATGGACCATGACATCAAAGAATGATGGTGGGAAAAACATCTCTAGGTTGCACAATATTCTTGCAATATCATCTTTCATATGGTCCAACTCTTCAAGATCTACAACTTTCTGCCATAGTTGGTCGAATAAATCACAGAGCTCAATGAGTGTGTTCCTTATATCTTTGTCCAACAGATTCCCGATGGCCACTGGGAGGATTTGTGACAACATTACGTGGCAATCATGTGACTTCATGTGTCCCAACTTCATTTTACCTGAGCTCACATCCACAAGAGTTTTGATGTTTTTGGAGTAGGAAGAGGTTGTCTTAACTAAAAACAAATAGGTGAAGAACTGTGTTGCTTATTTTGTACTGAAAATTGTAACTCTGGCGAGCTTTGATGAATTTTTCATCATCCTCTGCTTCACTCTTGCCTTTTGATTGATCAGCAAGCATATCGAGCTGTGAACCCTCACCATCCTTTATTTTACCTTTAATCTTGAGCAAAGTACCAAGGATGCTTTCACATACGTTCTTCTCTACATGCATGACATCAATGCAGTGACGTACATGTAGAATCTCCCAGTAAGGTAATTTCCAGAACACCAATTTCTTCTTAAACACTTGACCCTTGGGTGTTTGTTTCACCGTCTTAGCGTGATTCTTGCCAAGCACAACATTAATTTGTTTAGCCATGTTGTGGACCACTTCCCCATCATAGGGTCTTGGGCCACTTCTACCTCTGCCATACCATCAAATTCAGCTTTCATCTTTCGGTATGGGTGATTTTTCCGAAGAACCATGATGACGCAAATACACGGTTTTGCACGAGTTGAGAAGTCTTCTGCTAGCTGTCCTATCCATGCATGTGACACACGTTACATCTCCCTTTGTTTTCTGCCTCGATGTGTTGCCTAATGCTGGCATATCTTGAATGGTGTGCACCAGCATCGCATGTAGATCGAAAATCTCCTTTTTGTAAGCATCATAACATTTTACAGCAGGTGCATCTATCCACACTGTCAGCAGTTCTTCTACCAGGAGCTAAAAGTAAATGTCGATGTCATTTCCATGTTGATTCGGGCCTTGGATAATCATTGACATTGTAATGTATTTTTCTTCATACACAACCAAGGAGGTAGGTTATATATGCATAGAAGCATCGACCATGTGCTGTGATTGGTGCTCATATCGACAAAAGGATTCATCCTGTCAGTACACTCCCCGAGCCTTATACTTCTAGGATCCTTGGCAAAGTCTTTAAACTTGTTGTCGATTAATTCCCACTGAGCCCCATCTTTCGGGTGCCTCATATACTTATACGCAATTCGCTCATCATGATGCCCCCGCAACCTCTTTGCCTCTCTAGGGTTTGCAAACAATCACCTCAACCTTGGAATTAAAGGCAAGTACCAAACAACCTTGAACGGGATTCCTGTCTTGATCTTGTCATCCAATTTGTACTTGTCCTTTGCTCTCCCACGCTTGTATCGTGCATGCTTGCATTCAGGACATGCACGCAAATCTTTGTACTCACCATAGTACAATATACAATCATTCACACAAGTGTATATCTTCTGTACTTCAAGTTCCAATGGGCAAACAATTTTCTTCGCTTCATTCGTGCTTCTAGGGAGCACATTATCTTCCGGAAGAATTTACCTAACATCTCTGTGAAGCCCTTGTTTGATAGACCGTTTGCTGCTTTAAATTTGAGAAGTGCTAGGGTGGCACTCAACCTGGAATATTTCTTTTTGCAACCTGGATACAATTCTTTCTTGGAGTTTGCATCAATGGTTGACAGATCCTTGTACCCAATAATATCCTTGTCTGGGCCCTCGAAATCTGCAATCATGACAGCAAAATCTGGTGTATCAAGATCGTTGTCATCTGCGTCGATGTCTTGCTTTTCCAGTGGGTGTTTTGGCTTTCCGGTATTCCATTGGTAGCTTGACACCTCTGCCCTGATGTTAGATTCAACATCCATGTGACACTGATCGGGGTTTGGCATCTCGCAACCGTGGGTATCTTAATCCATGACCTCGTCTTCACCGTGTCTGGTCCAACGTGTATATCCATCCATGAATCCCCAAGAGACTAAGTGCCACTGGACATCTGCAACTACACGTGACTCTGTATTCGCACAATCAGCACATGGACACAAGATGTAATCTACATCTCCAATTCTCCTCTTTGTACTTTTAACCAAATTCCTAAACTTTGTCACACCACTGATAAAATCTGCGGTATTTCGATCCTTCATCCATTCAAATCGTTCCATCTGCACCACACAAATGGTAATTAAAAAGAAAACAACAACATTGAGACACGGATTAACTGCTACCCAATGATGCATGCATAAATCACAAGGCTTTATTTACATAATTACTGAGGGCGCTCCATATTGTTATCCAGATGTGAATGACAAAAATTCACGGCCAGTCAATTTACATGCAGAGTACTAGTACAACACTACCCTTAGGAATTGGATACCTTAATTAAGCCACTCACAAAAATAATACCTTAATTAAGTAGCCCGCGACGAACTCCACCCAGCAGACAGAGAAGCGCGATGCGGTGGCCGAGACAGCAGGGTCGAGGAGCAAAGCTTAGTGCGGCTGCCGCCTGAAGTTCGACCTCCACTATCCCGCCATCGACTGTGATGGATGTGCTTGAATCACGCCACCGCCGACCTCAACGACTGAGCTCCTCCTATCGCCCGCCGCAGACCGAGGATTGACCTCCTATGACACTGTTGGCGTTCTGGGAACAGGGGTCCCCAGACTTGCCTGTCTGCGGCCTGCGGCGTGGCTTGAGCAGTGGCCCAGTGCGGCGCATCTTCATCAACTCAAGCTCAAGACCCTCACGAGGGGCCAAGCCTTGCGGGGCGGACGACAGGAAGCTTCCTCAGGAGTAGCCTCGTCAAGCTAGCTCGCGAGGAGGCGGAGAGATCAAGGCAGGGGTACCTCATGAGGTGCCCGTGACAAAAGCCATGATGATCGAGGCCAGGCGGGCGCCAGGCGGACGCCGGCCTGCGTAGTGTCCTTGTTTCCCCTTTGGTGAAAAGGGAGCAAGCACAGGCCAAGGCATCAGGCAAAGACTACCATTTTGGTGCAACAAGACCAAGACCATCAGAACGGCAGGATGGAGGTCACCGTGGAGCCCAGGGCGGCGTCATCGTCAGAGTCTTTGGCAGGCGAGGACCAACTTTAGTCAGGATAAGTGTACTAGATGTTCTCCTTCAAAACGGCCAATTGTTGGAGCCCTTCCCGCTCAATATTTGGGAAGAGGACCAGAGCCTCTTACTCTATATATAGGGCTAGCCACCATAGTATAGAGGCATCTGGAATCAACCCCTCCAAAGGGACAAGACCAGCATAAGAACATCCTTCGCGAGGCTGTTCTTCCCTTGTACTATTCATCATCAGCCCCAGAGGCAATCCAGCACACCACAAACTAGAGTAGGGTATTACACCACAACGGTGGCCCCAACTAGTATAAACCTTGCATCTCTTGTGTTGTTCATCGTGTAGCCTAGATCCTTTGCGAGGCGATGAGATGCGGGTTGGTAGAGGAGAGATCTTCGTGCGCACCCCAGAGTTGGAACCTCAAGGGTCTGCTGGAACCCGCAATCTGACATTTGGCGCGCCAGGTAGGGATGCGCCGAAATCCTTCCTCCACTACCTCGCGCTCCACCGCTTCGTCGTTCTCATGTCCAGCGACCCGGCGGACAACGCCGACCGCTGGGCAGCGTGGCCCGCCCACACCGTGACGCCTGCCCAGGGCGACCTCAACCTCACGCCCCAGGTAGCCCGCGCTCCGCAGGGCGCTACGGGGCGCGGGCGACGCGGCCAAGCGCCACCTGCTCTCACGCCGTGGCAAGTACAGTCAGCAGCAAGGGCCTCAAGCCACGCCGCGGCCACGTCGCCGCACACCCGTCGGGAGCAGGCGAACTCAAGGGCCGCGCTCACGGTAGACCGAGAGCTGATGTGGTGCAGGTTGCTGGAGAACGGCCACGATGTGCTGTTAGAATGAGTGGCCGAACTCCTGGAGGCCGCCGCGTCGGGAGCACCTCCTTTCTGCGTCCAGCTGCCAGCCCAGATCCAGGACGTGTCGTATAACGGTCCCATACGCACCCACGCAACTCCGAGCGGACACCAAGGCCTCCTCAACGCCAACCTGGCTGTCGGCGCTGGGCGACAAGCCGCGCCGGCTCCACCTCCGACCGGCGAGGGGGCACACACCACGGCCTACGGCCTCGGCGGGCCACCACGCCACCACCCCCAAGACAACACTTCAAGTCGGACTACATGGCGTCTGGGGCACTACGGCGAGGCCCTCGGGACCGCGGCCGCAGAAGCCTATGTGCCCCACATGGTGGATCAAGAGTGCGCGCTGGAAGAAGACCACGGCTCGTTCCTTGGGCCAGGTTGGGGGGAGGAAGCGCCAGAAGCTGAGCTCTTTCAGGAACCCCACAAAAGCCTCGACAACCGCGCTGGTGGCGACAACTATCGGGTACCATTGATTCCTCAGGAGCAAGCTTATGCTAACCATGGGTCGCAACAGGTACAGGTCGCGGCAGCAGATGGCTGCCCCAATGCTGCAGCCTCCTACCCCTTAGGAGGAGGGCACCGGGGGCTGCAGGAGAGGGGCCGGGATCCGGCCTCACCCCCGTGGTGCTCGGAGCAAGGCGTCCTCAGGAGGTAGGCCCTCTGAGGGAGTTTCGGACTAGGGGGTGTCCGGATAGCTGAACTATCATCATCGGCCGGACTCCAAGACTATGAAGATAGAAGATTGAAGACTTCATCCCGTGTCCGGATGGGACTTTCCTTGGCGTGGAAGGCAAGCTTGGCGATACAGATATGTAGATTTCCTACCATTGTAACCGACTCTGTGTAACCCTAGCCCTCTCCGGTGTCTATATAAACCGGATGGCTTTAGTCCTTAGGACGAACAACAATCATACCATAGGCTAGCTTCTAGGGTTTAGCCTCCTTGATCTCGTGGTAGATCCACTCTTGTAACACACATCATCAATATTAATCAAGCAGGACGTAGGGTTTTACCTCCATCAAGAGGGCCTGAACCTGGGTAAAAAATCATGTCCATTGTCTCCTGTTACCATCCGCCTAGACGCACAGTTCGGGACCCCCTACCCGAGATCCACCGGTTTTGACACCGACATTGGTGCTTTCATTGAGAGTTCCTCTGTGTCGTCACCGATAGGCTCGATGGCTTCTTCGACCATCATCAACGACGCAGTCAAGGGTGAGACCTTTCTCCCCGGACAGATCTTCGTATTCGGCGGCTTCGCACTGCGGGCCAATTCGCTTGGCCATCTGGACCAGATCGAAAGCTATGCCCCTAGCCGTCAGGTCAGATTTAGAAGTTTGAACTTCACGGTGACATCCGCGGGGATTTGATCCTCGATGGATTCGAGCCACAGCCGAGCGTGCTGCACTGTCATGGCGAGCATGATTTAGCTCTGCAGCCGGACAGTACCCTGGAGGCCGCACTCGAACCCGCTCCGATCTTCAATTCGGAGCCGGCTGCGCAGATCAAGGACGGATGGCTAGACACCGCCTCAGGGGCTGCAACCTCTACGGCGGTAGAGCCGAACACTGACCTTGTCCCTCATGAAGCTCGTGACTCCGAGGTGCCAGACTCCTTGCCGGACTCCGAACCTCCCGCGCCCCCTCCGATCGAATCCGATTGGGCACCGATCATGGAGTTCACCGCAGCGGACATCTTTCAACACTCACGTTTCGGCGACATCTTGAGTTCGCTAAAATATCTCTCGTTATCAGGAGAGCCCTGGCCGGACTGCGGTCAGGACGGTTGGGATGCGGACGATGAAGAAATTCAAAGCCCACCCACCACCCACTTGGTAGCCGCTGTCGACGATCTAACCGACATGCTAGACTACGACTCCGAAGACATCGACGGTATGGACGACGATGCCGGAGACGACCAAGAACCAGTGCCGACCGGGCACTGGAAAGCCACCTCATCATATGACATATACATGGCGGATATCCCAAAGGATGGGAATGGCGAAGGAACAGAGGAGGATGACCCCTCCAAGAAACAGCCCAAGCGCCGGCGTCAGCGGCGCCGCTCTAAATCCCGCCACAGCAAGAATGAAGATTCCGGCACCGAAGATAATAATACACCGGACAGTGCCGAAGACAACCCACTCCAGCAAGACCCAGCACAGGAGGATGGAGACGCCAGCCCTCGTGAGAAAGCGACAGAAGAAGAGGTAGAGGATTATATGCCTCCCTCTGGAGATGAAGCAAGCCTCGACGACGATGAATTCATCGTGCCTGAGGATCCCGTCGAACAAGAGCGTTTTAAACTCAGGCTTATGGCCACGGTGAACAGCCTCAAGAAAAAGCAACAACAGCTTAGAGCTGATCAAGATCTGCTAGCCGACAGATGGACTGAAGTCCTCGCGGCCGAAGAGCATGAGCTCGAACGCCCCTCCAAAAGCTACCCTAAACGCAAGCTTCTCCCCCGATTAGAGGAGGAAGTGTATGAACCCGCATCACCAGGAGACAATACGGCTGACCGACCACCCCGTGGTCGCGACAGAGAGGCCTCTAGGCCCTTCACTAGACCCGTACCCCGGCATCGCTCAAAAAGCACAAGGCCACAGGGGAACGCTCCGGACTTGCGAGATATATTGGAGGATAAGGCAAGACAATCAAGATCGATCTATGGATCGCATGGGCACCCCACGGTACGTGACGACAACCGTCGCGCTAGACACAGTAAGTCCGGCTGGGCCGGACAAAACAGACAAAGCTCTTTTGAGCTCCGTCTTGATATCGCCCAGTACAGAGGCGCCGCACACCCACTATGCTTCACAGATGAAGTAATGGACCATCAAATCCCTGAAGGGTTTAAACCCGTGAATATCGAATCTTACGATGGCACAACAGACCCCGCGGTTTGGATCGAAGACTATCTTCTTCACATCCACATGGCCCGCGGTGACAATCTTCACGCCATCAAATATCTCCCCATCAAGCTTAAAGGACCAGCCCGTCATTGGCCTAGCAGCTTGCCAGCAGAGTCAATTGGGAGTTGGGAAGACCTGGAAGCCGCATTCCTCGATAACTTCCAAGGCACGTATGTGCAACCACCAGATGCTGATGACCAAAGTCACATAATTCAGCAGCCAGACGAATCGGCCAGACAATTCTGGACACGGTTCTTAACCAAGAAAAACCAAATCGTCGATTGTTCGGATGCGGAGGCCCTCGCGGCCTTCAAGCATAACATCCGCGACAAGTGGCTTGCCCGGCACCTGGGACAGGAAAAGCCGAAATCCATGGCAGCCCTCACATCACTCATGACCCGCTTCTGCGCGGGTGAGGATAGCTAGCTAGCACGCAGCAACAACCTTAGCAAAAATTCTGGCAGTCCGGATTTCAAGGACCGAAATGGCAGGTCACGTCGTAACAAAAACAAGCGCCGCATCAATGGCGACAATAGTGAGGATACGACAGTCAATGCCGGATTCAGAGGCTCTAAACCTGGTCAGCGGAAAAAGCCATTCAAAAGAACTGCTCCGGGTCCGTCTAATTTGGACCGAATACTCGACCGCTTGTGCCAGATACATGGCACCCCCGAAAAGCCAGCTAACCACACCAATAGGGACTGTTGGGTATTCAAGCAGGTAGGCAAGTTAATTGCCGAAAACAATGACAAGGGGCTGCATAGCGATGACGAGGAAGAGACCCGACCGCCGAACAATAGAGGACAGAAGGGTTTCCCCCCACAAGTGCGGACGGTGAACATGATATACGCAACGCACATAACCAAAAGGGAGCGGAAGCTTGCACTCAGGGACGTATACGCGATGGAGCCAGTCGCCCCGAAGTTCAATCCATGGTCCTCCTGACCGATCACTTTTGACCAAAGGGACCACCCCACCAGCATCCGCCACGGCGGATTCGCCGGATTGGTCTTAGACCCAATCGTCGATGGATTTCACCTCACCAGAGTCCTGATGGACGGTGGCAGCAGCCTGAACCTGCTCTATCAGGATACAGTGCGCAAAATGGGCATAGACCCCTCAAGGATTAAACCTACCAAGACGACCTTTAAAGGCGTCATACCAGGTGTAGAAGCCAATTGTACAGGCTCAGTTACACTGGAAGTGGTCTTCGGATCCCCGGATAACTTCTGAAGCGAGGAGTTAATCTTCGGCATAGTCCCGTTCCGCAGCGGCTATCATGCCTTGCTCGGACGTACCGCGTTTGCAAAGTTCAATGCGGTGCCGCACTACGCATACCTCAAGCTCAAGATACCAGGCCCTAGAGGAGTCATCACGGTCAATGGAAACATTGAACGTTCTCTCCGAACGAAGGAACATACAGCGGCTCTCGCGGCAGAAATACAATGCAGCCTCTTAAGGCAATTCTCGAGTCCGGCCGTTAAGCGGCCGGACATAGCTAAGCGTGCCCGGAGTAACCTACAACAAGACCACCTGGCACGTTCCGAGCACGCGTAGCAGTGCGGCCCCAACCCCAGCCCCTGCAAAACGTCAAAACAGGTCCTTCGCGTACACCATTACGCTCTGAAGATACCATGGGCAGGGGGAGAGGGGCACGACCACGATAAGCCCAGACTGCGGCTCAACCACACCAGGGGCTCTCAAGTGTGTCATTCTTTTTTTCTTTTTACCTTTTTACCCATAGGACTCCGTTCGTCAGAGGCCCTGTCTGGCAGCAGACCTGCCGAACTCACGATGCAACAGCCAGGGAAGGATAAAGGCTACAATGAATATACAGGTGGTCTCCATTACGAGCATTTTTATACACCAATCCGCAGCCTACCTCTGGAGGGGGACATGTTTAACAGTCCCATCCCTTGCTTATCGCACTATTTGTATCGTTCTGCAGCACTTATTGAATAAAACAATGCAGCACCTTTTTGCTTATAATTGCATTTCTTTTTCATACATATGTTCATTTACGACATGTCGCATCCGTACACTTTGGTACGGCTAAAACACACCAGGGGCTTATGTTTCCCGCATCATGGTGTGATAAGTCCGAACACTTTCACAAGTGCGGCACCCTGAACTTATAGCATTATATGCATCGGCTCCGAATCATGTCTTGGGTCAATAGTTGGGTTTGCCCGACTCCCATGTTTTGGTACCTTACGTTCCGTTGTATTGGCTAAGGTAGCACTGGGAGAACCACTGCGATTGCGCCCCAGTTGAGCTGGGTTAACGCCTCAGTGGAGAAAGCTAAAACTGACCGTCATGATGAGGCGAGAGCCGGTCGCTGTTCGAGAGGTTTTTGCGAGTCCTTAAAGACTTATGCCGCTTAGAGCGAGGAGCCGGATCTTGTCCGGCCCAGGCGTGGATAGCGCCCCAAATTCGGCCTTCCGAAGACTAGGGGCTTCGCCGAAATTTAAAATTATAGAATTCTATGGCTAAGTGAGAGTGTTCAAGCATTATAAGTCCGGTTGCCTTGTTCGCTGTGTTGAGCGCCTCCCTAGATGGACCCAAAAATGGGAACAAGAGTGCTCAAGTTTATCCCAAACACCCCAGCACTCGTGGCATGGGGGCTGAAGCCGACGACTTGCCATCTCTCAGATTTGATAAACAGCCACACAGAAGGTAATATTTTAAATTAACTAGCGTTGCTTAGCGCATATGAACTAAGTTTTCAGCGCACAGGATAACAAAATGCGATTCTACTCAAAAATTACATCTTTGGAGCCCTCCCCCGCAATAGTGCGGGCGCCCTTCAGCACACTCTTATAATACATCTCGGGCGTGCGATGCTCCTTGCCCTCTAGTGGCGGGTCCGTCACAAGCTTCTGGGCATCCATCTTGCCCCAGTGCACCTTTGCGCGGGCAAGGGCCCGGCGGGCACCCTCAATACAGGCGGAGTGCTTGATGACTTCAACCCACGGGCACGCATCCACCAGCCGCCGCACCAGGCCGAAGTAGCTCCCAGGCATGGCCTCCTTAGGCCACAGCCGAACTATGAGGCCCTTCATGTCCTATTCGGCCGCCTTGTGGAGCTCGACCAGCTGCTTCAGCTGGTCGCTAAGGGGCACCGGATGTCCGGCCTCAGCATACTGAGACCAGAAGACCTTCTCCGTCGAGCTCCCCACCTCGGCCCGGTAGAATGCGGCAGCATCGGACACGCTGCGAGGAAGATCTGCGAACGCTCCTGGAGAGCTCCGAATTCGGGTAAGCAACAGGTAATTAACACTCACATGCTTACTTTGCATAAAAATGCCTTACCCGCTGCTATTTTCTTCACCGCCTCAATCTCCTGGAGGGCCTTGTAGGCTTCGGCCTTAGCGGCTTTGGCAATCTCAAGAGCCGTTGCAAGCTCAGACTCTCGAGTCTTCGAGTCACGCTCCAGGCTCTCATGTATTTTCACGAGATCCTGGAGCTCTTGCTGTACCTCCGCCACCCGCGCCTCCTGCTTCTCTCGCTCGGTGCGCTTCGCGGCCGCATTGCGTTCGGCCGCGGCCACCGCCTCTTTCAGGGTCGCCACCTCGTTAGTGGCCCCTGCAATACCCACGTTATCCTTGTCATTCTTTTTGCAACCAAAATCCTTTTCTATAAGGTACAATTTTAATAAGGTGTTACTCACCTTCCTTGTCCTCGAGCTGCTTCTTGGCACGGCCGAGCTCGTTCTCGGACCGCTTGAGGTTTTCCTTCAAAGTATTGACCTCCGCAATCAGTGCGGCAGAGGTCAGCAGCACAGCCTGCAATCACATATCGACATATTTATTATGACTCCTGCATATATCTTTTTAGATCCTCAGTCCAGCTTTTCTTTCCGAACACCAAACCGAGCATCAGGGGCTACTGTCTATGCGGTACCATTTTATACATATTGAAATTCTAACCTCAAAGCCTGTTAGAAGGCCGCTGCAGGCTTCGGCCAGCCTGCTCTTGGCGAGTTACACCTTCTGAATCACCGCACTCATAACAGTGCGGTGTTCCTCTTTGATGGAGGCGCCGTTGAGCGCCTCCAGCAAATTATCCGGCACCTCCGGTTGGACGGAGGCAGCCGGCGTCATGGTCTTGCCCTTCTTGCGAAGGGGTCGCCCGCCGGACTCCGGAGCCACTGTGGGTTCCGGGGCCGAGTCCGGTGCAAAGTCCGGGAGGTTGTCTTGTGACACCTCCTGGGCCTCCTCCTCCTGGTGGGTCCCTTCCTGGGATCCCACCTCGGCATCATCCGCGGCACGGGGGTGGAGGCAGTCGGAAGGGAATCCATATCTGACGCACCTAAGGACCCGCTCGACGAAGCGGGAAGATCATCCTTAGGCGGACTGCAGGGTTGTATGCGGCATTAGAAAGACATTAGGTGACGAAAAGGAAAAACCTTGAAGTTATTCGGGAGTCCGGATACTTACGATCTCGCCAAGGGCTTGGCCCTTGGAGGCCAGTCCTTGTCGTCGTCACTGGCGTTGGCGGAGCAGTCCGGGGGAAGGGTTCTTCCCTTCTTGGACCCTTCGGCCTCCCTTGTTGGGGAGGCCTTCCTTTTCTTCCCTCCCCCCGCTGGGGGAGAGGCTTTCTTCTTCTCCTCCTCGCCTTTGTGGGAGGAGTCGGCCTCGGATTCATCATCCGATAGCACCTGAAAGCGGGAACTCTTCCGAGTCCCCGTGGCCTTCTTCTTGGCCATCTTCTCCGGCACCACATGGGGTGCCGGAGCCAGTAGCCCCGTTAGGCAGGCGTCCTCTGGGTCCTCTGGCAATGGGGCCAGACAGATAGTCCGTTCGGCCTTTGCCAGCCAGTCCTGTCAAAGGTAAAGGGAGTTTAGATCCCGCATAGAGTCAAACTATGGAAAACAAGTGGCAAAATCACTTACCTCGTCAGCTGGACGCTGCGAGCGGAATCCGCGATCTTCGGTAGCGGATGCGGGATCCTCGGCGCCCTTGAACAACACCTTCCAGACATCTTCGTACGTAGTGTCGAAGAGCCCGCTTAGAGTCTGGTGCTGCACCGGATCGAACTCCCACATGTTGAAGCCCCGTCGTTGGCACTGGAGGATCCGGCAGATGAGCATGACCTGGACTACGTTGACAAGCTTGATCTTCTTGTCCACCAGCTTCTGGATGCAGGCTTGGAGTCCGGTCAGCTCCTCCGAATCCCCCCAGATCCGGCCACTCTCTTTCCAGGAGGGGAGCCGTGTTGGGATGCCGGATCTGAATTCGGGGGCCGCTGCCCAATTAGGGTCACGCGGCTCGGTGATGTAGAACCACCCCGATTGCCACCCCTTAATGGTTTCCAAGAAAGTGCCCTCCAGCCACGTAACGTGGGACATCCTGCCCACCATAGCGCCTCCGCACTCCGCTTGGTTGCCCTTCACAACCTTCGGCTTGACACTGAAGGTCTTGAGCCACAAGCCGAAGTGGGGCTGGATGCAGAGGAAGGCCTCGCACACGACGATAAACGCCGAGATGTTGAGGATGAAATTCGGGGCCAGATCATGGAAATCTAGGTCGTAGTAGAACATGAGCCCCCGGACAAAGGGATGAAGTGGGAAGCCCAGTGCGCGGAGGAAATGGGGAAGAAATACTACCCTCTCATGGGGCCTGGGGGTGGGGATGGGCTCTCCCTCATCGGGGAGCCGGTGTGCGATGTCGCTGGACAAATATCCGGCATCGCGCAGCTTCTGGATCTGCCCCTCCGTGACGGAGGAGGCCATCCACTTGCCTCCCGCTCTGGACATAGTTGGAGAAGGTTGAGGTCAGAAGTGCGGACTTGGGCGCTGGAGCTCGAGTTCGCGGAGATGGATAAGCCAAGGAGGAAGAAGGCGCAGGTAAAAGGGTTGGATCTTTATCCCCTTATATGGGCGGACAAAAACATGTGTCCCCACCGGCCTGGTAAAACTCGCTTATCTCCCAAGCGTCACAATCAATGGCGTGGTTGGGTTACCCACGTCCGTATTGATGGGGATCCTGGAATAACGGGAACACGATCTCTGCTTCGACAAGACGTGCCAAGGAAACCGCTTCGCTAAACGCGCGGAGGTGGAACAGTAAAAACGATTTGAGTAAAGGCTTGGTAGTGGTGTGACGTCATGCCACAAAATACGTCAGCAGATTGAACTTGTGTAATGTTATTCTCTCTACGGTGGTGCGTGGAATTTATTTTTGCAAAGCCGGACACTATCCTGGCGTTCACAATCTTCTATAAATTATTCGGAGGAAGAACCCGCCTTGCAATGCCGAAGACAACATGCGCGCCAGACTCGTCGTCATTGAAGCCTGGTTCAGGGGCTACTGAGGGAGTTCCAGACTAGGGGGTGTCCGGATAGCCGAACTATCATCATCGGCCGGACTCCAAGACTATGAAGATAGAAGATTGAAGACTTCGTCCCGTGTCCGGATGGGACTTTCCTTGGCGTGGAAGGCAAGCTTGGCGATACGGATATGTAGATTTCCTACCATTGTAACCGACTCTGTGTAACCCTAGCCCTCTCCGGTGTGTATATAAACCGGATGGCTTTAGTCCTTAGGACGAACAACAATCATACCATAGGCTAGCTTCTAGGGTTTAGCCTCCTTGATCTCGTGGTAGATCCACTCTTTTAACACACATCATCAATATTAATCAAGCAGGACGTAGGGTTTTACCTCCATCAAGAGGGCCTAAACCTGGGTAAAACATCGTGTCCCTTGTCTCCTATTACCATCCGCCTAGACGCACAGTTCGGGACCCCCTACCCGAGATCCGCTAGTTTTGACACCGACACCCTCTGCTGGGGAGGTGCCCTAAGGCCTGCCCCCGGTAGAGGACCCATGGTCGTCAGGGGAACCACTGGCGACTGCTCTACCCCATTGGCGTCGTCCTTGGTTTCCGGTCGCCGTCGATGGCGGTAGAGTGCGGCACAAGGTGGGGCCCTCGCCTGGCGTTATGAAGCAAGGCCGGTACATGTGAAGAAGGCCCAGTGCCTGTGAAGCTCTCCACCCATGACACTCTCACGTAATAATGAGTTGGGGCTGTACACGCCCCGGAGTCTCTAGAGAGCCGCCCTCGGGCCTCGGGGGCTCCCGCCCATGCCCAGTGGCAGCAGTTAGCTCCGCGCTGGTGAGATGATGTCGAAGACTAGACTAGGTGCCGGACGCGGCTTTTTGCTTCTTTGCCTTTCTCTCTGTTGTCAAGTTTCTTCGATTTGAATTTAAGTTGGATTTGAGCTTGAGACTTGCGTGTGTTCGGGGAAGGGGTGTTTAGTCTCGTTCGAGAAATCTCTCGCGTTCTGGTTGTGGCTTTGCATCCAACGTAAGCGTCAGGAGGTTCTCATCACAGGATCAGTGGGTTCACTCAGAAGACACTTAGGGCACTGCGGCCCCCGCAGGCTCGCTCGGGACCCGTCTGGGTCAAAGGTAAACAAGTCAACTGACTCATCATGGGGCCAATCGCTCAGCATAAGCATGCATGCGGCGTTATGTCTGCAAGTACACTAACTGCAAACTTTCACACGAGGGGCTTCCCCTCCCAAAATGCTCTTACAACCTTCAGGGCAGAGCCCAAACTCTTTTCGCGCAGGATAAACAGCGGAAATGACACGCGATCAATCAGACAAATCTCCCAATGCATCTTCAGGAGCACCTCCAGAAGCATCACTGGCATCACTGGCCTCACCATCACCCATGCCGTCGCCGTCGTCAGCGTCATGCTCATTCACCACGCCGCCTTCGTCGGCGGCCACGACCACGCCATCTTCATCGGTGCGAAGGCCCTAACAACGGCGTCCACATTGTCTTCCACCCACTGCGCCAGATCGCCCCGGATGGCTACAGGCACCAGTGCGATGGCGGCGTCAAAATCGAAATGGGGGTCCCTGTCCTGAAGATAACTGAAGACGCGGGAGAAAGCACGTCCAAGCAGGGCACGACTCCTCTCCTCAACAAGCATGTAGGCCCTGTCAGACCGGTTCTCTAGCTGCGTCACCACATCTGTGAAGAACCGGAGGTTGCCAACATAGTTAATCACACGGGGCTCCGCAACGGCCGCCTCACAGATGTTGCCCAGGGCCGCGTTAACCCTTTCCCTGAGTGCGCGGAGCATGGGGCCATGCACATGATCCAAAGTCTGCCGCTGACGGATCTCGTCCTCATTCCGCCGTGCAACGGCCTCAGCATCACTAACCCTCTGTCGAAGAAGGAGCACCTTGGCGCGGGAAGAAGCCAGCTCCACCTACGCTGCGCCAAGGGAGGCCCCGGAAGCATCCGCATGCCGCTTCACTTCAGCAAGCTTGGCCCTGAGGGCAGCAGTCCTGCCCTCAGCCTTGGCCCTGATCAGCTCCGACTTTCTTTCGTACTCGCGCGCAAGATTGGAGTGAGCTTCCGCCGCGCGGCAGTCGACCTCTTCTTGGACACGGGCTTCCCGCGTGCTGACGTCATCCTCCGCCTGGGTTACCAGGTGCTCCCTCGTCTCCAACCGCTCGAAGTCAAGGTTGCGCTCGGCGGCCCCCAGCGCCAGCGCCTCCTCGCGCCTCCGAAGCTCCGCCTCGTTGTTAGGCCCCCCTTTCAACGACACAAGGGCCGCCTGGCGCAGCTCCACTTGCCGCTCCAGAGAGTTGCTCCAGTCCTGGAGCTCCCACGTGCGCTCCTCCGTAGCCTTGCACCGTCGGTCCGCTTCCTGGGCCTCCTCGACGGCTTGGGAGCAGGCCCCCCGCGAGGCTTCCAGTGACGCTTCAGCCTTCGCGTTCTCAAGATCACGTTGGTGCCGCACGAGGCTGACGGCCACCCTCAGCTTGCGCCTCTCACCGGCCAGGCGCAGGCCTTCGGCCTCGAGGCGTGCATCCTCGCCAGCAAGCTCCTCCCCGAGCTAGTTCACCGGGTTCGCCGCCTTCTGAAGGAACTCTCGACGGAGGGAGCTGAGCTCCCGAGCGCGCCTAAGCACGTCTTCCGCGTTGTCCTCCGCCCCTGGTGCATGCAGAGGGCCATGAGGCGGCACATCCCCTCTCGGCAGGGGGCTGGGGGCTAGCGCCCCCATCACCGCCGGACGGGCCCTGCCATGGATCCAGCCCGGCGCCGGTTCATTCCCCAAGGAGGAAGTCAAGATCGACTTCAGCCAGTCACCGTTTATGACTAAAGAGGGAGTGCAGGGCAGGCTGGCAGTGCCCCAGGGGAACTTGCGAAGGAGAGGCACGAGGCGCACGGGATCAAGATGCTCCGCGGGGCGGCCTACCCTCCAAGCAGCCCCGCGGCAAGGGCAGTACTTGAACTTGGGGCACTCGAAATCGGCGGAGAGGGTGAAGCTTGAGGGAATGGCTCCCCGCCCGTCTCCATCAACTCAGCGGGAAAGGCCCTAAAAGGCTATGATCAGCCGAGGCAGCAGGAAAGTAAGGAACCGGGAAAAAGGAGGACTTACTCATCGATGGCGAAGTACTTCCTGCGCTTCAATACGTGGCAGGGGCGATCATCACCACCCAAGCCCTCCTTTCTCTTGCGGAGGGCCTCGAAGTCTATAAGGAACCGGCCCAAGTGCTCGGCGCAAGGGTCGGTCTGCGGCGCGGAGGAGGTGTCAAGATGAACGGCATCGGAGGCATCGACCCGGGAGACGCCGCCAGGCGCCTCCTCGTGAAGGATTGCCGGGGCCTCGGAAGCCTCGGCCTCAGGAGCCGCAGGCTGCAACTCCACGCCTGTTGCTGCTCTAGAGCGGGCTTCAGGAGATGCCACCTCTGGGGCTCTGTGCAGCGTCAGCATCCCGGCATCGGCCCCCTCAGCTCTCGGCGGTTCTTGTCTCTCCGCCCCATCACCTGAGGCAGGACCGCCGTGGGCAACCAGAAGAGCGGCCATAGCGACAGGATTCTCGTGGGGTCCCGTGAGGCCAACTGGACGCAGCCCCCACTCGTCAAAACTGGGCATCTGCCTCACAAAATCGGCCCTGCCCGAGCAAAGATACAAGAGGGCAGCCCCTGTCGAAGGCTTCCTAGGGAGGGATCGCCAGTTAGGACCCTGAGCACCGTCCTCAGCACTTCGGCCGCCGGATCTTCCTCCTGGAGCCTCGTGCGGTCTTCGTGCCCCGCAAAGGCCCACATCCGGCGGGAATGGCGCTGGAGAGGAGCAATGCAACGTTGAAGGAACTCCTTCACCACCTTGGGCGCCGTTACGTCGAGTGC
Source organism: Triticum dicoccoides (assembly GCF_002162155.2). Lineage (NCBI taxonomy): Eukaryota > Viridiplantae > Streptophyta > Magnoliopsida > Poales > Poaceae > Triticum > Triticum dicoccoides. Next base: position 493,838,005 of record NC_041393.1, on the reverse strand, counting down.
CCTTAGATTCTGGAAGCGACACGAGACGAAGGCGAGCCGGGGGCTCGTGAGCATCTCATGACCCCAGCCTGAGTTGGGGACAGCAGGCGAGGTTGGGTGCGTGAGCAGGGGGCTGGGTACTCTGACGTCCACATACAGCCACCGCTCTCAGAACCTGGGCGAAGGAGGAGGAAGGCTGAAGTCGATCCCCAAGGCAGCCGTCTCCGGCACGGCAAGGAAGCTCATGCACCCCGAGCATTGAGTGGGGTCGCTTAGGCGCAGAGAGAAGAAATGGCGCTGGAGGTTAATGGAAGGAGGAATGCCCACCATGGCCTCGCACACAAAGGAGAAAACAGCAAGGAGAGTAATGGATTCGGAACCCAGGTGCATCATGTGGATCTGATAATGGGAGAGCACCGCATTGAAGAAAGTAGAAAAGGGAGGAACCAGACCCGCCCACAGGGCATCAGCAAAGAATCGGACCTCTGTGACGACACTATCGAAGGAGGAGTGAGATGCGGGCCAGACCGTCGTTCTCCCGCACTCATTAAAGATGGAGGCAAGAGCAGAGCTGACCTTGTCCAAGGCTTCAGGGTTGAGTATGATTGACCGATCGACGGCAGGAGCCGATGCCAGAGGCAGGCGGGGTGAAGGCGTGGGCTTCTTCCCCTTTCCCTTGTTCGTTGGTGACATGGCAACGGAAGGGGGGGGTTCGAGTTGGATTGGAGGCGGAGGCTGGAGCTCGGGGAGAAAGGAAGGACGGGGAGCGCGGATGGCGCAAAGGTAATGACTGTGTGCAACCGCGGGTCCGCCTAGCTGGGTGCGTAATGAGGGGCGTGGGGAAGCGGAGACGCCCACGTCCAATTAACCGCCACGCGGCGCCCAATGCCGCAGGATGTTGGGGCCCTCGGCGCTTCGCACTTGCCCCTTCGCTTCTCTGCTAAGCCAAGTCCGGGCGCGCCTTGGGCCCGTGGGCTATTGTCGGCGTTTTGGGAACAGGGGTCCCCAGACTTGCCTGCCTGCGGCCTGCGGCGTGGCTCGAGCAGTGGCCTAGTGCGGCCCATCTTCATCAACTCAAGCTCAAGACCCTCGCGAGGGGCCAAGCCTCGCGGGGCGGACGACAGGAAGCTTCCTCAGGAGTAGCCTCGTCAGGCTGGCTCACGAGGAGGCGGAGAGATCTAGGCAGGGGTACCTCGTGAGTTGCCCGTGACGCAAGCCATGACGATCGAGGCCAGGCGGGTGCCAGGTGGGCGCCGGCCTGCGCAGTGTCCTTGTTTCCCCTTTGGTGCAAAGGGAGCCAACACAGGCCAAGGCATCAGGCAAAGGCTACCATTTCGGTGCAACAAGACCAAGACCAGCGGAACGGCAGGATGGAGGTCACCGTGGAGCCCAGGACAGCGTCATCGTTAGAGTCTTTGGCAGGCGAGGACCAACTTTAGTCAGGATAAGTGTACTAGATGTTCCCCTTCAAAATGGCCAATTGTTGACGCCCTTCCCGCTCAATATTTGGGAAGAGGACCAGGGCCTCTTACTCTATATATAGGGCTAGCCACCATAGTATAGAGGCATCTGGAATCAACCCCTCCAAAGGGACAACACCACCACAAGAACATCCCTCGTGAGGCTGTTCTTCCCTTGTACTATTCATCATCAGCCCAGAGGCAATCCACCACACCACAAACTAGAGTAGGGTATTGCGCCACAACGGTGGCCCGAACTAGTATAAACCTTGCGTCTCTTGTGTTGTTCATCGTGTAGCCTAGACCCTTTGCGAGGCGACGAGACGCGGGTTGGTAGAGGAGAGATCTTCGTGCGCACCCCAGAGTTCGAACCTCAAGGGTCTGCCGGAACCCGCAATCCGACAGACGCCGCCACCGCCCATCGACCGAGGATTGACCTCTTCACCGGGAGCCCTTGCCTAGGCCGTCGCCGCCGTCTCTAGATGCGTACCAGCTATTTTTTTACGGATATCCACAGAGCAGCTGTTTACACGGTATCACTATAACTCAATTATATGTATAGGGTAGTACATCACATACGTTTATGTAACGAGAATCGTGTCTCACCTACGTTGTCTTCTCACACGGTTTGGTGCGCAAATCGTGTGTGACGTTGTAATACCTGATGCAAATGACATGTATAAACAGTGTGCCGTATACTCCAACATATATAGTGCCATAAGTAGTTCTCGACCGTTAGCTTACCCCACAGTTTCCCCATTTCCCCCAAAACCCTACATAGCCTCCAAATTCCCTCTGTGGAGCTGACATTAGGGGAATGCAGGCGAGTGGTGCTGATGGTTTTGGTGCGGCTGCTCCTGCTCGTATGACTACCACAACGGTGTTCGCTGCCGAGCACTTGCCTAAGGTCATCAGAAGGCAGGTGTACTACAGATCTGAATCGTCCTGTCAGGTTCCAATCTATCCCGATCCCTTTTAGCATGTCCAAAGTAGCTCCTTGCGGAATCCGTCCTGAATTGAACCCCCCCCCCCCAGGAAAGTGATCTGCCACTGGATCCGGAGCATGACTCCAGACTCTCGCAACACAAGTTCGACTCCAAGTTTTGCGCAACCGAGAAGTACCAAAAGTTGAGTTGTGTGCACGAGCGCACTCCC